>NW_006399868.1:0-541 GCF_000299155.1 Elephantulus edwardii
ATCACAGCTGAGGTCTCTAGTCTAACCAGGGAGGCCCAGGGTCCTGGAAGTGAAGCTCTTGAGACCCTGGCAAGGAATTCAGCAATCTCTGATAGTTTGAAAGAAGAGCATTTGGAATGCTCTCTGAATGAAAATTAAATACAAGTCTTTTTAAAAACCTCAACTCATTACCATCAACTCATAGCTGACCTTCCAGTGGGATTTCAGAGGCTGTAAATATCAACAGAAGACTGCTCTGAGGAGCAGCTGGTGGGTTCACACTGCTGGCTTTAGGATTGGCAGCACGCCTCCCTATACACTAGGCCACCAGAGCTCGTTACTAAAAGTATTATTGTTGTTAGTTATTGCCAAGTGGACTGAACGACATTGAACAGTGGGTCTCAGCCGTGCTCTATCCTGCATCGTCCTTACCATCTCTATTAAGCTCGCGCTCTCGGCACCAGCAGTCAGGAAATTAAAAGACGAGTTGCATTAGGTATTCTGTCAGGGACCTCTCCAGAGTGCTGAAAAGCAAGGATGTCAGCCTAGACGCTAATGTGTG
>NW_006399868.1:5219-5979 GCF_000299155.1 Elephantulus edwardii
CCCAGGGGCGCCAAGGCCGCCGAGGGCGGAGAGCGGCGGAATGAGAGCAGCGGCGAGTCCTGCAGCTTCATGGATGACACCTCCAGCTTCTCCTGCCGCCGCCACTTGGCGCGTCGGTTCTGGAACCACACCTGCAGGGGGCAGCACAGCGGCGTCGGTCGGGCTACACGCGCCTGTCCCTGCGTCCCGGCCAGCCACCACCTCTGTTGTCCCCACCTCCACTGTCCCCACCAATGGGTGTCATTGTCCCCACCTCCACCAACCCCACCTCCACTGTCCCCACCTCCTCCACCAAACCCCACCTCCACTGTCCCCACCTCCTCCACCAAACCCCACCTCCACTGTCCCCACCAATGGATGTCACTGTCCCCACCTCCACCAACCCCACCTCCACTGTCCTCACCTCCACCAACCCCACCTCCACTGTCCTCACCTCCACTGTCCCCACCAATGGGTGTCAATGTCCCCACCTCCACTGACCCCACTGCCACTGTCCCCACCTCCACTGTCCTCACCAATGGGTGTCATTGTCCCCACCTCCACCAACCCCACCTCCACTGTCCCCACCTCCACCAACTCCACCTCCACTGTCCTCACCTCCACTGTCCCCACCAATGGGTGTCATTGTCCCCACCTCCACCAACCCCACCTCCACTGTCCCCATCTCCACCAACCCCACCTCCACTGTCCCCACCTCCACCAACCCCACCTCCACTGTCCCCACCAATGAGTGTCATTGTCCCCACTTCCACCAACCCCA
>NW_006399868.1:6079-22392 GCF_000299155.1 Elephantulus edwardii
TGTCCCCACTTCCACCAACCCCACCTCCACTGTCCCCACCTCCACCAACCCCACCTCCACTGTCCCCACCTCCACCAACCCCACCTCCACTGTCCCCACCAATGGGTGTCACTGTCCCCAACTCCACTGTCCTCACCTCCACCAACCCTACCTCCATTGTCCCCACCTCCACTGTCCCCACCTCCATTGACCCCACTTCCATCATCCCCACCAATGGGTGTCATTGTCCCCACTACATTCCCCTTTCCCCGGACTGGGCGACCCTGGAGCCTGGAGCCTCTGATCTTCCTTCCTGCACCCCACGACCTCTGTTTTCCACCCGCATCACTCCATCTCTCCCCACTGCCCTACACTCTCCCACAAATGAATCTGCTTCCAAATCCTGTGGCATAACAAAGTGAAATTAAGCCTGGAATCGGGAGAGGATTTGGGAAGCATATCTCGGCAATTTCAGCTCCTTGAACTGCGGACTGACAACTCCTTGAAGCATCAGTTCAGCCAGCTTCCTCGCTGTTCTCATAGCTGCATATTAGGCTCTGACTTCGCGCTTTTATGTACCCTCTGCCTTGATTACAAACATAGGTGCAATTAGCCCCTCGATGGGCAAACCACAAACCTTACCACCCAGCCATTTTCTCCGACGACTGGTTATAACGGCTTCACAAAAGCAAATGGGCCTTTACCCTCGTGTTTGAACATGTCACTTTTATTTAATTACTATCTGATTGTTATTTCAGATTTTTAAATTATTTGCAAAGATTTTACTAGCTTGTTTAGTATCTCTGTTTTACATTACGGAGTTTTCACATTTAATCTAGATGTCACCGTGTTTTATTGCAAATGTATTTGTTTCTTTACACATAGAAACAAAGTCTTTGCCAAGATGAATTCTTGTTTCTTATACTGAACTCCTGATAGTGAAATGCTTAATAGGGTGTGTAATTAGTGAGCTAGAGACCCTCAAAAACAGAGCACAGAGAATGGGCCTGGTTAGGGGAAAGTCAAGAAAGCACGGGAAAGTCAAGAAAGCACGGGGAAGTGAGGAGGACTGGAGAGGGACGTGGAAAGGGACGTGGGGCGTTAACTGTGGTGGGGGTGGGATGACGGATGGGATTTGTTCTTAGGAAACCTGAAACAACAGAAGCCCACACCTGAGCAGAACAGGGCCAAGTAGGCTTAAGAACCAATGCAAGCCCCCCGCCCCTTCCCCTAAAGTGTTCATCCACACGTTCAAGGCTGTTTCCCAGAACCTTAGCTACTCAGCAGCAGAGAAGGAGAGGGCCCCACCTCACCACCTGTACATCCCAGGCCACGCAGGCAGCATCAGCCAGCCTGAGCTTCCTTCCTCTTATCTAGAAGGACAGACAGAGCTAACTAGACAGGGCTGAAGACCCGTCCTGGCGGTCTGCTGCCACTTAACGGTAGGAGCACGCTGCCGACTCAAGGCACGCAACGCAGCTGGAACCAGAAAGACGGGTAATATTCTCCCTGTTGACTCTTTGCCTCTGAAATCCCACTGGAGGGTCAGCCATGGGTCCTTTCTTACTGCACATAATGTCAGCAGCTGCTATTAACTCCAGAGCGGTCATTGCCCCGTTCCCCCAACTCCACCGCCTGATTGTGTTTGTGTTGTGCGGTGGAGCAGGGTTCTGAAAGCCCGCTAGGACAGAAGAGCACTGCCCCACGTATCACAGAGTCAGAACCGACCCGTAGCTGACCCTCCAGAGGGTTTTCAGAGACAGTTAATCACTCTGGAGCAGATTACCCATCTTTCTCGGGAAGAGCTTTTCCCATGGAGTAGCTGGTGGCCTCGAACCGCGTGCCTTCGAGATTGCAGCTCAGCTTCTTTCCACTAGGCCACCAGAGCTGCCTAGCACTGCTCCATAAGGCTCCCTAAATTGAACGCAAGGGAGCTAGTTGCTTCCTCTACAGCGCGGCTGCTGGGTTACAACCTCCCATCTTTTGATTAGCTTAACTTTGTGCCCCAAGTTTCCTTGATCACATTCTAGCCATGTGGCTGCTGAGAAGTCACAGATGCCTCTCAAGTATCTCACAACTGAGCAGAAAAGCGCAAGCATCCCGAACAGGTACCGCGAGAAAGGAACCAGCGTGGGCTGGGCCGCAGGGCGCCCTGGGCCAGCACCGCAGGGGCTCACACGTCTCTTCTTTCTCTCTCCTGTTCATTCCTTTTCTCTTCTTGGCCTCCCCGCCCCAGGAAGCAGGAGCTAGAATTTCCACCCCCTCCGTGGAATCACTGCGGCTTTACTGCTCTAAATTAGGAGAAATTGAACTGTCTTTGCCACTTAATCCTAAATCACATTAGGGAACTATTTCTTGAAACCATGACGTTTACTCATTACTTTAAACCCTTAAATCGAGCAAGAGAGAGAGAGAGTTAAAAAAAAAAAAACAAACCCAACCAAACAAACTCAAGAGCATGTCCTTCTTTTCAGACAAGACTAAAAGCCCCAAACACTCGAGTGTCCTCGCTTCCTGAAAATCTAATTTATTAGACACGCACCAAAACCCCACCTCGTTTCCCGGCCTTTTATATGCAGGGAAATCCATTCTCAGTGTCCCCCCTTCAGGCCTCTGGAGACTCTCCTTTGGAAATCCTCCCAGATTTTCACAGATGACTAGCAAATATTTAAGGCTTTCAAATATTTTAATGATCAGGGATTAAAGAGAATTCGGCTTTAATTAAAGCGAAAACCCCTTTACAATAAGAAGAAAAGGCCTCAGCAGCGGGAATTTTGGTTGGATGTGCCCCAGAGAAGCAAAAGTCAGTTTCTTAAACAAATCCACCCAAAGTTTCAACCGAGTGGCGCCAGACCGGGTGCAAAGAGGCCGGGGTTTCTCGTTTAACGCGGTGCACGCGGCTGGGGGCTGTTTGGAAGCCGGGCCACCCTGGAGAGATTTTGGGTTTACCTTCTCTTCCTGCCCAGCTCCCCTCCACTTCCACCTGTTTGGTGTAAGCTATTCCTAATTGCTCTTTTAGTTAAAAACAGGGATAAGGTCCCCAAGGATAAGGTCCTAAAGACCGTCTGCAGGGCGCCTTAGGGGAACACAGAAGATGGGAGGGTCCCGGGTCGAGCGAGCGAAGCTTGGAAAGGCCCCCTGGCAACTGGACGAGGTAGCTCGGTGGCCTCGCCGGCTGCTGCCCGGGGCTCTGGCCTGCCCTCTGGGGTCCCCGCCCCCCGCCCCGGAAACTTTACCTGCACTCGGACCTCGGGGAGGTTGACCTTCCCCGCCAGCTCCTCACGGCTGTACACGTCGGGGTAGTGGGACTTCTCGAAGGCGCGCTCCAGCTCGTGCAGCTGGTACGTGGTGAAGGTCGTGCGATTCCGCCGGTGCTTCTTCTTGGGGGGCTCCTCCTCCGCCAGCTTCGCGTCGCCCGCGGGGGGCCCCACCGGTAGTGCGGGGCTCGGCCGCGCCTCCCCGGGCTCCTTGGGGCAGTAGGGACGAGGGGCTGGGGGACAGGCCAGGACAGTCAGACACAACCCGGGGCACCTCTGGGGCCACCCCACGTCCCAGGGCGCAGGCCAGGGACTGAGGGCTCTGAGAACACCAGCCTGGAGCCTGCCAGCAGTGAGGGCTGCTAGGTGGTCCTCAAGGACACTAGTTAGAGGCTCCCCAAGAACAGCTGGGACCCCGCGCCTGGCGTCTCAGGAGAAGCCGAGCGAACTCGGGAGGAGCGAGGCTGCAAGACCTGCGCGCCCCTCATGCAGGCGCCCAAGTTTGGGCGCAGAGGCCGGCAGCGCGGGGTGAGCACTCACCTTCGTACTCGGGCCTCGGGGAGCCCTCGACGCCGCCTCCGGGCACCGGGGACTGAGCCGGTCGTGGCCCCCTCCGCTCGCGCTCCTTGGGGCCCCGGGCGCCGCGCTCGGCGGGGAAGGCGCCCAGGAGCCCGTCGTCCTTGGTGAAGCCCAGGATGGCCTCGATGCTGTGCAGCCGCGCGGGGGTGGCGCCCGGGCCGCGGAGCAGGTGGCCGGCCAGCGCGAAGCTGCCGTCGGCCATGGCGGGCGCGCAACCGGGCAGGTGCATGGGGCGCGGGGCTTCGCGAGAGCGGGGGCGGCTCGACGGGGCTCAGCCGCGCGACGTCCCGCCCGCCCGGCCCGTCCCAAGGTCAAGCTCGCCGGCCACGCGGCTCGGGCTGCGCGCTGCACGCTGCACGGAGCGGGGCGAGCACTCGGCCCACGGCCGCCGGTCCGGAGGAGTCCGCAGGTGGGACCCGCCAGGGGCTCGGGGCGCTGGACAGCACGCAGGCCACGCCCCCGCCACGCCCCTCGCCGCGGACGGGAGCCTCCCTCCGAGCCAGGGTCCCAGATCTGCACCCTGGCCAGCACCCCCACACCCCCACTCCCGCCTCTGATCCGTCTCAACCGCACTATGTGCTGTCTGCCCAGGCCCTCCGCCGACCCCACCCCTGACTCAGCAGGGCCGC
This sequence comes from Elephantulus edwardii, assembly GCF_000299155.1. NCBI lineage: Eukaryota > Metazoa > Chordata > Mammalia > Macroscelidea > Macroscelididae > Elephantulus > Elephantulus edwardii. The sequence goes on from NW_006399868.1 coordinate 10,524, forward strand.
TCCAGGGGGTCTTCTCTACTTCGAATCGCCTTTGCCATTGGCCTCAACTGTGCCTCGGACTCACTGACACCCCCCACCACGTAGATTCACCTCACCCCTCTAGTTCAATTCGCCCTGGGGGTTCACCCGACTCCTTCAGATTCTCCTCCTCCCTTAGCCTCACCCAAAGGTTTACCTCCCTCTCTGCTTTGCCTCCCTCCTCCTCGGCCTCACCTTGAACTTTCCTTCAGGGTGGGCTCACACCCCTTGCAGAGTTGCGCCCCCCCCGCCTAACGCCCTCAGAAGCACAAGGACTGAATGGCAGTCCTCTGTAGTTTGAATGTCCTCCTCTCCCCGCGGCGATTTCATCTCTTGGTCACTGGCAGTGGACTTGCCCGGGGTGTCTCCGTCTTAGTCGCTCCTCCTGTCCCCTAGGACCTGAGCTCGCCCTCACCCCATCATCCTGGCGCGCCCCAGGAGCAGCGGGTGAGGAGGCCATCTGTGCCCAGGACAGTGACCTTAAGTGCCCAGCAGGAGTCAGGGGTCAAAGACGGGCCTGGGACTCACTCTGGAGGCCTCATCCCGTGAGGGTACAGAGCCCCTTCCTGTGGTCGCAGCCCCCTCCCTCAGTTCCAGGCCGAGGCAGTGACCCACCCTGGGTGGGACGTGGGGACAGGGCCTCGGGCTCCTGCTCCCGGAGGACTACAGAGTAATCCGCTTGCATCTCTCTCCCTTGAGGCCCCTCGAGGCTTTGGTGGCCTAGAGTGACCCCCTGTAGAGATGATTTCTGGGCGCAGCATTTGGACGCAATGGCACCGTGAACCCGCACTCCCAGACCCCTCACCCCACTGGAGCGGCAAACCATTCCAGATTCCCTCACCCGTTACCCCGAAACGTGAACTCAAATGCTTTTTCTTCAAGAAGTAGAAGCACTGCTTCCCAAACATTTCCCAGGGGCCCCCTTCCTCCACTGTGGTTGCCATTCTGATCTCTAGCAAGTCTGATGGTGGAGAATTGCCCAGTGGGGTCCTTTAGGCTGGAATCTCTGCCTAGAGCCTGGGTGACGCAGTGGTTAACGTACTCGGCTGCCTACTGACAGGTGCGTGGTTTGGTTATCTTTTCAGTGGGACAAAGGTGTGGTTATCTTTTCAGTGGGACAAAGGTGTGGCAGTCTGCGTCTGCGAGGATTTCAGCCTGGGGTACCTGCAGGGGCAATTCTCTGTTCTGAAAGGTGGCCGTGAGTGGGAATGGATGGCGCTGAGGAGTTCGGGGCTCTCCGCGGGGGTCCGTTTCTCTTACATTCAGACCAGAATTGGGCAGCACAGGCCCTGGCAGCCTCACAGAAGAAATGGAAGCAGGGCTTTGGGAAGTTTAAAGTTCTGGGAGAGGGAGAAATGAATAAACAAGGGAGAAGCACACCATGTCGTCTCCTATACTTCTTTAAAATTTATTTTTATTATTTTTTGTGTGTGTCTCATCAAATCAGATCTGACTGGTACAGGAGGAGATTGTCCCTCCTTCTCCAGCAGAGCATCTGGTGATTGAGTGCAGCTTCTTGCCACTAGGCCACCAGAGCTACATGGGTCCCTATACTTTTAAAAGGACATTTAGAAAGATGTGTGACTGTGTTGAGAATCATTCGTTGTTGAGGTTGTCAAGTGCAGTCTGGTTGCTGACCACTGCACAATCTCACAGGAGGAGAGTGGCCATCTTCCTCTAGCAGAGCAGCTGGTGGATTTGAACCACTGTCTTCAGATTGGCAGCCTAGCTCCTTACCACTAGGCCATCAGAACGTCTTCATCATCCGCGTAAAAGGAGCCTATTAAAAGGAGCCTATCATGCTGTTAACTCTACCTTAAATAAAATAGATAAAGTAGCAGGTTATGGGGGTTTGCAGTAGATTGCTATGAATCCTCAAGCAGGAATTATTTTAAGAAAAAGCTAAATGAATGTACATTAATCATAATATTGTCTTTAAGGCGCTCTGTGGCGTAGAGCAGTATTAACAGAACTGTTAATGTTCATCATTGGGAGAAACTTGGGCAGTTTCCTTCTGTAAAGATTTATAGCCATGGACCGTGACAGTCACCAGGAGTCAGATTTCACTTGATGGCTGTGGGTGGGTGGTTATAGTTCATTCTCCCGTGGTTTGTGCTGAAGTATTAATAGAAAAGTTAGAAGTTTGAACCCAGTGGGCTGGTAACCTGCTTCCATACAGATTCCAAAGAGGCAAACTTACAGGGCAGTTCTCCTCTCCCACACAGGGGGTCGTCATGAACATCTTCCCGATTCCTTCACCGTCATCACATCGTTTGGTCCTCAACACACTGCAAAGGGAGCAGTGTGGGGGCCCATTTTACAGATGAGAAAACTGAGGCTCGAGATGATACGTGATTCAGAGGACTAGAACTCAAGACTGCCTGGCACCTTGTCTGATGTTTTCTGGCTGCAGCTTGTTTGTAAATCATTATAATATGCTAGCATGGCAGAATTTTTTTTTTAATTTTTATTAATTTTTTTTTTTTTAGAAATAATCCAAACACAAATTAGCGTGTGCAATAAGCTTGTAATCCCTCCCTGGGGCTGAATCCCTGGGAAAAAAAATGAAGTCAGAGGCTGCAAACAGTGGCATATAGGGAGAGTGAACAAACAAACCTGAGAGCGATTCCTGTGTCAGCCCAGGTGAAATCTTGCACCACTGTCCTCATGAGCAGATTGGAGACACTTGCCAAGTTACAGAGGACATGCCAGACACACAGACCTGGTGGGCTGGGGTACTGGAACCTCAGGACCACAAGCTATCTGAAGGGATAATTAATTGGTATCTCTTATTTCCCTTCTGGCTGAAGATGCCTTTTAGGTAAACTCCCCCAATATTAAATTGATCTCCATAATCACCACTAAACAAAGATTGGCAGCATTTTCTTAAGCCGCTGCCCACATGCTGCTAAGGGGCTTAGAGCCTTGTTTTCCAAAGTTAATTCTCTCTGGGACTGCCCAGCTCTCCCTAATAGGCCCAGGTGAGGTTAGCTTTTATTTACTGTTTATTTCAGAGTCTTGAGAGAAAAGCAGAAAAGACTTAACAGCCCTGGCGAGGGCCTAGTGGGGAAACAGGGCCAATGGAAGCAAGGGGAGGGAGGTCGGCCTTTGTGCTGGACGTAAAGAGCTGTCGTGGGCATTGTGGGCTCGGTGGAGGGCACTTCAAGCGATCAGCCGGGGGTCATTGTTAGGGGCTAATCTACATGTGTATTTCCCAAGAACTCGATTAGGGGGCATGAATGGCCTCGCCATGTCCCTAATTCTTCCAGCACAGAGCTGCCTATCTCCAGCGGTGACGCCAGCCGGGTAATCAGCCAGGCCTCAGCCAGAGCATGGGGCCTGGCTTCTGAACCCCGCCTCTGCTTAATTCATTAATTCATTAGATGGATCAAAGAGAATGCCCTCCTCCCAGCCCCCACACGCCCGCTGACCCCAGACACCACCCTGTAGACCAGGAGCCCCTTTAGACTTGGTGTGGAAAGAAGTATTTCCAGAAGTGAGGCTGCTGGAGCCGGGAGGGGGTGGAAGGGCGTTTGGGAGGGTGGTTATCTATAAACAGCTCTGAGAAGCAGTTAGGCGTCTGGAATTGCAACTGAAGCTGGGAGACAAATTTTGAGAAGACAGGAAGATAGGGCTGGCCAGATGGAAGAAAATGACATTGAAAAGTAACCAGCAATTATTTGAAGTGGTAGTGTATGGGGGGAAGGCTCTTTTGTCTTGGAGGGGTGTCTGTGCGAGGTCTTGTTTCTGGACTTGTTCTTAAGTGGACCGCTGTCCCTACAACTCTCTTAAGTGAAACGGACAGCTGCAGAGTGACTTTCCCAGGCGTTGGGTGAGGGAGGAAGATGGTCACCAAACAAGTGAACGTTACCTGGCCCAGTCTCTAGTCATTTCACCTCCAGCCATGGTTTAAGTTTAGTCGAAAAGTGTCTGCTTAAGACATACAGGACACCACTTTAAAAACAATGTAAAGCCATGCAGCTTGTCCACTTAGAAAACACCCCCCACACATATCCACTGCCGTGAAGTTGATCTGTACTCACAGCAACCCTGCAGGCAGAGTAGGACCGCCCCACGGGGCTTCTGATGCTGTCATTTACACATGAGACGGCCTCATCCTTCTCCTGTTAGTGGCTGGTGGATTCTAGCTGCCAGCCATCCTTTTTGTTCAGCAGCTGAACGCTTTGAGCACAGCCCCACAAGAGCAACTATATATCCACTTAGAAGACAAGTTTAAATCCTAGAGTAGCTATCTCATGTGGCTAGCTTATATATCTGAGACATGATTCATTCCATTGTCAAAAGCTAAAACTCTATTTAACAAGTTGACTATTTATTGAATGTTAGCTGTGTATCAGCAATCATTTTGTTCTGTGCTTGCTATAATCTGCAATTTTTTTATATAAATAAAATGTGCATGGGGTTTTTTCAAACTGGAATTCTCTCAAACACTAGTTGTATACTATGTGTGTTATATGTGTACATAGGTTATTTGTTCAAAGCCAATGTAACTCATTTAATTTTCATAAGAATCCTGACAGTCTTATTATCCCCATTTTAAAGAAATTAAAACACAGGGAAATGAGATCTCTTGCCCAAGGCTACTCAGCTGGCTTTGGGCAGAGCCGACACTTGAACCCTTGGCATTTATTTAGGAATATTCCCACCTAAACACCATTCTTCTGCCCCTTCATTATGCTGTGTGTATATATGTGTGCTAGTCTCCTGTGGCTACAAGACAATTATCACATAAGTCAAGCAAAGCTGGGAGTCAGTGGATACGAGGAATACGATTATTCGGAGGTGGATTGAAGGTGTACGTCAATCATTCGGTCTGTTGTAATGATGACTAAGCCCAACCCCACTGTCCAGTTGCTTGTGACTCACAGTGGCCCCTCCATCAGGTTTCTGAGGCTGTAAATCTGTACTGGAGGCGACTGCCCATCTTACTCCTTCAGAGCCCCTGGTGGATTAGAACTGCTGACCTTTTGGTTAGCAGCTTGACATGTAATGTGCTACACCATCAGGACTCCTTGTAATGACGACGGAGTCTAACAGTGCTGAGTTTGTCACTCCACTCTGTATTGATAATCCAGCAGTTAGCAAGACGTCTGTCCTGTGACCCATTTGGTTTTCTGTGATTTCAGAGGACCGGGTAGAGGAACCGTGGTGACAATATTGCTCTGCTCTCCTTTGCCTGTGAAAATATGAACCAGGGAAATTATTTGCTCAAGAAGAGAGAGTTAGTGGCAGAGTGTGGACGAGAGGCCAATCTCTGAGACCTAATCTCTCTGCTAGACCACTGCCTTTGTCAGCTTGTCTCTCTCAGGGAATGGCCTACTGCTTGAGGGTAGAGTCAGTCTGGACACAAACCCCTCAGGAAGGTACAACAAATGTGCTCTCCTCACTGCTCCCCAAAGCAATTTCCTTGCTCCTCAGCTGGCTTTTGTAGCTGATGCAAATCCGTGGAGGCCCTTTATGCTGGGCACTTTGTTGTTGTTGTTGTTGTTGTTGTAATGTGCCCTTTGCACTGGAAGTTTGTTGTTAGGTGTTATCGAGCGAGTATGCCTCTTAGCGACCCTATGAAGAACAGATCCGAAGCCTTGAGCCCATTGCTGCAGTCACTGGGTCTGTGCATCTCGATGGAGGTCTTCCTCTTTCACTGACCCTTCACCCTTCCAGGCATATAATGACATTCCTGGTCATTGGTGGCACAGTCCGCAGGGCATTGCTGCTAACCCAAGACCACTCATGTCAGTGGGCTTGAATCCACCATAAGCTTCGTGGAAGATAGATAGGCAATCAGATTTATGATGGAGAATGAACTGGATGACAGTGGGTTGGGTTTGGTGTCTGTGCTGGAACCATTTCTTAATGGGCTCATCATAACCAATGGTGACCCCCTCTTTAAAACTTCAACCATACCTTCACATCAGTCACCCAAACCAGACCCATTGCCGATGAGTTGATTTCATAGAGACCCTTAAGAATAGAGCAGAACTTGTCCACAGGCTGCATATAGTCTTTACAGATAGATGCACACATCTTTCTCCCAGAGACTGGTGGGTTTTAACTTCTGAACCTTTTTTTTTTTTTTTAAAAAAATAACACACACACACACACACACCCCAAGACATACAGAAGTTTTTCTAAACATAGCTATAAAAAGACATACACAGATTCGAAGGTGCAGACTGGGAAGAGATTTTTGCCAAAAGCTTCATGCACCTGGTAGAGTCTAAGTCCTCCAAGCCCCATGCACCCAGTAAAGTGCAAGTCCACCAGCCTCATCACCCAGTAAAGTGCAAGTCCACCAGCCTCATCACCCAGTAGACTCCAAGTGCACCCAGTCCCATGCACCTATCAGAATCCGAGTGCACCCAGTAGAGTGCAAGTCCACCCACATGTGGCAGTGATCCCAAGTACTGGGGGAAGTCCCAAGGTTCAGCAGCTCTGACCTTCTGGTGGCAGCCAAGTCTTAACCACCGTGCCACCAAGGCTCTTTCACATCAAGTAGCATCTTTTCGCCACAGAATTCAATGAACTGCCTTCCCCTGGCTCAGATTTGAAGAGTGAATGTTGCCATGGCCCATAAAAAAAAAAAAAAGAAACCCCCAGAAGGTGTTTATTTATATTATTACTGTAACTAAAACATGGTCTACTGGGTAAGAAATGTTAGCTTTTTGCCAACAGATGGACCACTTATAGCATTATCTCAGAACATGTAAATAAAAGATGGAAACTTGGATTTCTGCCAAAGAGCTGGGCTTTCTTTGAGTTGCTTTAAGCAAAGCTATATTAAGGTAATTCCTCTTTACTTGTTTTCTAATTAAACTAATTGAATTCAGAGTGTCTGGGGGAAGCATGGGAGACGTTTATCTTGAAGGGATGATGGTCTTGAAGCCCATCAATCCTATTAAGGCTAAGTAGGCAAATCCAGGGTACCCATTTTACAGTCGCTTGACCCACCCCCGCTGGATTTGGCCTTGTCCATTGTTCCCCCTTTTCCATTGGGAAGGAGAGTAATTAGGGAATCAATTCCATTTGCAAGTGTTTATGATCAACTACATAGCCACAACATGGTAGTTTTCACATGGCTTCTGTAACCTCCTGGTTTTCATTTCCCTGGCTGGCCCTTCAGGATGCCTTCTCTTGATTTCCCTTCTTGTCCTTGACCTGGGAAGGCTGGAGTGACCAGGGTTCAGCCCTTGGTCTTCCCTCCCCCCTACCTCTCCCCACTCCCTTGGTGAGGTCTGTGACTCTGCATGTTCCTTATCAGCTCCAGACCGAAGTGGTCAACTCCTACCAGATGCCTCCAATTGGATATGTGTTAACTGCCTCCAATTTATATTTTCCAAACAAAACTATTGAATAGAATTTCCTTCCTGAACATTTTCCTCTGGTCTTCCCTAGGTCTATAAGCTGTGATTTTATCCCTCACATCTCTTAGACTGTTGTTGTTGTTGTTGTTATGTGCCGTCAGACTATCTCTCACTAGTCTTTCAGAAATTTTGTTGACTCTAGTTTCAAAAAGGTGTCCTGGTGATAATGGTTAACTCCTCAGCTGTGAACTGAAGGGTCATTGATCTAAACCCACCAGCCACTCCACAGGCCACAGAAGTGGCAGAGTGTTTCTGTAAAGATAACAGGGAGGGGCAATTCGAGCCTGTCTTGTAGCATCATTCACGATGAGAGAGAATTGACTCCATGACAACAGGTTCAAGCTTTTAAAAAAAATAAACCAAGTACCTTCTCACCGTCTCCACTGTCATCAGCCTGGCCCAAGCACCATCACATATCACTGAATTTACTGCCCTCTCTGATCACCAGCTGCTGCTCCATTGCTTCCAATTCATAGTAACTTCTTGTGTTCTACTCAACTTCCCACTTTTCCCCTTGATCCCTTTCAGTCTTCTCTCAGTACAGAGGCTGCAGTGATCCTTAGGAAACCCAAGTCGGTCATGATTGTCGTCGTGATTAGTCTTTGGTCAAACGTCTTCAATGATGTCCCATTTCCTCAAAGTCCTCCTCAGGGCCCATGAGCCCCAGGGTCGTCTGGTTGCCCCTTACCTCATCTCATGTTTCCCTCCCTCTTGCTTGACTACTTCCAGACACAGAGGCCGGGGCATACCTCAGGCCTACACTCACTGTTGTTCCTGGGTGCCACGTGTTTGCTTTGCAAATGTGTTAGCATCAGTGATAAGAGTGCTCACACGTGAGCTATCCCCTGCACACTTGGCTGCTTAGCAAAGGATACTATTGCCTCTGTTTCTTCATTTCTCACTCAGCTTGTTTCTTCTTCATACCTTGGCATTCTGCTTCACCTTTCAACTAGAAAGAGTGTCTGCTCTATTGTTGTTGTTGTTATGTTCTGTCAAGTCGCTTGCGACTCATAGCCACCCTATGTACAACAGCCCTGAACCCTGTTCTATCCTGTGCCAATCTCACTGTCTCCAACACACTCATCCCAATTACCCCAGTCACTGAATCAATCCACCTCATAGAGGGCCTTCCCCTCCTGTGCTGTCCCTCCACCCTACCAAGCATGATGTCCCTCTTTAAGGACCGGTCCCTTCTTACAACATGTCCAAAATATGTTAGATGGAGCCTCAGAATCCTTGCCTCCAAGGAACCGCCCAGTTTAACCCTTTCCAGGATGAATCTGTTTGTTTTCCTAGCAGTCCATGCTCTATTAAACAAAAACAAAAAACAAAAGATCATTTTAAAAAAAGTGTGGTGATGTGGTGTGTGTGTGCGCCCGTGTGTGTGTTTAAGAAATATTATACAGGTCTGTCTTAGGTCACACTTTCCTCAGCTGTCCCATTTTAAGGGTCTTAGTAAGTCCCTAACCCAGTGTTTAGCACAAAGAATGTCTTTATGTTATCTTCCCTTCTTTGCTGTCTGTCTTTCCTTCATGATAATGCTCCCTGATGCATTTGCAAAAGGAAGTGAGATTTGCTTCCCTACAAATCTTTTCAAAAGGCTTCTCTTCAGAAGTGTGCTCCCAGAAAGACACAGGTAATTTTTGGTGAATGTTAATAAGGTTGGAGGAACTTCTGTTAACTCATAGATTAGATCAGATGTGAGGTCTCTCTACTTTTTGTCCATCATATTTTGCTACATATTTATAAAGGAAGAGAATAAATGGTACAATGTCAGTCCAATTGGTCTTTGTTCTTAAATTTAATGGGGTATTTGCCTGAATTTTTATGGTTCTTCCATTTACTCCCCAAAGTGTCTTCATTTAAATATCAGAAGCTTTGCATAACATTCCACAGAATATACTGTTGTTTGTAAATAAATGATGTAACAAACTTCTCCCACCCTAAAAGCAAATCACAGAGTCATGGCTGCTTTTGCTGTCATCCTACAAGGACAGACAAGCCACACCTTCCTGCTCCTTCTCCTATTCCTCGTGTTAGTCCTTGCCAACATCCTGGGCAGTTTACAAACACTCCTGAGAGCTCAGTGTATGCCAGGCACAGTGTGTTATTTTACATGTGTTGTTTCATTTTATTCTTCCGGCTCTCCACAAAGTCAATTGCATTACAATCCCTTATTCCCACTCGTTCCATCTTTCAATTTATCAAGAGCCTGCTTTGCTATGAAAACATTTCTCATATCTGTTTACTGTTTTTCATCTCGACCACCAAGCAATCACCAGCTGGGCTTGTTCAGTGGGTCATACCCTTCTTGGTCCTTCTTTTCTTTTTGTATTCTCCAAGCTCCTTCCTTTCTCAAAACCTTTGCACTTGAGTGAATACACTGCTTGAAATGCCTTCCACATGAGGTCACAGAACCCTTCTTGTCACCTTATTTTTCTTCATAGGATCTGCCTCTCTTCCAAATTATATATTGTATATATATTATGTATTGTGTATATATATATATATATATATATATATATATATATATATATAGAGAGAGAGAGAGAGAGAGAGAGAGAGATACAGATATAGATATAGATAGGTATATAGATATAGATAGTTATATTTGTCACCTGTCTTCCATCTTTGGAGCTGCATGAAGTCAGGGGCCTTTCCTGCTGAAATCTCAACAGCCAGAACATATGTTGCCATAGTGGTGGTTGACTGCATTACTAACTGCCAAGAACTCAATTATACAGGCCAAGAAACAGGTCAAGTAACTTGTCTTACTCCACACAGCTACAAGTTGGCATGGATATACCAACTAACTGCTCACATTCATTTGGATTTTTTTTAATAAAATATTTCTTACTTCCTGTGAGTTTGGAAAATGCCAAAGTGCTTTGTGTTCCTTCCCAAACAGTCCAGAAAAATCATTTGATTGCTTTCAAAAGGGATGGCAGCTCACTCTTATTAGCATAAGAACCAGCAGGGGTCTCCTCCACTACCTTTGATGTGGTCACTAAATGGGGAGAGAGGGTCTGCCATGGTAAACCCTCTGCCCACAAGCCTACAGCCCGCACCACTCCAGCCATATTCCCTGTGGGATGCACCGTCACAGGAGAAGTCATACTGTTTCCAAAGTGGCTCCCGGTAACTCACTACAGGGCATTCCCTTGAATTTGCTGCAATTGGATGGACATTTTGTTTGTCGATTTTTGTTGTGCTTTCTTTCTCCTTTGACCCATTAAGCCCTTAAATGCTGATTCCGTATATCCTAACTGATCTGCTTAGCCCCTTTTAACTACCAAGTGCTTTCAATGAGATTTTCAAGATGCTTCTCAAAGGTCTTCATTCAAATGTTGGAAACGTAACATGTCTTTACTCCTTGTTGTGTGCCCATTTGTAAGTTGAATGATTCTGAGAGACAGACCAATTTTGAATTCTTAAAGAGTTTCTGAAGCAATTTACAAAAATAGGCAAACTTTGTATACTTCTGCTACTTTTCTCTGGAAAACAGACACTGAGAATGATAAAGTTTGAATTTATAGGTAGAGTCATGACAAGATTCAGTTCTCCATGGACAACACCACTTTGGATTTGGACAAAGAAGTCAAACTTGGACACATGGGATTTCTTATGTTAGTTTTCCTACTTCCAGCTCCATTTGATATTTCCAAGATAAAAAGTTTTTAAAAGGCAAATAAGACCCATGTCTTCTGAATTTGAATGAAATTTGTATGATTGCAAACATTATTTCACATTGTCCAAGAATTCACTTCTTAGAAGAACCAAGCACATAAGATTAATAGAACAGCATTTGTCTAAGGGTAAAGCCCAGAAGGCAGGAAGGAATAGGGTAGAAGTATTAGTGGAAATGAGAACAATAAGGAGGAAGTGGGGGAAGTGTGATTACATTGAGGGTACTGTAATTTTTTTAAACAAAATATGTATGAATGATTGAATGGAAAAAAGAAACTGCTTTGCAAACTTTTACTCAACTCATACACAAAAACACACATAAATTATCACAGTCTTGGACAGGCTTGTGTTGTTGCTAGGTGCTGTCGAATCGAGTATAACTCATGGTGACCGTATGAACAGCAGACCTGAAACTTGTCCTATCCTGTGCCATCTTCACATTTCCTGACACACTAGAGCCCTATTCTGTCCTACAGGGTCTATGTGAGTCGGAATTAACTCAATGGCAATGAGCAGTATGGGAAGATAGGAAGTCTGATCAAAAGATGAACTGTCAGTGGGAATGGAGAGAATAATGAACAGAGAATGTAAACGGAATGGTTCTATAGACTCAAGTTGATGGTCAGCACACAGTATTAGACCAGAATCCCCATACAAAGTCTCATTCTTGGCTTCAATCATGGAGCACTGCCTTCAGAAAAATCTATGAGGATAAGAAATATATTCTTCTTAAGGGGCTCCTGTGGTTTGATTTATTTTCATTTTTTATATTCTTTTTTTTT
>NW_006399868.1:22492-38533 GCF_000299155.1 Elephantulus edwardii
TAAGGGGCTCCTGTGGTTTGATTTATTTTCATTTTTTATATTCTTTTTTTTTAAATTATTCTTTTGTGTGTGTACCATCAAATCGGATCCAACTGGTACAAGAGGAGATTGCCCTTCCTTCTCCAGCAGAGAATCTGGTGGATTTGAACTGCATGCCTCTGGGATTGCAGTGTAGCTTCTTGCCATTAGGTCACCAGAGCTCCCATCTCATTTTTTATATTCTTGATTGCATTAAGAGATGTGAGGTGCTTAGAACAATTTGTGTGTGTGTGTGTGTGTGTGTGTGTGTGTGTGTGTGTGTGTGACATTTGTAAAGTGCTAAGTATCCTGATGTCTTAAGTGAAAAGTCCATTTGTACTACCCAAGAAATGCAAGAACATGGAACAAATGGTCCATTATCTGGACTGCTGGGGAGAAGACGGAGGGCAAGGTTAGGTGCACGGAGATCCCACACTTCATGCCATTCATTCGTTTTCTTCTTCTTCCCAATCACACTTTTCCCACTTGACCTACTCTTGCAGTTGTTGTTGCATGCAGTGAGCAGGCTCCCACTCACCTTACGTGACCTTGCATGGCCTTACATGACATTGCATGACCTTGCGGGACCTTTGTCATCCTCACAATCTCTGCCAGGCTTTCCCCTCTTATTGAAGCTACTGTGTCAGTCTGTCTTGTTGAGAGTCTTCCTCTTTTTACTTTAGCCCACTCTTCTTCTCCAGACACTGGCCCCTTGAGCTGCTAACAAGCGGAAAAGCTGATTCATTCTCCCACTCAACATTTTATGATATAAAACCTTTATTGGAAACTTGTCTCTGAGCATCATTTATACTATGAACATATTTATTGGAAAACCATAGTTTTGTTTCAATCTGGTCAACTTTAGTTAAACAGTTCTACTTATTTTTTAAAAGGTGAATACTCTAGATCTTTTGAATAATATCCCTGTGGAAAAGATCCAAAGAAATCAAAGCCCCAGACACACTGCCACTGAGCTGATTCTGCTTCACGACACCCCGTGAGTTTTGACGAGGAGAAGCGAGCTCCAGAGGAGTTCACTGGCTGTGAACTGAGGGAAGCAGATACCCAGGCCTTTTTTTTTCCCCCTCGTGGAGTTCCCGGGGGGATCTGAACCTCCAACCTTTAGGTTAATAGTGGTGTGCAAGCTTTGCCACCTGGAGACCTCCTGCAGCACAGACTTCCAGGAGAACTTTCTAAAAAGTAGTCTGGAGAGATTCCAGACTGATTTCTTTAGTTCCCTCTCCTGGAGAGGGGGAAGGAAGAAAAGTGGGGTGAGGGGCCAGAAGGAGAGGAGGAGAGGAGGCAGAAGTGAGAGGTGTCATTTGATTTCACTGTATTTGCCAATGCCCATTGTTCTGACTGCTGTCACCAAGTTCAAGTAAAAGGAGATGGTCCTGGACTTGGAAATATCAATGGTGTCCCCCAATTCCCGCCCTGCCTTCCCAAGTCTGTTCTAGCCACAGTCCCTAGAATAGTGATCTATGATGCAGAAGTCTAGCAAAGTCTCTGCCTGAGTTTGTCATCTTTTTTCATGTCCTTGTACCCATCTTATGACTTAGAAATGTCCAAATGTCCGGCTCCAGCCAGAAACACCAAGAGCATCAAGGTGGTGACTCTGTCCTCAGCCACCTCTGGATTTACATCTTGCTGTCACCTGTGAAGGGAACCGGCACTGTTCTAGTGTTTGCACAGAGTGAGGTGGCCCCAAGGAAGGGGGCTGGACAAGAAATGGGCATTGGCTTTGGGTTCTGCCTGGTCGCCCTGGTGATCTATGTGTAAAGACCAATCCAGCATCATTCACTGAATTTTACACTTGAGTTGCATTTATAATGAAGAGGAAAGCACACTTCTGGTGGCCTGGTGCTCATTGAGTGCCTTGTCAAGAACTCACCTCAACCACGTCCTTGTCTGCGTGTTTGCAGAGGGTGTTGGGGGCTGGCCCTCTAACTGGGTCATTTCTCTTGCACCACAGACAGAGCCCCCTTCCCTGTCCTCTGCCGCCCCTCACATCACTGAGCACTTCTGCTCTGCCGACTGCTTGATCTCCGTGAAGGTCGCCTGCGCCTTTTCCTTGATGGTGTCCAAGTCCATGTTCTGCAGATTCTGCAACTGGGCGAGAATGGAATCCTTGTCTTCTTCCTCTTCCTGGTCCTCGTCCACCATCTTCCGGAGGTCTTCGGGCAAATCCACGTCATCTCCAGCCATCTGGATTTGGTTCTCGTCCATCTCACTCTACGTGAAAAAAGAAAGACACAGTGAGGGGAAAGCACTCCAAGATACACAGACAGACAGACAGACAGACAGACAGACAGACATTTGAAAAGAAGCAGGAAAGGAAAAGCCTGTTGAGCATGAAGGAGCTCCCTGGAGGCAGTGCTGATACACTCTGTCTGTGGACCAAGAGAAACGACCCAGTTAGAGGGCCAGCCCCCAACACCCTCTGCAAACACACGGACAAGGACGTTGTTGAGGTGAGTTCTTGAGAGGGCTCTCAGTGAGCACCTGGCCCCCAGAAACGTGCTTTCTTCTTCATTATAAATGCAACTCAAGTGCACATGTGCTTGCTAGTAAGGGAAAATAAACAGGTTTGTCCTGAAGAGGGTGAAACCAGGCTGCTCCTTGGAAGCTAGGATTTTGAAGCGTCATCTCATATACTTTGGGCATGTGGCCAGGAGTGACCAGACCCTGGAGAAGGATATTATGCTTGGAAGGATGGAGGGACAGTGCAGGAGAGGAAGACCCTGGATGAGATGGATTGACACTGTAACTGGGGCAATAGGGGTTGGTGTGTTGGAGACTGTGAGACTGGCTCAGGACAGGACAGGGTTCAGAGCTATTGTATATAGAGTCACTGAGTCACAGGTAGCTTGATGCCGCATAACAACAATAACAAAATAGTAAGTGAGAGGATAAAGTTCCATTCCCTCAAAGGCACTTTGAAAGGAAGGTCTGAAAAAAACTAGCCATCAGACACCCTCAGCCTCTGCCACACAGATGCCCACTCCAGCTTGGGATGCCCACACAGGGGCCCCTGGACATCACTGCAAGTTGTAGAGTGTGTCCTCCTCATGACATGACCCAGGGGCCCTGGAAGATCTCACGAAGAGTGTGGGGCAGTGCCCACCCTGGCCAGAGCTCAGTCACTGCCCTCTTCACACTTAAACGGAGATCTCTGCTTCACCATTCCTCACCTCTCTGGTCTACCAGACCAAGAGCCCTCATGTGTGCCGGCCATTGGATGAAGATTCACCTCCTGAGGGCTGGGAGGGAGACGGACACACAATGAATGCTTACTGATGTTTGTTGTTATTGTTGTTTTTGGAGGCCATTGAGTCCACTATGACTTACAGCGACCAACAGATCCGAACTCTGTCCTACTCTCTGCCATCGTCACGTTCTCTGAGAGGCTTGGCCCTAATAATCTATCTTACAGGGGACTTTCCTCCACCTTTCCCAGCAAAATATCTTTTTTAAAATGAATTTTAATGAAAGTTTACAGAGACTTAGGGTTTCCATTCATTTGTTGTTGCACTTTTCTCCCTGTCCCCCACGCCACCCCCCAATTCACTCTTCTCCTTAAAAAGTAAAAGAAAAACCCTTTCATTGTTGGGCAATTCCTCCCCTTAAGTCCACTCCACTGTGCAGCCTTCATTCTAGACTCCTGTCATGACGATAATACCCAATCATATATCCCTTTTAAACAGTTCTCTCCCTCATCTGTTTCAATGCAGTGGACATCATTCCTCCCCTCCTTCTCTGCCTCCCCTCAACCCCGGACTGCTCTCCACTCTTTACAGAAGTGGAGGAAGCCAAGACGCTGCACCCACAAAGATTCCTAGTTATTTATTCTTCTGCAAATATTTTTATTTATTCTTTCACAAATATTTACACCTTGGAAATCTGTGTGGGTGGGAGGGGTGTTTCTCTACTGTCCTGTGACTGGCACATATTCGTTCATTGTCATCCAGCCAGAGCCGACTCCAGGTCTTCAGAGGCTGTATGTCACTCAGGAAGAGCGAGCCTGTCTTTCTACCAAGGAAGGGCGGGTGGATTCGAACCAGCAGTGAGGCACCACCTCCGGGTCAGCAGCACAAGTCCCCACAGATGATGCCAGTAAACTCTCTCTGGGGGCTCACAGTGGGGCTTCCGGTGTCGCTGTCATGTGGAAAAGCTCTGAAACATCAGCAATGCTGTTGTCTCTAGCTGTGAACAGCAGGCTTCTGGATTTTGTAAAAAAATGCTGGTGAGGCCAGCTCCCCAAGGTCCTTTCCAGTGTTGACATTCCATGGCTCCCTGCTTCCCCTGCTGATTCCTGGAGAGGTCGGAGGCTCACAGTCCTTCCCCAAAGCTCTCTTACTTTACTCAGTTCCCTGGGTGGCATGAAAGAGTCCTGGTGGTGCAGCTGTTAAAGTGTTCAGTTACAGGTAGGTGATTCGAGCCCATCAGTGGCTCTGCGGGAGAGAGATGTAGCGGCTGCTCTTCTAAAGATAACCCTGCGGCTGGGCGGCTGGACTCTGTCCTGCAGGGCCACTGTGAGTTGTGACCAGGTCACTGGCAGTCTATCTGGACTCTGTCCTGCAGGGCCACTGTGGGTTGTGTCCAGGTCACTGGCAGTACATCTGAACTCTGTCCTGCAGGGCCACTGTGGGTTGTGACCAGGTCACTGGCAGTCTAGCTGGACTCTGTCCTGCAGGGCCACTGTGGGTTGTGACCAGGTCACTGGCAGTCTAGCTGGACTCTGTCCTGCATGACCACTGTGGGTTGCGTCCAGGTCACTGGAAGTATATCTGGACTCTGTCCTGCAGGGCCACTTTGGGTTTTGACCAGGCCACTGGCAGTATATTATCGGATTTGGTTTGAACAGAGTGGTGACTCTGACTTTGGAAAGACCTTGAAGGGCTGGTTTCTGAGGACTCGAGGTGATGCCTTTGGAGACTGGTCCCCACAGAGGTGTCCCCCCAAAGATGTGGAGAGCGATCTGCCTCACCCTCAAGATGAGTGAAGCTTTCCCCTCACTTGGCCAGGGCCTGGGACCCTCCAGTACTTAAAGGATTAATTAGTTCCTCGTCAGACTGTTGTGGGGATTAATTAGCTGGTTAATCTGCAGGCACTCCCAGCCAAGCATCATTTCTATTTCTTTCTTATTTCCCTCCCTCACAGAGCCCTCCTGCAGCTGACCATCCTTGGGGAATTCTTACAGGGAGGGGGAAACAGGACCTGAGCCTGAGGGTCCTCAGCTCGCGGGAGGGGAGGACAGTGGCCGTGATGGTCCATTTCAGCCAATCAGCCTTAGCTGGTTAAAGGTCCAAGGGCTCGGTCCTATAAACGAACCTAGTTTTGTTTCTGTCTGCAGGTTAATAGAAAAGAACATGATCACCTTCTGTAATATAATCAGTTGCCTGAATGGAGTTTCCTCTGAGCCAAAGCACAGTGGATAGATGCTGACGTTGTTGTGAGGTGCCACAGAGTTTCGTACAACAGATCGAAGCCTCGTCCCACCCGGCACCATCCGCATAATCTCTGATAGGGTGGGAGGAAAAGATAGACTAGAACTTCAAATTCCTAACTAACAAACTGGAACTTCAAATTCTTAACTAACAAACACCACAACCCGTGCCTACTGGGCTGGTGGAGATGAGTGGACACTCTGAGGCTTCTCAAACCTTGACCTCAAACTAAGCCCTTAGGGCTCCCTGTCGCCGAATCACAAATTGGTGCACCATACAGTGAGTATCACTGTCCTTTACTGCACTCTGATCCTTCTTGAAAAATCACTTAGATGAGGCCAAGTGGGCAACAATGGCTTCAAAACAAAGGCGAGAATGTAAGGAGGGTAGGGAAACTAGATTCATGGAAATGGAACAACCAGAATGCAAACCATGAGGAAGTTCCTGCACTGTGAACCAAGGCAACAACTGGGGTCGAACTTGTTGAATGGAAACTTCAACTTCTGTGTAAATATTCATCAGAACTACAATAAAACATTATTTTAAAGAAGCATCCTTAGGGGGTAGCCATCCCTCAGACCAGACTATAAAGAGACATCGTAGCAGAAGTGGTTCCCTTTCTCCACCCTGCTTTCACCCTTCCATCTCCTAGCCTGTGGATTTGGGGAAAAGTCTTCAGACTGTCACCTGACCTGCGGACTGTGAACATGTCCACTTCCATGATGGTTAGAGCTAGTCCCAGGGAGTAAACCTCTGTCTAAACATACATCTCACTGATTTGGTTTCTCTAGAACCCACCCCACTTCACCTCACTCTACCCCTGACGAAGACCTCTGCTCTTTCTCACTCACCCAGAAACAAAATGCAGATCATCTGAAAAGCATTTACGGCTGTGTAGCAGCTCCTCTCAGTCCATGATCAGATCTCTGTGGATGTCACCAGATTCAGACTTGGACAACATTCAAAGCAGGGAGCCTGGAGCTAGAGGCAGCTAGAGGGCCAACAGGAAGCCAGCCAGCAGGCCTGCGACCCCATCCTCCCCACCCACCAGAGAGGCTCCGGCAAGACCACCTCCCAGCCTGGTCCTGCCTCAGAGAAGCCCAAGGAAGGGACAGTGGTCAGATTTCACTTCGGCTCACAGGGAAGAGCTTGCTCTCCACAACTCCCAGGTCAGAGATCCTCAAAGCAGAGGCCCTGAGCCAGTAGCACCCACATCAAGTGAGACCTTGTTATCAATGGTGACCACTCAGACCTGCTGGTTTGGTGGTTCTCGGAATGGCTGGGGTTCTACTAAGGCTGCGTCATCAAACCCTCAAGCTCCTCAGAACCACACGTCTGGCATGCAGACCCGCACACATGTGCATGGAGTGACCCAATGAGCCCCTGGAGGTACAGTGGCTAAAGCACCCAGCTGTTAACTGGAAGGTTGGTGGTTCAAACTCACCAGCCACTCTGCAGTAGAACATTGAGGCAGCTTGCCTCTGTAAAGATGACAGCTTTGGAAACTATAGAGTAGTTCTCCTCTGTCCTGTGGGGTCACCAGGATGCTGTGGTGTGGTGTTCTCACAGCCACAGTAAGGCTACAATACTTAGGTCCCCACTCCGTGAGCTCCGGGCACTCCCACGGCGTTTATGTGGATACTCCTGCTGGGACCACTGGCCTAGAGGTTAAGGCTTGGAAGGTAAACTGCTGGGGGCAAGCCCCACCACTGGGGAGCGGAGTCACTTTGGAAAAGTTAATCAGCCGCTCTGCATTTTATTTCCCACCCACAAATGTGTAGTTGTGGAATCTGCCTGAGGGTTGTTGTTGTTGTTAAGTGCCATTGAGTCGAGTCGTAGGAGACTCATCGCGACCCTATGAACGGAAGACCTGGACATTTGTATAACTTTCATCCTTTCTCCAGGTTCATAGGGTTTCCAGAAGCAAGCTATTATGGAAGTGGATGCCACTCCTGCTTCCAACCTTGTTTTAATCAGGGAGCTCCACCAAACGCTGTCCACCGTGGGTCACCATTATCATACCTGACTCATCAGTGTCACAGTGTTCGGCTTCACAGCAACCACGAGTTAGCACTGTACAGCAAGTGGACACACCAGGGCTATACGACCTAGAAGAGTGTTTCACCAAAAATAATTACAGTCTGGCCTGAGGGCTGCAGATTAGAGTCACCCACCTTTGGCTTGGCAGCTTGACTTTCTGTTATGAGGGTTGTAGCCGACTAATTAGATGATAACTGAGTCGGACTGGTTGTTCTGAGCGCTCGGCAAATGGTCTCACTACTGCTGCTGCTGCCAACCCAACATGGCCCTGATGGACAGGGCAGAAGTGCCTGTAGGGTGCATGCACTGCCGTCTTTATGAAAGAAGAGTGTCACCATAGGTCAAGTATCAGCCGGACACCACTGTGTCCTCAGAACATCATCCTGCAGAGGGGCTGCCAGTGACAGGGCAATGTGGGGAAGGAGACCAGAGCACTGGGGCCCGGGCTGGTCACTCATCACCGTGTGGCCCTGGGCATGCCTCTCTCAGGCTCTGATGCTCACTGCAAGGGTCACCCAGGGGTTACCGAACAAGACCTGCTAGTGAAACGCCTTGTTAGCATCTAGGCCCCGTGCACAGGGCAAATGGTCATGAATGTTTTGGTGGAAAGGGAGCAGTTGAGTCTGGAGACCCACTGAATGGGTTTCTGGGGTGAAGAAGGCCTGGCTGGAGGGTGGGAGAGTGTCGCCTGTGAGGTCAGATCTGGAGGGAGTGAGCAGTGAAGGGTGCGGTGTGGCTCTGGCCTGGACACTGCGTGTTTGTTCCTGCTGCTAATGAACTGTCTGGTGGACAGTCCACGTCTGAACAATGCTCGTCCAGATGCTCTGCTGCCCACGGAGGATCCGAGGTGGAGACGCCAGGGATCCTGACACAGTTCACACACGTAACGCCTCATTACACGTCCCAGACAAAGCTGCAGTGACAGCCCATGGGAAGTGGTCGCACGGCCGACAGGAGCAGCTGCGGGAGCTGGAGGCGCTGGGTGTGAATGAAGAAATGAAGGAGTGAATGAGTGAGGGAGGGGACAAATGAGTGAATGAATGAGGGGATGAACGAATGATGGAAATGAATGAAGGAGGCCATGAATGAGGCCATGAACACATAAGGGAGAATGAATGAGGGTGTGAACGAATGAAATGAATAAGGGGGTGACAAGGGAAGGCATGAATGAACGAGGGGTGCAGTGAGCCTGCAGTTGCCGACTTAGAGGCTCACCCTTGTCCTTCAAGCACCATATTCGATGTCTTTTCCTTTCTAGAAATCTTCCCAATCTGGAATCTTGTTCCCAATCACTAAGAGCTGAGCAGACTCAGTTTTAATCTCTTGGTTTTTGACCTCAGACTTGGTAACTTAATTGTCAGAGCCAACTTTGTTGTTGTTATGTGCCATCAAGTCACCAGAGACTCATAGCAACTGTATGTACAGCAGCTCTGGACCCTGCCCTGTCCTGACCCAGTCTCACTGATTCTGACACACTTATCCCCATTAATTACCATAGCTACCATATCAATCCATCTCCTTTGGGGTCTTCTTCTTCAGCACTGCCACTCTACCCTTCCAAGTATGATGTCATTCTCCAAGGACTAGTCCCTCCTGGCCATGTGCCCAAAGTATGTGAGGCGGAGCTTCAAAATCCCTTACCTCCAAGGAGAAACTTGGCTTCACCCTCTCCAAGGTAGACTTATTTGTTCTCCTGGTGGTCCATGGTATGTTCAATACTCTTCTCCAGCACCACAACTGAAAAGGCATAAATTCTTTTTCTATCATTCTTAGTCATTGCCTAACTCTCTGATGCATATCAAGTGATTATGAAGACCATGGCCTGGATGAGGCACACCTTAGTCTCTAAACTGACATCATTGCTCTTCAGTACTCTGGGGAGGTCCCGGATAGCAGATTTTCCCAGTGCAATTCATCTTTTGATTTCCTGACTGCTGGCTGATGTCAAGAGTGTTGACTGTAGAGCCAAGAAAGCCAAAATTGTTAACAATCTCAATCTCTTCTCCATCTATCATGGTGCTGCCAATTGGCCCAGTGGTGAGAATCTTTGTCTTCCTGATGTTGAGTTTCAATCCATATTGAAGACTCGTCCTTGACTTTCTGCAGCAAGCGCTTCAGGTCCTCCTCAGTTTCAGGAAGCAAGGTTCTGTTATCTGCACAACACAAGTTGTTGATGAGTCTTCCTCCAATCCTGATGCCATATTCTTCCTCCCTGTATCTGCCATTGTCATTCCCTGGGATGATTCCAGACTTTCCATACTCAGCTCTGGAGCTCAAACTTCCTTTTCCAGATCTTTCTAAGCCAGCCTGGACCTTCTCCCAGACTAGAGTTGTGATAATGAGATGCGGCAATGATGTTCATTGACTGTTGGGTTGAGACTAGTCAATCAAGCTCAGTGTACTGACTCACCTTGCCATGTCGTTAAACCCAGGTAGATTTGCTATTGTTTCGGTGTCTGCATAACCCCAGTCACAGTATGGAGGGGCACAACTTGGGTGGAGGACTGATCAAAAGGTTGGTGATTTGGATCCACCCAGTGGTGACTTCCTTCTTCTGTCACAGTCAAGCGTCTCTCAGGATTGCAAGTCAAGGCATTAGAGGAACATGGAGGGAATGCAGTCTCTGTACCAAAAAGAATTGGCCAACAATGGAGTTTTTAGGAAAGTAGCACATGATCAAGAGTCAGTGGTAAAAAGGAAAATGTTCAAGCTGCACTGAAGCCGTTGCCAAAAAACAAAAGGCATCCAGAATCAATGGGATACCAATTGACATGTTTCAACAGAGAGATACAGCCCGGGACATGCTCACCAATCTACGGAAGAAAGTTTAGAGGACAGCCACCTGGCCGACTGGTCAGAAGCGGCCCTTGTTTCCTTCCTAAGAAAGATGATCCAACAGAACATGAAAATTGTTATACAGTATCACATACAAGGAAAATATTTAAGAAAATAAAAATGACTAGAAAAGTACAGAGAATTAGCAGAAGTTTAAGCTGGGTTTAGAAGAGGCCATGACAACAGGGATATCATTGTTGATGTCAGATGGATCCTGGTTGAAAGCAGAGAATGGCAGAATGTTTAATTGTGCTTTATTGATTATGCAAAGGCATTTGTGTGGATCACAACAAGTTAAGTTATGGCTAACATAGAAAAGAATGGGAATCCCACAACACTTGCTTGTGTTTATGTGAAACTTATACCTGGGTTAATAGGCTGTTGTGTGAGCAGAGCAAGGGAACCCTCCATGACTTAAAATTAAGAAGGGTGTGTGTCAGAGGAGTATCCTTTCTCCATACCTATTCAATCTGCATGGTGAGCAAATATTTTGAGAAACTAGACTCTTTGGAGAAGAATGTAGCACTAGGCTCTCAGAAGAAGACTCACCAACAACCTGCATTATGCAGATGATAAAACCTTATTGCTGAAAGTGAAGAGGACTTGAAGCTCTTGCTGCAGAAGATCAAAGACTACAGCCTTCAGTATCGATGGCATTTCAACACCAAGGTAAGAGGACCCAGTGCAGGGCCAGCTGTGACTCAGAACCAATTCGAAGGCGATGAGTGAGCGAAGGAGGGTTGAGAAACTGTCCTAGGGAAGAAGAGACACTGATTTGCTCAGAACTAGCAAGAGCTTGTCCACTGAGCCTGCTTGGGAGGGGCTTACCCCTGCTTCCTGCCACCCCAGCCTCACTACCAGGCGGTGAGAAAGGCCCTCGTTAATTTGACGTCCCATGGATATGTCGGATGGATTTGAACTGCTGAAGATGTGCTGTCTTTGGGTGAGCAGCACAACTCATTGAGGACCACGGCACTAGAGCATCCAGCGCCAAGCAACACTCCAGAGCAGATCTGCGGACACTGAGGTGATTCTGTCCCATTGTGACCCTCCAGGACACAGAATCCACACAGTCGCCAAGGCTGGACTCTTACTCAAGCCAACTGCTGCCTCCTTCTCCCTCAGAGAAGCCAGTGGGCTCAGACCACAGACCTTCTGGTTAGCAGCTGAAGGTGTAACCACTGTGCTACAAACTTTCCTTCCCCTGGCCATAAACCAAACTCACTGTTGTCAAGTCAATTCCTGTTAAAGGTAATGTCCCCCAGATTTCCAAGGCCTAAGCAATGGGAGCGGATGGGCTCTAGTTCCGTGGAATGGCTGGTGGATTTGAACTGCTGGTCTTTTGCTTCATAGTACAACACGTAACCCACTAGCTTTCCAGGTGATTGCAGTGTGTCCTGTGGTGTTGAAAGCACTGTAATCAGGAGGAGACGTTAAAATCCACAACCACCAGTGTCCTCCAGTCCCCTCCCTCGCCTGGAGGCTCCGCACACACGGGTGTGTGTGTGTGTGTGTGTGTGTGTGTGTGTGTGTGTGTGAGACCAGACAAGGCGTCCACTTGAAGGTAACCAGTCACCACCCGAGAGGAGCTTGCAGAGCTCCTGCAGAATACCTCCCAAAGGAAAGCCGCTGGAGACAGGCCAAACTGGGATCTAGCGGCCTCAACCCAGGAAAGCCTGCTTCATGCACCCGCCAGTCAGCGGGAAAATCCGACCGTCTTCTCGGAGCGGTTAAGTCTGTGCCATCTGGCTTATCCTGGATGTGCCGAGGGCCCTGAACTTGGGGAGAGGAGTGCGAGGTGGAGGGGGGTGGATTAACCACTAAGCGGGGCACGTACCCACGTGCACTGAGCTAGGGGTGTGCGGCTTTACCTCTGTTTGCATGCTAATCTGAGGTGAGCAGCTTCAGAGGGTTTGGCCACATCTTTGAGGGTGGGGACAGGTGACATTGCTTGTCCCGGTGTGTACCTTTCTTAGGGCCTCCGAGACCCCTGCTTCTGACTCACAGGGACCCTCCATGGGCTTTTCAAAGCTCTAAGTCTTCGCCTCTTTCTTGCAGAGCAGTTGGTGTATTCGAACCACCAAGCTTTCAGTTAGCAAGCTGACGTGCTGTGCTCTGTGTCACCAGCGTTCCTTAGAAAGGTCCTGGATAGTACAAGATGGTTTGTGCTCACTGTTAACCTAAGGTTAGAGGTTCAAACTTGCCTAACAACACCGGAAAAGGAAGGCCTGGCGAACTACTCCCATAACAAAGACTTAGAAAACACGGCCACTCAGCCCAACTTGGCTCTGTGACCCCCAGGTCGTCAGCTATGCGTGGGCAGGACACTTGCTGGCAGGAGGTGTGGTTTGCATTTAACTCACAGGGCAGTCGTAGGTGTTATGTGAGAAGCTGGTGAGGCTGTGGGACAAACAGAATTCCTCCTACACCAGCATCCAATGGTCCCTGTGTCCCCTCAGAGGGACAGCAGGAGCAGCAAGCTGGGGGAGAGCAGGGTGGAGAGGGAAAGAGGACAAGATGGTGGACTGGGCCCTCTGCTGGGCTCCCCACGGCCACCAGCCACAGCTGCTAGAGCCCAAGCTCGGGGGTTTTAGACTTTGCTGGGCTGGGAACTCCTGGTCTGAAGCAGCCTGGCTCGTGAAGCTCAGAGTCACTTTATCATTATTATTTCAGGAAGGACATTTAAATCCAGTTCCAACGGCGCTTTCAATGTGACATGTTTAAGGACAGTTCTAATCATAGATTCTACCCCCGCCCCCCAATCTTCATCCTGATTCAAAATGAAGGACGCCCTTCAAACAGCAGACCAACAGCAGGTGTAAGGAAACCATATAGCTCAGCAGGGGTGCGGCGTGATTTTTCAGTGGCTAACTTAGATTGACAATTGCCCTTAATAGGATTAGGGTTCATTGTAGAACTGTTTTCTCTTATTAATTTGGCTTGACTTCCATATACATTTTGAATTGGCTGCCGAAAGGAGTTCATGTCTTTTTGGAAAGAACCTGGTGGTTTTATTTTAAAACATGCTGCTTCTTCTAGTTAGAGAAGTAGGAAATTTAAATGAGAATAGAAATTTAATCTGTGTATTTGATACAAAAATCACAATGATGAAACCAGGCTTGCTTTTCCATGGAATTTTGTTTTAATACGGCTCTTATGGCAGAAAGATCATTTTTTGTTGTTATTTTTTAATACTTTGCTAATTGGCAGCATCAGTATGGATGGTGAAGAGACTGAGATAGTTAACACTTTTAGTTTACTTGGCTCCACAGTCAGCACTCTTGGTAACAGCAGCCAGGAAATCAAGAGATTAATTGCATTGGGAAAGTCAGCTGTGAGGGACCTCTCAAGAGTACTAAAGAGCAACGACGTCCAGCTGGAGACTAAGGTGCGCCTGATCCAGGCTATAGTCTTCGCAATTACGTGCTATGCATCGGAGAGTTGGATAGTGAATAGGGATGACAGAAAGAGAACTGATGCCTTTGAGCTGTGGTGTTGGAGAAGAGTGTTGAATATACCATGGACTGCTAGAAGAACAAACAGGTTTGTCCTGGAAAGGTTGAAGCTGACCTGCTCCTTGGAGTAAAGGATTCTGAAACTTCGTCTGACATACTTTGGGCATGTTGAAAGGAGGGACTGATCCTTGGATAGGGACATCATGTTTGGGAGACTGGAGGGGCGGTGAAGGAGAGGAAGACCCTCGATGAGATGGATCGATTCTGTGAGTAGAGTGGTGGGAATGAGTGTGTTTGAGATGGCGAGGTTGGCACAGGATAGAATGGCTCTTGTACATAGGGTCACTATGAGTCGCAAGCAAATCGATGGCACATAGCAACAACAATACAAAAACAATGTCTTGGTTTTATTTTCTTTTTTCCCTCCAAATGACAGCGATTCATTCAGCAAACACTGTGTGCATCTGTATATGCACACACAACCTCTATATGTCAGCCCAGTGCCACTGAACGAAGATGCAAGACCAACCCCTTTGTTAAGGAGAGAGCTCTGGTGGCCTAGTGGTAACGAGTTAAGCTGCCAACACAAAGGCAGGTGGTTCGAATTCACCCAGTGCTCCTTGGGAGAAATATGGGCAATCTCCTCTCATGTGATTTACAGCCTCTGAAAACTCCCTAGAGAATCAGTTGTGAATCAGTTCTGATTCAGTGACACATAACAACAACAACAGCAAAAAAGTGTGTACAGTCTAGTCGCTGAAGCTGACAAACACAGAGAGAATATTCAGGTGATAAGAAGCTGGGCTGCTATCGCAAAGGCACAAGGTTCAAATCCACCAGCTGCTCCATAGGAGAAGAATGGGAAATCTTCTCCCATGTGATGAGCTGCCTCTGGTGAGTCAGGTATGGGTTGGTTCCCACTTGATGGCATGATAACAACAAAAGCAGAGGTTGTTAAGGAGTCACTGGCTGGAGTGTACTGCTTAAGCTCTCAGCTGCTAACTGAAAGGTTGGCAATTCAAAACCACCCATTGACTGGCAATTTACTTCCTAAGTATTAAGACAGTAACAAAGACGCAAACGAAGCTCATGTTGAGTTGCTTCTGACTCATAGCAGCCCTACTGGAGGGAGTAGACCCTCCCCACGGCATTTCCAAGGTTGTAAATCTTTACAGATACAAACTGCCAACAGAGTAAATGTCACTTCTTAGGGACCCTGTAGGGAGCTCCGGTGGCCCAGTGGTGAGGAACTGCACTGCAATCCCGGTAGGAGGAGTAGCAGTTTCCCTAGTGTTTCCAAGGCTGTGGTCTTTATGGAAGCAGAATGTCTTCCCTTTCTATCCCCAGCAATTGCTGAGTTCAAAACACCAACCTTTCAACTGACAATGATATGCTTAACCACTGCACCACCAGGGCTCCTTCCTGTAAATATCACCTGCTAGTGAACCCTGCTGGTCAGTTAGCAATGGCATGCCTAACCTCTGTACCACCAGGCCTCCTTCCTCTAGATATCACGTGCTAGGGAACCCTGCTGGTCCGTTCTTCTCTGTCCCTTGGGGTCTCAAGGAGTCAGAATTGTCTGGACAGAACCCAGCAAGAACAAGAGTCCGAGATGTACATACAAGTGCTCATGAGGGCAAGGACGAGAGTGACCAGGAGCGAGGTCAGGGGAGAGTCAGGAAGAAGGAGAACTAGACCAAACCCTACAGGGCACAGGAACTGTCCACAGGGAGAGAGGGCCTGGGAGCAGTGCAGGGACAGAGTGGGGGAGGTGAGCCGGGCAGGGGTGCAGCACAGGCGAGCCCACAGATGGGACTGCACTGTGGTGCAGGCCAGGGAGCTGGGCCTTTATTCCAGAAGGCAAAGGCGGAGCTTCCTTAATTTTTTAAGTAGAGGAGAAAAACAAGTCCAGACTAATGTTTTAGAAACATCACTGGAGTTTTGAGTGGCACAAGACATAAAGCAGAGAAGTGAATTAAGAGTTGTGTGCAAATGAATGGCTAGAGAAGCTGTGGTATATTCAAACAACGGAATACTATGCTGCACTGAAAAACAAGGAACTCATGCAATATTATTCAAAATGGGTGAGCCTGGAGGACATTATGCTGAGTGAAGTATCTCAGTCACAAAAGGACAAATACCACATGGT
The DNA here is from genome assembly GCF_000299155.1 of Elephantulus edwardii. Classification (NCBI taxonomy): domain Eukaryota; kingdom Metazoa; phylum Chordata; class Mammalia; order Macroscelidea; family Macroscelididae; genus Elephantulus; species Elephantulus edwardii. The sequence continues at coordinate 38,437 of NW_006399868.1, forward strand.
GCCACTGTTATAAAACAGGACTGACATCAGGGTTGGGGGGAGACTGAGAAAGATGGGTTCAATAATGTATACTGCACTGAAACAGATGAGGGAGAAA
>NW_006399868.1:38633-119730 GCF_000299155.1 Elephantulus edwardii
AACAGATGAGGGAGAGAACTATTTAGGAGGAATATATGATTAGGTATTATTGTCATGACAAGAGTCCAGAATGAAAGCTGCATAGTGGAGTGGACTAGGGAAGGGTGATTATAAAACAAAATGAAAGAATTATTATTATTATTTTTACTTCTCAAAGAGAAAAGCAAACTGGGTGGAAGGGGGTGGGCAGAGAGGAAAGTGTGCAACAATGAATGAATGGAAAACCAAAGTCTCTGTAAACGTTCATTAAAATAAAAAAAAGGGGGGGAAAGAGTTGCGTGGTCATGCAGGTAAGAGCTGATGAAGATAGGCTTGTGGCTTGGGGTGAGTCAAGAACTAACTACAAGGAAAGAGAAAGAGTCATCACAGAGTCAGTTCTGATTCACCAGGACCCCATGTGTGTCAGAGTAGAACTGGGCCTCCTAGACTTTGCAACGACTGATTTCGCAGGTGGGGATTGCCAGGCCTTTCTTCCAAGGTGCTCCTGGGTGGAACTGACCTTCCACTCTGGCACCTGATCTTCCTAACATTTTGCACCATGCAGGATGTGGGTAGGAGGGAAATTGGGGTGACTCGGCAGTCTACTTCTGAGGTTGCCTGCCCAGGGAGTGGGATGGTTGTGAAGACACCTGATGACATGGAGAACAAGAGAGGGACAAGTTTAGGAGATGTCTAGAGAATCTGTTTAGGATGGAAGCTTGCTGGATTGGTCAAGTGCCCAAGGAAGTGTGGATGCGGGAGTGAGATTTAGGGAAGCGATGGTGCTGGAAGTATAGATGGGAGAGCTGTCATCATAGAGGATGTAGCTGAAGGTGACAGACAAGTTTAGCTGTCACATTGGAAGGAATATGAGAAAAGGAGCATGCTGGCATGCCCCAAATTTGGGGGCAATAGAGGAAGGGGAGCCCATCAAGATGATGGAGAAGAAAACTTGACAGAGAATAATGAGAGTTAGAACAGTGGTGTCAGAGATGCTGAGGGAGAGAGGCTTCCAACATTGTCCAAAAAAGAAAGACAATGACAGACCATTGGCCGTATTTAGACGGATCCCTGGGCATCTTGGTGAGGAGGGTTCCAGTGGAGTGGGGTCAAGGTCAAGGGAAGAGATCTAGAAAAACATGTTTACTTAGGAGGCGCTTCTTGGTCTCAGTTGGGAGAGGAACTTTGACCTCCTTCATAAAAATGGGGCCCAGAGAGAAGGAGAAATTGCAGGTCCCGGGAAGGGAATAGTTGGTGTGATGTGCTCTAAATAGAATGCAAGCATCACCTTGGGCTGCATTAGGCATTTTGAGACTTTTGGTTGGCAGTTCAAATCCACCAGCTGCTCCACAGGAGAAAAGACCTTACCCCTTCCTCTGTAAAGACCACCAGGAAACCCACGGAGCAGCTCTCTCTGTCACATGGGTCCTATGAGAGGACACATCAGCTAACAGGTGACATCTGTTTCCAGAACATCATAGCCTTTCAACCCAGTGGAACAGGTGCTACGCTGCCCTGATCCAGAACTGACTAGATAGCGATTGGTTTGTTTTTGAAGGGTTTTATTGGTATTTTTTTTAAATTTTTTAAATAATCCATAGCTTGAAAGCCAGAGGAATCAGCACAGGCTGGACATGAATATTACTTATATAGCATAATACATAAACATGAATATTATTTATATAGCTCGTTATATAGAGAGAGCTCTGGTGGTAAGAAGCTGTGCTGTAACCGCAGAGGCATGAGGTTGGAATCCACCAGCAACTCTGTGGGAGGAAGATGAGCAATCTCCTCCTTTGCGATTACCTGTCTCTGGAAACTCACTGGAGGTCAGCCATGGGTCGGTTCTGAATCGATGGTACACCACCACCACCACAACAACAACAAGAAGCTGTATAAACCTACTCCTCACTTGGCAACATGGTTAAATTCTGCAGAAGGTATCCAAATGTTGTTTGGGGGAAACTGATGTTAGGTAAATAGAGGATGATTGCATCCTAGTACAAAAGTGGAAGCGGACTTGTACATTGCTACGTAACTTCCAGATTCACGCCATTACCTAGCTGCTAGATTATATCAAAGACAACCACCAAATTCTATCATTACATAATTGCCAACCTACTGAAAATCATGGCCCAGCCACCTGAGCGCATAAATGTAAGCATCACCAACACTGCTTTGCCTTCCACCTCGGCAGTTACTGCCAGGTACACACCATTAACACCTAAACTAGTTGGATAGTAGGTTTTCTACTATTGCCATTTTAAAATGTTGGATAACTAGATGATCGTTAAGTGAGGAACCGGCATGTACTTCAATATTTATAACAATGGATACAAAATATCACCACGCATCAAAGCCAATTCAACAAAAACAATGTAAACTTTAGATTACTGGAGTTTAACAACCACACTTATTTCATTACTTATCTGATTACTGCAATTAACAATGATCATCAAAGAACATCAGTGCGACAAATGCTCTTGTCATTAACAATTAACAGCAAAGTTGGGCTCTGGGGCTTTTATCTGTCTGTCTAGAGGGCCAGGCCTACACAGCTCCCTTTTTAAAGAAGCCAAATTTGCCTTCCCCAAATCAGCAATGGAGTAAAACTCTTCCCTCTCCCCATAGGAAGCAGCAGCCAAATAATTTCTTTAGAAAACACAGTTCTAATTCCAGAATGTGATGAAGTTACCCTCATTAGGGCTGACAGCTCCTGGGAAGACATTTTCCTCAAATCTGCTCTGGTTGGGCCTCAGAAAGGGGAAGGGCTCAGACCTGCCTCCTGCTGTTATGTAACCGCTGTGATGGTGACCCCAGCGGATTGTGAATGGGGTGCCCTGGGGGTCGCCCTGTCCTCGTTAGCTGGAGGGCATGCTGAATGTGTTGAATTCCCTGTGGACTGCTAATACTATTACTGTGTTTGTTCCCCAGTGTGGGTTTGACCAAATGGCATAGGACTGTGTCTTCCGCCAGCCAGCGCTTGGGGAGGGCAGGGCTGTCGTTGGGAGCTTGTGTTCTCTTACTGAGCATTTGCTTTGTCAGTTGTGTTCAGTGATCAATTCTAACATCACAGATGGAGCACAGAATTTAGAAAAGGTGGAGGGAGAATATGGAGCCATAGTGGTACAGTGTGTACTGCGTTGGGCTGCTTAGCAAAAGGCCAGTGGTTCAAATCCAACAGCCATTGGAGCCATTGGAGAAAGATAGGCAGCCCAGCCCGGTGAAGGTCTATCAACCCCACGGAGGGTCTCCATGATTAGGAATTGGCTCGATGGCAGTGGGCTTGGGTTTTCTGTAGGGTCCGTGGGTGCCGCAAACGTTTAACATGTTTGGCCGACAACCAGAAGTTTAGAAGTTCAACTCCACCCAGAGATGCTTAGGAAGCAAGGTCTGGGGAGCCACTTCTCAAAGATCAAGCACTGAAAGCCCAAAGCCACCCAGTCCTGCTGTGACATGGGGCCTGGACGGGAGGAATGTCTCACAAATGGTTTGGTGTTTTGGTCAAGGAGGATAGAATATGAACGTAGGTCCACAATAGGCTTTGTGACCCTGGACAAGTCCTGTGGTTTACACAGGAGGGCTGAAATTCCACACTGAGTGGACACTTAGGTTCTAGACTTTTCTGTAGTTCACACACACACACACACACACACACACACACACACACGAGTTTAACTGGGTTTGAGGCCTTGGGACCGTAGTCTTGGGAATAGTTCAATCAACTGGCACCATTGAGCTCATAAAGACAATGTGCTACATCCTAGTTTTGTGAGTAGAGTCTGGGGTCTTTAAAAGCTTGTCTCCACTCAACAGGAACAAAGGGAAAAGGAGGAAATTGAAGATTCCAAGAAGAAAGTAATCCACAGAACAAACAGTCTACAGGAACCACAGCCTCGAGACCAGAGAACTAGATGGCCCAGCTGACAGTTCTCAGCAGGGACACAGGAGATGGTTTTGAATAGAACGGAGAACACGGTAGAATAAAATTCATACTTAAAAAAAAAGAAAGCTTGATTGAGTCACTGGACCAGGGGACCCCGAGACTACTGTCCTGGAGGAGTCTATAAACTTGGCACTCTGACTACTCTAGCCAGTGACACGTTGGCTAGTAAAAGAAATCACATCACTCATGAGTGTTGCTTTAAATAGTTCTCTCTAAATGAGACCTAATGTTAACTATTTCACCCTTGACCACAGAGAAGGAATAGGAGAGAGAGACACTAGATTAGTGGAAACAGAATCATCTCAATTTTTCTTCAGTTGCTGTCATTTCTAACACTATCCTCATTCCCATGGAAATACACCAGGCCCTCTTTCCTGGTGCTCCATGAAGCTCGCCAACCTGACCCGGCTCTGGCCTGCCTTCATGAATTATTGCCTCCAGCCTGGCATTGAACATGGTTTCTAGGAAGGCAGAACGTAGCCTATCCAGGCTAATATAGCACCCACTTTAGAAAAATGTGCATAATATGGTGTATTGTATTAAAAAGGAATCCCTGTATGGTGCAAAAGTCTAATGAGAAATCTCTAGCCTACTGGCCAGAGGGGGCTCTGGTGGCCTCGTGGCAGGAAGCTGTGTTGCAATCCCGAAGGCACATGGTTGGAATCCACCAGCTGCTCCCAGGGTGAAAGACGGGCAATCTCCTCCTATGCAATTAACTGCCTCTGAAAACCTGCTGGGGACTCAACTATGGGTCAGTTCTGACTCAATGGTCCACAACGACAACAACTAGCGAAAAGGTTGGTAGTTCGTCTAGAAGTACCTCAGAAGAAAAGCCTGGCAACCTGCATATCAATTATCACAGGGTTGAAAAGCTTCTGGGTCTGGCCTCCCCTGTGCACACAGGGTCTCCATGGGATGGAGACATTTAGAGGACAACTGTCAATGGCCATGCCACCTTGAAAAATCTACTAAAGAGCAATGGTGCCAGTTTAAAAACTAAGGTGTGCCTGATCCAAGCCATGGTCTTCTCAATTACTTGTTATGCATCTGAACGCTGGACAATGATTAAGGCTGACAGAAGAATTGACGCCTTTGAGTTGTGTACAGAATATCCTACGGATTGCCATAAGAACAAACAAGTCTGCCATGGAGAAGTGTAGCCAGAGTTCTCCCTGGAGACGAGGATGGAAACTGGTCTCACAAACTTTGGGCATGTTGCTAGGACGGGCCCTTTCATGGGGAGGGACAGCATGCTTGCAAAGGTGGAGAGTCGGAAAAAGACAAAGCTCCTCACACAACAAAGCTTCTCACATGATGAACTGACATAACGACTGTAGCAATGGGCTCAAATGTATCCAAGATGGAGAGAATGGCACAGGATAGAACAGGACTCAGATCGATTGTTCATGGGGTCGGTCTGTGTCACAGGGGTCTTGGGGGCACATAACAACAACAATAACAACACCATCAGCAACCACAATAACCCCACTAATATTTTTTTTAATGAATGCTTGTTTGGTTTTGGTGGTGGTGTTTTGTTTTGCTTTTAAGCTAACCCCCAGCCATTTCTGTCCCTGTCCCGCGCCTGGTCCTTGCTCCAATTCCAGTTCAGAGGATGCTCTCGGCTCACGCGCGTGGGTTCCCTGTGGATGCGGCGGCCGCTGCTCCGGGAACACCAGGGGGCGCGATGGGGCCACCGGACACGCAGAGCCGGACGCGCAGGGAAGGAGCCAGGCAGCTGCCGCGCGCCAGGGGCGCAGATCCTGGCCTGGAACTGCTGGGTTCTCAGGGCTCCATTTGCAGCCCTGGGGCTGCTGGGGCGACCACCAGAGCCTGGTTGGTGAAAGTAGGGGTGCGAAGGGGGTCTGGGTGCGTGGAAGAGCGCTGATGTCCCCCAATCCTGACTCTGGAACACGTGAGAGCTCAGGAGAAGCGCCAGGTTCCCGAGGACAGGGACGCTCCGCTTCAGGCCTTGTGCTGCGCTGGGTCCTGGAAGCCAGACGCGAGACAAAGCGCCCGCTGTGCCCTGGCACAGGCTCCTGCTGCTGGTGATTTCTACCCGTGTCCCACCACCCTGTGAACAAGTGAGCACGAGTGCCAGCTGAGCCGCCTGTGGCGAGGGCTGTCCTTTCCACCTTATCCAAGTGTCTGCACTTAGGTCTGGGGGCATCTGTCTGCCCCCCAACCTCAGGGCACGGTCTTACATAATCAAAGCCCCAGTTGGGTCCTCCATAGGCGGAGGAAACCCCAACAGCAGGGCCTGGCTGTACTTACTGACTGTACTTACTGACTAGTCAGGAGCGCACCTTCTCACAGTATAGTGAAAAGAACATTGGGGTGTTTTTGCTTGTTTTTAATTTAATTTTTTTCTACTAGTTTATTTACAAAATTTGAATATAAATTCGAACAAATTCTTTCCATTTCCCTCACCCCCTCACTCATCAAATTATACAACCCAATGATTAATCCCCTCCCTCTGCACGTCCACATCTCTCTGCTTCCAGCCTCTCCCACCCCTCCTGGATCTTATACTTATTCTACAATAATGGTTTCATACAATATTTATCCTTGTGGGACTGAGTTAGTTCATCCAGCATAATGGAAAAAAAAAAAAAAAGAAGAAGGCCTAGTGGCAAGAAGCTGCCCTGCGATCCCCAAAGAATGGTTTTTGAAGCTGTTCTCTCTCGATCAATCGTCAGTAAGCTAGTGTACGTCTCTGCTTATGCTGTTGACTGAAATCTACCTCTGATTTCTAGGAATGATGGCCCCTAAGGGTTGTGCACAAAGTCAAAGTCATTGCCTAAAGTCGAACAGATTGACAGCTGACCCTCTAGCGGCTTTCCAAGTCTGTAAATCGCAAGGGAGGAAATGGTCCTTCTTTCTCCACTAAGCAGTTGGTAGATTTGAACCTCCAGAGGGGTGTGGTCTTAGGGTTGGCCCCCAAACACCCTACAGACTAAGACACCAGACACCCACAGCATTGTGCTCAGGGGACTACACTGTCATTGTTTTACAAAAAGCAGGCAATTGCTTTTTCTCCCACAATGGGCAAATTCTTGAAACATTATGTTTCATCATGATTTGGGAATTTATAGGAACTTTATGAATCCATTTTTACAATGTTGTGACCATAATGTGAAAGCCTCCCAGGCAGCAGTTAGACCCCAGTTGCTCTGTGGGAGAAAAGATCAGATATCCGCCACCCCAGAGATTACCCACAGCTGGTGGGTCGACCCTGACTCCCAGAGGGACTGCCCATCAGGTATCCGAGTCTGTGAATCTTAACCGGAGCAGACTGTCTCATGGTTTCCCTAGGATTGGTGGGAGGATGCTCTTCTGGTTGGCCGCCCACAAGGTTTTCATAAACATTGCAAGCTAGGAAATCTTAGGGGACAGTTCTACTACACACTCAATAGATCCCCATAAGTCAGTACTGAATTGACAGCAAATGACAACCACTATGTACTAATATATGTTGTTATATGCCATTGAGTCGCCTGTGACTCTTAGCGATCCTATGTATAACAGCTCTGAAGCCTGCCCTATCCTGAGCCAAGCCTCACTGACTCTGACACACCTAATCCCTTAGCCTCAATCACTGGTCATCAATCCGTCTCATCCAAGGTCTTCCTCTCCTGCTCTGTCCCTCCACCCATCCAAGCATGATGTTCAAGGACTGGTCCCTCCTGGCCAAGTACCCAAAGTATGTGAGATGGAGCTTCAAAATCCTTGCCTCTAGGGAGAAATTGTTTTCATCTTCTCCAAGACAGACCTGTTTGTTCTCCTGGTGGTCCATGGTATGTTCGATACTCTTCGCCTGCACCACAACTCAAAGTAATATATAGTGACGTCTATATTCAAACATAAAGGTATGTGGTTCAAGTCCACCAGCTGCTCTGAGTGAGAAGTATGGGCAATCTCCTTTCATGCAATTTATGCCTCTGAAAACTCACTGGAGGGTCAGTCAGCTATGGGTTGGTTCTGACTCAACAGCACACAACAACCACAAAAATATATAAGACAGGGAGCCCTTGTGTAGTGTGTGATATTTAGAGGCAGGAAGTTCAAATCCACCAGCTGCTCCATGGGAGAAAGATGGGAAATCTTCTACTGTAAGGATTTACAGTTTTGGAAAATCAGTGGGGGTTTCAGTGGGTCAGAACTGACCCAACAGCAGTGACTTTTATTGTAGAAAGAATTTGCTCATTGTCATCGACTTGCACTTGACTCACAGCTCACTCTCCAGTGAGTGTCCTAGAGACTGTCCTTCAGCTGGGAGGAGACTGTCCATCTGTCCCCTCAAAGCAGCTGGGGGATTCAAGCTGCCTGCCTCTGGACTGACAGTGTAACCAGAATAATATAACAAGGATATTCAGAGAAACAAATTATGCAGAAAGGCCCTTAGGATTACATCATCAGAATGGTAGAGCCAGCATTGAAACCCTTTCTACATCTCCAAGAAATGACACTGAAACAATGAATAACATTTCTCAAAGTTCTCAAAAAGAAAGCCTCAAACATCGCTCTGTTGCCAAGCTGTTGGTCAGCATGTAGGTTTCATTTCTGCTTCATTCCAGACTGGATCTGAGGGGCAGGGGCAGGAGTGGGGTTTAGGAGTGGAGTCTGAGCCAGCTTCCTGCACGAGGACCTCAGCCAGCCAGGGTCATGCTGGCGGGGCAGGAAACTCAGCAGACAGGGAGAGTCAGAGGACAGTGTTTGGAAATGTCACCCTCCACAAAGCAAGCACAGCGGGAGAGGGGGAGCATTAAACCTGAAAAAGCGGATGGGGCAGAAAGCCAGGGCATTCTTTGCAGAATTTCCTGATTGCAAATGAAATTAATTTAAGCTCGAGTAAGACTTGGTCTGTACTGAGAGCAGAACTTAGGTGTCTTGATGTCTCTGTACTTGACTTCCCCTAAATTTAGGTGATTTTACAGTGGCCTCTGGATGACACAGGTCCTCTCCCTTCGCCTAGTGCCTGGAGCTTCGGGAATCAGCTCTTGAGGGAACCTGATGCAGCTTTCTAAACCATCTAGCCCGACTGGAAATGGTGTCCACACCTGGGAAAGGTTAGGGACACAGAGGGTCTTTGTCTTCTACAAGTAGGGGATGTTCTCAAAGGAAGGATGCACTTTGGGAATGGGAAGTGAACACCTGATGACAAGGTGATCTCCAGGTGTGTGTGTGGGGTGGAGACAGAGAAGGTGGACCACAGGGACAAGGTGTAGGTCTTGTCACCACCACATACAGCATTGAAGCAGGTTATCCTGGGTCACTTTACATACAGCCTCTTCTCATGAACTGTGGACACAACCCAAGACTCCAGGTGTTCACCCTCAAAGGCAGCTCGGCAGGTAAGACTGTGTGGGGTAGTGACCACACCACCGCTTCATCTCCAAAATAACAAAAGGTGGGGGCCCTCAGGTACTTCCTGATCAGGAGACCTGCTGTGTTGGTTATGGATTGAATCAGTTTATATTTATAACTAAAGAATGCCCAACCCAAGCCATGCCATTCTTTTTCAAATAATTTTTTTTCATTTTAATTTTTATTTTAATGAAAGTTTACAGAAAAGTTAGATTTTCATTTATACACTATTGCACATTTTACCTGTCCCACCTCTCCCCAGCTCACTTTTTCTTTTAAATACCCACTCATTGTTGCACAATTACCTCTCCCATCTCTAGTCCTCTTTGTAGTATGCCTCTTATCCTGGGCCGTTGTCGTATGTATAATGCCTAAACATTTTTAAGTGCTTCGTATGCATCTGAAAGTTGGACAACTGATAAGGACGACTGAAGAAGAACTGATGCCTTTGAGTTGTGGTGTTGGCGAAGAGAACTGAGTGGCCCACAAACCGCGTGCAGAACAGATTTGACTTGAAGGAAGTATAGCCGGGGTTCTCCTCAGAGGCAAGGAGGCTGAAACTTCATCTCACGAACTTTGGGTGTTTTGTCAGGAGGGGCTAGTCCTTGGAAAATGACATCATGCTTGGAAAGGTTGAAGGGTTAGTGAAGGAGAGGAAGACCCTCCGCCAGATTGACCCAAGGACTGAGCTTGAGCGTGTCAGAGGGTGAGAATGGTGCTGGCGAGGGCCAGGTTCAGATCTCATTTTTCATGGGCTTGAAATGAATTGTAGTCAACTCCTAACAAAAACATGGGTTGAATTGTGTCCCTTGCCCCTACGTATGTTCTGTAAGTCCTACTATACATAGGAGAATACCCACTATCCACCGCTATCAAGCCAGGCCTAAATTCACAGAGACCTTTCATGGGGTCTCCAAGGCTGGTGGTTTTGAACTGCTGACCTACTGGTTAGGAGCCAGACTTCCCTGGTCTTCTTCATTTGGAGAAAGGACATCCTTTTTATGCTATTGAGGCAGAATTGCAATGAGTGTACACTGTGCCTTAAGCCAGTTTCTTCTGAGATATAAAAGAGCCAATTAAGCAAGTAGGGGAGGGGGTTAGGATTAGGGTTAGGGAACATGATAAGAGAAGGAAGATGCCCCATCACATGAGGAACCAAGAAACAGAAGCTGAAAAGAGATAAAGACCTTTCCCTGTAGGAGAGAAAGCCATCCCTGAAGCCCGCACTCTGAATTCAGACTTCCAGCCTTCTAACCTGTGAGAAAATGCATTTCTATTTGTTACTGCCCTTGACGTGTGGCGTTTCTGTTACAGCATCTTCCAATGACTGAGACGAGGGAGCTCAGCGGCTTAGTCACTAGAGGGTTGCACTGGAGGATAACCACCTGGCCAAATGACGGGAAGAGATCCATATCTATTCCCCCCAAAAAGGGGATCTGACAGAGCGTGAAAATTATATAACAATATCATTACTATCACACACAAGTGAGATTCTGCTGAAGCTTATCCAAAAGCGCCTGCAGTAGCCCTTCAACAGAGAACCGCCAGATGAGCAGGCTGGGTTTAGAAGAGGCCGTGGTATTAGGGATATTCTGGTCAATGCTGGATGGATCTTAGCTGAAAGCAGAGATACCAGAGGAATGTCTATCTCTGTGTTGTTGACTATGCAGAAGCATTTATCTATATGGATCACAACAAATTGTGGCTGACCTTGAGAAGAATGGGAATCCTGGAACACTTAATCATGTTCATATAAAACCTACGCTTGGAAAGAGGCAGTCATCAGAACAGAGCAGGGAAACACTGCATGTTTCAAAATCAAGAAAGGTGTACGCCAGGGATACAGCCTATCTTCATACCTTTTTAATCTGTATGTGGGACCTCTGTTAGAGAAGACAATAACGGCTGAGAGAAGAAATGGAAATGCATAGAGGTTGAAGACTAGGATTGGGTCTGTACGAACTCTCAGTTCAATACTTGCTGCATATATCAGAGAGCTCAATTAAAAATCAGACCAAAATATGTGCTAGTATATATATATATATAAAATCTGTGTTTGTTATATTGTTGTTGTGTACCGTAGAGTGGGAACTGACCCATAGCTGACCCTCTGGTGGTTTTCCAGAAGCAGTTAATCACATAGAAGGAGATTGCCCATCTTTCTCCTGTGGAGCAGCTGGTGGCCTCAAACCCTGTGCCTTTGGGATTACAGTGCAGCTTCTTGCCACTAGGCCATCAGATATTTATTCTATAGTTGTATATATAATATACACATGCACATGTATATATTATAATTATAATTATAATTATTATTATTAATTATTATTATATGTATGCAGTTGTAGGTAGCTGTAGAGTTGGAACCAATCCACAGCTGACCCTCCAGTGGGTTTTCAGAAGCAGTAAATTGCACAGGAGGACATTGTCCATTCTTCTCCCAAGAGCAGCTTGTGGATTCAAACCACACACCTTTGGGATTGCAGTGCAGCTTTCTTACCATTAGGCCACCAGAGATCCATATGTATTTATTTATTATATACATGTATGTTGTTATTTTTGTTGTTGTTAGGAGCCATCAAGCACAGCTCGTAATGACCCTATGAACAGCCTGACCCCTGCCCTATCCTGTGTAACCTCGTCATCTGACACAGTACATACATACACACTTACTACACATCTATAAATACGTGCACACACACGTTCGTCACTGTAACCCTTTGCTGATGGTCAGCTCCTCCTTATTCCTATTGATTAGGACACCAACCATCGTTCCTCTGCGTTACTGTTGATTGTCTTCAAGTCGAGCATGACTCATAGCGACACTATGAACAAAAGGCCCCTCTACAGCTGTTGACATTTACCAAAGTTGACGGAGTTTCTGGAGGCCTATTGGTTAGGAAGTGGATGTGGCTCCGGCATATGCACACACACATTCATGAAGGTGGCTCTTTGCCGACGGTCAGCTCCTCTCCGCTCAGCTCATATCCATCAGGACACCATTGTTGCTCTGTGTTAAGCGCCTCTTACCTTTGGAAGTCTGTATTTCTCTCGCAGATGAACTCTCAGGCATGCCCTCTCTGCCTTTTTTTGTGTAAATGCAGCGTCTCTTTCCATCCTGAAAGTTAAGGAAGACAAGTTAAAGGCTCTCATAAGGAGGTAGCACTCAGGACATCACAGTGCCTCCTCCATGCAGGACACCCGGATGACACTTCCCAGGGCAGCTGAGTGCTTATGCCCCCTTGAACCTAGCCCTCACTCAACATCTGATCACTGCAAATTGAAAATCACGTTTCCATTCTTCTGCTTGGAGGCACGTTTCCCTCCTCACTTGTTCTATCACCGTAGAAAATGTATTGTAAATTCTTTTTTGCTTTAAAAAGAATGTTTCCTCAAGGACCCAGGCGCCACCCCATCTCAGATGTGATCCTCAGGGAAGACCTCAGCCCTGCCTCGTGGGAGGAGACAAGCGAACCTCCCCATTTCCTGCCAAAGACTATCATGCAGTTTTATCCAGGAACACCGTCTGAAGGCTGTACCCAGCTCTAAGGAGTCACGTCTTTCCGTCTTTGCAGTCTTCTCAGCAGAGGTGTTGCTGTATATCAGACTGTGACTGAAAGCTTATTGAACAAGAAAACGTCACTTCTGTTTTTATGAAAGCAGTTTCTGGGTTGGGGTAGATTCTGTTTTCAGTAAGTTTTCCCCAACACCTCGCAACTGCCCACAGCTAAATTGATGGCCATGGCCCTTCCTGCTGGTTGTGTAGGACTGGACCAGGCTAGGCACTGCCCTCTGTTTTGTTGTTGTTAAGTGTTGTCCAGTATGACCCATAGAGACCCTATGAATAACAGACCTGAACCCTGTCCTATCCTGTGCCATCCTCACACTTCCTGACACACTAGAGTCAAGGTGTCAATCCACACTGCCATTTAGTCTTTGGAAATTTGGCCCTGGGAGAAAGACAGAAATGGACAGCATGGCTGTAAGTGGTACAGGTTGAATGGGAAGCAAGGCTTCCTCTCCACCTGTCCTGCCTGTGGTCTGGGTGACAGAGAGATGGAGCTGGTGGCTAAGGAAGAGAGGCAGCCAAGCAGAGATGGGGGTTATGGGAAGTGATAGGAAAAGAGGGTGTCCTTCCCAACAGCCTCCTGGCACCTGGCTTAGATGCCCCTTTACCCGCAGCCCAGTGGGCTTTCTACTCATGGGTTAGGGGAAGCATCCTGTATCCTTACAAGAAGTTTCATTTTCCATTTCAGGTGGATTCATTAATTTCTAACATGTGGTAGCACAAATGGTTTGTACTGGATGAATCAAAAGATCACCTCACAGTGACCCCCCAGGACAGAGTCTGGCTGACCCGTGAGGTTTTCAAGGCTGAAATAATTATGGAAACATATTGTGACATCTTTCTCCTATAGAGTGGCTGGGGGAATTCAAACTGTTGACCTTTAGCTCAGCAGCCAAACAACAGTGTTTCACCACTGTTAAGCTGTTAGTGAATTATTACTAACCTAATAATTTTAACCACGCAGTGTTCCTTTGCTCTGTTTGGACACTAGTTTCCTGGTCTAGGTTTTGCATGAGCACAATTAAGTGTTGTGGGATTCCCATTCTTCTGAATGTTAGTCACAATCTGTTATGGTCCACTCAGTCAAATGCCTTTGCACAATCAATAAATCACAAGTAGGTGTCTTTCTGAGACTCCTTCCTTTCAGCCAAGATCCATCTGACATCAGCAATGATATCCCTGGTGCCATGGCCTCCTCTAAATCCAGGATGCATCTTAGGCAGTTCTCTGTTGATGTACTGTTCTAGCTGCTTGGAGTTATTGATTTTTTTCTCTCTGTTTATTAATAATCTTCAGCAAGATTTCACTTGTATTTGCTATTAATGATACTGTTCAACAATTTCTGCATTCTATTGCATCACCGTTAAAATAAAGAAAGGCGTGTATCAGGGCTGTATTATCTCTCCACACCTGTTTAATCTCTAGACTGAACAAATAATTCAAGAAACTGGAGTTTATGAAGAAGAATGTGACATCAGGATCAGAGGAAAGTTCATCAACAATCTGCATTACACAGATGGTACAACCTTGCTTGCTGAAAGTCAGGGGGGCTTAAGTACCTGCTGTGAAAGATCAAAGTCTACATTCTTCAGTATGGATTACACTTCAATATCAAGGAAAAAAATGGCCACCACTGGGCCATTATGCAACATCATGATAGATGGAGAAAACATAAAATTGTCCATTATTTCATCTTATTCAGATCCACAATCAACACCCTTGGTTGAGAAAATTAAAATATGTGCAGCTTTAGGGAAGTCAGCTGTCAGGGACCTCTCTAAATTACTGAAGAGTAATGATGTCAGTTTGAAGATTGAGGTGCACCTGATTCAGGCCGTGGTATTTGCAATCACTTGCTATACATCTGAGAATTAGTTTGTGAATAAAGACAACAGAGGAATTAATGCCTTTGAGCTGTGGTGTTGGAGAAAAATATTGAATATATCATGGACCATTAGGAGAACAAACAGGTTCATCCTGGAGAGGTTGAAACCAGGCTCTTCTATGGAGGCAAGGATTCTGAAGCTACGTCTGATGTTCTTTGGGCATGTTGCAAGGAGAGACAAGTCCTTGGAGAGGGATGTCATGCTTGGGAGGGTAGGCAGACAGACAGCAAAAGAGAGTAAAACCCTGGATGAGATGGATTGACTCAGTGACCGGGGTAATGGGTGTAGGTGTGTCAGAGACAAGAAGGTTGGCTCAGGATAGAGCAGGGTTCAGAGTCATGTACCTAGGATCGCTAGAGTTACAGGTGACATGACATCACACAACAACAACATAACATTGAGAAGAATGAGAACTTCAGAACAGTTAATGGTGCTCATGCAAAGCCTATAGAGTTGTTCAAACAAAGCAAGGGAACACTGCATGGTTTAAAATCAGGATAGGTGTGCACCTATTCAATCTGGATGCTGCATAAATAGTTTGAGAAGCTGGACTACATGAAGAAGAACGTGGCCTCGGGATTGGAGGAAGATTCATCAGCTACCTGTGTATGCAGATGACACAATCTTCCTTTACAGAAAGTGAAGACTTGAAGCACTTTCTGAAGATCAAAGACTATAGCCTTCAATATGAATTACACAGCTCAGCATTACGAAAACAGAAGTTCTCCACACTGGACTAACAGGCAAAATACAGAAACGATCAATGATTTCATTTTACTTGGAAAAAATTGTGAGGATGACTCAGATAGGACAAGGTTTCCATTTATGTTTACAGGATTGCTATGAGTTGTAGTTGACTTAAGGCCACCTAACACCAGTAGTAACAATTGGTCACTTGTATACTGTTGTGAAGTGTTTGCTCAATTCTTAGACCCGTGTGTGTGTGTGTGTGTGTGTGTGTGTGTGTGTGAGTGTGTGTGTGTGTACCATCAAATCAGATCTGACTGGTACAGGAGGAGATTGTCCCTCCTTTCCCGGCAGAGCATCTGGTGGATTTGAACCTTGCGCCTCTGGGATTGTAGTTGCAGCTCCTTGCCACTAGGCCACCAGAGCTCCCCTCTTAGACCCATTTTTGTGTGTACATTTTATTGTGTGTTCTTTATCTAAACTAGATTCCTGTCCTTCTTCAGAGAAACATTTCACACATCATTGCTCTCAGTCTGTGGCTTACCTGTTCATTTTTTATGGTGTTTTTTAATAAGCATGCAGTTCTAAGTTTGATGGAGTCTAATTTATCATTATTCTTTCACCTGTGGTGTTGGCGAAGAGTTTTGACTATACCATGGACTTCAAAAGAATCAAGAAATCTGTCTTGGAGGAAGTGTAACCAGAGTACTCCTTAGAGGCAAGGACGGTGAGACTTCATCTCACCTATTTCGGGGGCATGTTGTCAGGAGGGCCAGTCCCTGGAAAAAGGCATCAGGGTGGGAAAGGTATGGGGTCAACAAAAGATAGGGTACCCTCATCTAGATGGTTTGACTGTGAGCTTGAGCATGGCAGAGAACTGAGGATGGCACAGGAGAAGGCCAGATTCAGATCTGTTGTCCAGAGGGTCCCTCTAAATCATAGCCAACTTGACAGCACCCAACAACAACCACAATATATCATAAAAATATATTGTTACTGTTTTCTGGGTCTTATTTAAAATTTTTTTCTCCACTTTGGAAGTTACAGAGGAATCATCTGGTTATTTTCTAGAAGCCTTTTAATATTAGTTGTATGTTTAGGTCTGTAATTGATACAAATGAATGTATAGGGTGTGAGGTAGGGGTCCAACGTCAGTGTTTTCTATTTGTTTCAAAACCATTAGTCGAAAGGACTTTTCTTTTTACTGTTGGATTATTTTGGTACCTTTGACTAAATAACTGTATAAACTGAATTGTTCCATTTGTTAATTCAATTCAGATGTACTAAGTACAGGCTCAGCTCTTTTAGGTCCTGATTTACCTATTGGTCTGCAGGATTTTTACATATTTTGATGTGTCAGAAGTAGCATTCTAGAGTTCATATCCAACTCCATTCACTACACGGAGTCAATTCTGGCCATGAAGGAAAGAGTACAACTACCCCATTGGGTTTCTAAAGCTTTCAATATTTTTGGAAGTAGTGCAGCTCCTTTCAGAGCAGCTGGTGAAGTCAAACCACTAAATTTTCATTTTGCATTGGTTATTTTGAAACCAAGATGCCAGAGTATATAAAAAAATATTCTTCAAGGAGAGAATATACATACACAAAGATGGTGCCATTGGCTCAAAGTATTTTTGAAACTTTTGTTTTAGAAAATACTGGTGAGCCAGTTTACAAACTACTAGTTTTCCCAAGCAGAATGTAAATCCTGCAGACAAGACTATCCTATCTTCCATTTCAGGATATCACTCACTGTGCCAGCACTTCATGCTGCTGTCACTGAACCGATTCCAACATATAACACCCATGTGTCAGAGCAGAACTGCTCCGTAGCATTTTCTCCTCTAACACCCAGTAGAGGTCCAAAAATACCGCCAAATAAACAAAGTTCAGAGTCAGTGAAAAATGTTCCCATAGCAATCAGTGCCCCTTAACTTAGATAAAGGGACTGCTCAATGTAACAGAAAAATAGAGGCTAGACTGTCATTCAGTTTATACCTTCCTAAGTGTTCTGTTCTGATATAGATCTCTTTCAGCACTAATGTTACCAGTAGTGATTTTTTAAAATCTAAATCCAGATGTGGAGTAAAGTGTGCAGCAGCATGTCCAGCTGGGCACGCATTTTTGGTTTATAATTTGAATCAGTCAGGCTTTTTTAAATTGTTCTTTTTATTATTATTTTTGAGTGTGTACCATCAAATCGGATCTGATTGGTACAGGAAAAGATTGTTCCTCCTCCAGCAGAGGATCCGGTGGATTTGAACTGTGTACCTCTGGGATTGCAGTGCAGCTTCTCACCACTAGGCCATCAGAGCTCACCAATTTGAGTCACTCTTACAGCTTTCTCAAGTAACAGAGATGAATTTAGGCAGCTTTCATTTGCAAAAATTATCCTTTTATTTAAAAAAAATACCTTTAAAAAAAACCACCCAGTTTTACAAAACCTAAACTTTGGCTTCACACTCCCCCCCTTCATACACTTTGTTTTATAACATTATGACACCCACAATGCAACCACATTCCTCCTCCTTCCTCCCTGTGATTCTTGCTTCCATTCATCCTTCTACCCTACCCTTTTCTGCCCCCTGAGCTTTATTCCTGCTGCCCCTTTGATTTTGTATGGCTGACTCCTGTCATGGATACCTCTCTCATGTTACTGTTCACTCTAGAGCCCTATTTATTGTTTGGCTGAAATTCAGCCAGAGAGATGGTTAAAGTTCCTTGGAATAATTACATAAGCTTTAGATAAGTCTGCCACCATGGGATCTCACCAAAGTCCTTAGGAGCAATGATGTCAGTTTAAAGACTAAGGTGCACCTGATTCAAGCAATAATCTTTCCAATCCCCTGCTATGCATGTGAGAATTGGGTAATTAATAAGGATGACAGAAGAATTGATGGATCTGAGTTGGGGTCTTGGGGAAGAGAACTGACTATCCCATGGACTGACAAAACGACAAATAGCTTTGTCTTGGTAAAAGTGCAGCTAGAGTGTTCTTTAGAGGCAAGGACAGTGAAGCTTCATCTCACATGCTTTGGGTGTGTTGTCAGGAGCGGCTAGTCCTTGGAAAGGGACATCATACTTGGAAAGGTGGAGGGTCAGTGAAGGAGAGGAAGCTTGACGGATTGACACAGTGACTGCAGCAATGGGCCCAGGTGTGCTGGAGATGGTGAGAATGGTATAGTGAGCACAGGGTTCCGATTTGTTGTTCACGGGGTCACTATGAGTCATGTTCAACTTAATGACATAGAAAAAAAATACCATGTAGCCTTTCTGTACATGTGAGATGTGACGAACCATTTTTGCGGGCTACTTTTATATGTTCGTTATAGATGATGACTCCTTTGACAACTCAGGCAACACGCTGGGAGCACTGCCCCTCTGTAGCCATGAGGAAACAAGTTGAACCCATGGTTTTGCCCTAAGTTTTCAAATTGGGTGACCACAGAGATTAAGAATATCTTTACATGCATAAAAAGCCGATTAGTTGGCAAATAACCCAATCCACTGATTGACCACAGCATTTGACCATTTTGAGCTGTGATCTCTCCAGATACAAAATGAAGGAAAACTAGGGCATTCGGTAATCAAACAGATGCCCTCTCTGCAATCATCGTTATTGCCTAGGTGGAGTAAAGGATGTTTTACCTGATCGAGGGGTAGACTAAATTTCTGAACATTTTCTTTAGTCCATTTAAACTTGGAGCATTTGGTGCAATTGTTCGAGCTTATTCATGATCCCTCTTCTTCCTGTACGGCTTACAGGCATGGCGTGAACTCTCATGCCATAGGCTGAACAAGCTAGTATTCAAGATGTGCTGCTGCTTCTGCCTGGAGTCTTATCTTAGCAGTTTCATGTATGTGGGGACTGTGTGTCTCTTCCCAGCAGAAAATATTAAAGGCAGCGTATAAACCACAACACGGACACAGAAACCTTCGTTCAGACACACAGCGCACTTTCCATTAAATGCAGGTCTGAGCTTTTTTAGTTCCTCCCAAGTCCTTAACCTTTCCACCTATAATCATCTTACACAGGATTTAAGCAACTGTTATGTAATTGATCATGAGCAAAAGGTGTTGGTGGAGACCGTTACTGTAAGAATGAGTATAAGGATCCAGGAGGGGTGGGAGAGGCTGGAAGCAGAGGGATATGGATGTGCAGGAGGAAGAGGGGATTAATCATTGGGTTGTAAAATTTGATGGGCGGTGGTGAGAAAGATTGAAAGAATTTGTTCAAATTTGTATTAGAATTTTGTAAATAAACTAATGAAAAGGCAAAAAAAAAAGGTGTTGGTGGCAAAAAAGGAATACTTTTCATTTGTAATAGATGACAGACGTTTACCCTCCAGAAGCAAACTTCAATTCTCAGTTGACTATTACGACTCTTTCATTCACTTGACCTTAAGCCGTTAAAACTTACTTCTTGATTACCTTCTTTTAAGGCTCAATCTTCAGCAGTGAAATATTGTTTGGAATATGCACATTCACAATACCAACATAAATTGTTGAGCATGCTTATTACATCTTATGTAGCCACGAGAATGTCCTTATTTTTTGGAAGTAATGGCTGCAATGTTTAGGAGTGGAGTCTAATAACGCCTGAGATGCACTGAAAAGTAGTTACCTGTATATGTAGGCATCTATCTGTCAGCTGCTTGGACAACCTCACATGATTTACAGCCTGTGAAAACCACCAGAGGATCAGCTATGAGTCGGCTCCAACTTGATGGCAATGAGTTTGAGTTGGCTTTTAAATCTACTTACTTGCTCATCAGCAAATACAGAAACATGTTAACTGTCAATTTTACATATTACAAAGGACACATTGTGTATAGACATATATAAGTACTTTTGTGTATATTTAGAATTTTGGTCCAAAGCAGGCCTCACAATCATTCACAGGCTTTGGGAAGCTGAATCTTAGGACATACTTGTCCTGTTGTATTTTTCTGAATTTTCTTTACATACTCAAAATTGTTGTTGTTGCTGTTGTTGTTAAGTGCCATCGAGTCATAGACGACTCACAGCAGCCCTATGAATGAAAGACCTGAACACTTGTATAACTTTCTTCATTTCTCCAAGTTCATAGGGTTTCCAGAGACAAGCTATTATGGAAATGGATGCCACTCCTGTTTCCAAGCTTGTTTTAATTGGGGAGTGCCACCAAACACTGTCCACCATGGGTAACCATTAACACATTTGGCACATCAGGGTCACAGTGTTTAGCATCACAGCAACCACAAGTTACCTCATACTCAAAATTAGGAAGTTGTATTATTTGTTCCTTTTATTCCACCCCCCAAACAAAGTGGTCTCCTCTTTCAAAGATAGTGTTTACAACATAAAACAATTCTGCTTTTACTTTTTAAAACAACAGCAACATTGTAATTGCCTTCACCATGCCATCCAACTAAACATTATCTAGTGTTTCTACGACCAGTAACAAGCTTGCTGGCCCCTCCAAGGTCAGTCTTCCTTGCCTGTACCCGCATCTGACCTTAAAGGCTGTCTTCAGCTTGTGAAGTCCTAATTCTTCTATTTTGAAAGCTTTCTACTTGCCAGGAAGACTATAAAGAGAGGTAAAGACTCCCAGTGTTTCATATGAACTAAAACAGCCGTGATCAATGTAGGCCCAGACCAGGAAGTGGCCAGCTGCCTTGAGAAGGACACTGTGAATCTTTTTTCCATTTACCACCTTTGTTCATACAGGGAGCACACAGCAGCTACTGAGGCTGGGAGATGGTTCACTTCATAGAAAGCAATGTTAAGAGAGAGCAAGAGAAAAGGCATCATCTACCTGGGATACACACAGTGGGGGATTATGGGAAACTGCTGGCTGAATGCCTTTTGCTCCTAAAGCAAAACGAGGCCCTGTACTCACTTCTCCTCTATCATCTGCTTCTGGTACTCCTCGTACTCCTCTCTGGTCATGCCGTGAACAGCCGCCGGGTCGGACGGTTTGCCTTCTTCACTTTTTTCCTCGGACCCACCACCAAGTCCCAAGTTCTTCACCTGGTTACTGATCATACTTTTCACAAAGAAAGCCATTGCTCCTGCCCCAGAAAAAAAATCAAATTCTCAACTCAGACTGAACCTGCAAAGCAAAACCAAACCCCGAAAGGACTGAGGGCTTTGGCCCTGAGCGGCAGCTAACAGCGGAGGCCTCTCCACTCGGTGTCAGCTGTTCAAGGACAGGCCGTGGGGAGGAGCGGACTGGGGCCCTAAGCTGGATTAAACGCTGGACTCCTTAGTGTCCAGGGCAGATGGCTCAGATTACTGCAACACACAATCAGATGCACCGACGACTGTCTGAATTAATACACTAAGCTAATTTTGGAAGGAAAAAAATCTCTTGCATTTATCCACTGCTCTCTCTCACATCCGTTTCTCATTTTTAATTATAAGCACAGCAGAGCAGGTTTTAGTGAAGATCCCTGCTTGGGTTAAATCACAGCTGACCGATTGCAGAGCTCTCCTGGCGTTTCCCAATTCTTTTTTCCTTGACCACCACTTCCTGTTGAAATCAAAAGCTGGTGAGGCTCAAAATCCAGAATACTTCGTTAAATGAGAATAGTTCTTCCCAGTCACCGTTTTAGCTCATCGGCTCTGAGCACTGGGCGAGGATGTGATGTGTGGTGGCATTTCGTGTGGCTCCAGTGGGCACTGTGTCCTGTATAGAAATGCAAGATTGGGGTGAGTCTGGAGGACAGGGCTGTGGGGTTTTAGATGAGAGCAGGAAGGTTCGGCTTCTCCAACAGGGAGATGTTTGGAAACCATCCACTTCACTCTTTTTTTTTTTTAATTTTTTTAAAATTTTTTATTATTTTGTGTGTGTGTGTGTGTGTGTGTGTGTGTGTGTTAGTGTAGCGTCAAATCAGATCTGACTGGTACAGGAGGAGATTGTCCCTCCTTCCCCGGCAGAGCATCTGGTGGATTTGAACCGTGCGCCTCTGGGATTGTAGTTGGCAGCTCCTTACCACTAGGCCACCAGACCTCCCCCCTCCACTTCACTCTTGATCCTCTCTGATGCAGATAAGAACATCCCTGAGCCCTTGGTATGTAATGGAGCGTCGATTGGGTTCTATCTTGACGCTCTCTGGTGAGTTAGACTGCTGAGAGGTCAGGGGTTTGAACCCACCCTCAGCTCTGAGGGAGATGTGGCAGCTGTTTCTGTAAAGTTTTACAGCCTTGGAATCCCTAACGAGGCAGTTCTAGTCGGTTCTGTGGGGTTGCTGCAAGTTGGAATGGACTTGACAGTAGCTTTGGGTGTCCCAGGCAGAACTCTGGGTGACAGTTTTTAACAGAGCAGTCTCTCAGTGGCTGGGGCGTTCTTCAGGTTGATGGAGGGAATGATAAGGGCCGAGACCCTAATTAAGGGGAGCACCTTGCTGAAATCCAGTACTCAGAGACTCGCAGGGCAGGGAAGGAGAGACGCGGGCTGGCTGTGGCCTGCGCTCAGTGCTGCTGGTGAGAACCAGCCCTGTCAGAGGGAGCCCTGGTGGCTGCTGGCTGAAAGGTCAGTGGTTTGAGTCCACTAGCTGGTCCAAGGGAGAAAGATGGGCAGTCTCATAAAGATTTACAGCTTAGAGCAATGGTGGAGTGTTCCCATGAGGCGGAATCATTCGACAGCAGAGACTTTAAAAGCCCATTTAAAACCAGGTGTTAGAGCTTCGTGGGGACCCAGGTGTGTTGGAGCAGAAAAGTGAGCCGGAGGGTTCCCACTGATTATTCTAAGTGGCTCACCAGGACTGTCCATCAAGTAGTTTCTGGGAGGATGGTGCTTCCACGGTCCTCTTACTCCTAGGATACCTGCACCACCTGCAGCCTCGTCCTGTGTCAAGATGACAATTTCCAACGAGCTGTACTCAGAGCCGAAGGGCCTGCCTCCTTTCTGTCCGTCAGTCTCTGTGCACAATCCTGACGTTATGTACCAGCTGCGTGGAGATCCCCCAACCAGGGCGATGGCGTCTTCAGTGAGGTCTTGAGCCATTGTACAGTCCGCTGCCTCTAGAGTGTTCTTGGCGGAGACTGAGGCTGTTTTGGAGTCGGATTCTTGGGACATGAAATGTTTTCCTCCACGAGCAGCCCTTTTAGGGGCCCCAGGCCACACACGCCCTCCCCACTTCCCAGTGATGTTCAGGGATGGTGAATCTGAAACAGCGTCACGATTCCTAGACTATTAATCTTTTGTTGACACTTTTGTGATTTTTAAAAAATTTATTATTTCTTGTGGGTGTACCGTCAAATTGGATCTGACAGGTACAGGAAGATTGCTCCTCCTTCTCCAGCAGAACATCTGGTGGATTCAAACAGCACACCTCTTGGATTGTAGTGCAGCTTCTTGCCACTAGGCCACCACATCTCCCTATTGTCTTAATGGTCAGGTTGGCTCAGGACAGGGCAAGGCTGAGAGTCATTGTTCATAGGGTTGCTGTCCACTCGATGGCACCTAAAAACAAAACCAACATTCCACCTAAGCTGTAAAGGGTCTTTTCAGAGAAAACCGTTCCGACGCCCTCATTCTCGGGCCTGGCAGTCTGAAAACGGTGATGTGCATCAGCTCCCCCTGCTCAAGGCCTGGGAATGCATCCTAACTGTCCCCTGTGGAGACGACCCTACAGCTAAACATTCCCTACTGTTCTGCAAACCCACAAGGCCCAGGCCTCCCAGCTCTAACCGTAGAAGAAAGCAACGGAGAGCCCTCTCCTCCAGCTGGCCACAAACCACCCCTCGGCTGGGTGCCTGGACGTCGCCACCGTTTCAGTGTGCAGCACTGGCTGTGAAGGAGGTTGACTCAGGCGACACAAAGGCCCCGGCGTCTGGAGGTGTATAACCACGCCCAGCAGCTCTGGGTGCTGGTTCGTGCCCTGCACGGAACGTGGCAGAAATGGTGTCGCTGCTGGGCCGGTGCGGCAGAAGCGAAGAGAACGAGCAGAATGCTGACAAACGGGGAGGCCCCTGAGGGTGGCAGAACCCGACACCAATCAAAGCGGTTCAGAGGAAAACGAAGGGCAGAAGCTACTTGGTAGCTGACGAGGCAGCTGGACATACCTGGGATTCGTGGAGGCTCCACAAAACGTGGGGCTTCCCCGCCTTTTAACAGCTCACAAACAGGTACAGGATGAACCAAACAGTTCAAGCTGCAAGTGTCCCCTTCCAGGATCGCAGACCCACGTGTGACGGCAACAACTGTAACACCTGGTGGTGCGGTGTTTCATGCTGTGCTGCTAACTGCAGTGAGCAGTTTGAATCCACCAGCAGCCCCACAGGAGACAAGCTGAGGCAGTGCTCTCTTGGGTGGAGATTCAGTCTTGGAAACTTGCTGCAGGACCAGGTGCTGGACTCGGCTCAAGGGCAGTGGGTGTGCTTTGATTTTTGTGACAGCAGCTAACATTTCCCAAGTGCATGCTCCCTGCTCTGGGGGATTTGGGCGGCTTTCTAAAATTATCTCATTTTACAGAGAAAATAGGGGTCTAGATCTAGCCTGACATTAAGCCTACTCTCCATCTTCACATGGAGAGTGAAGTCTCAAACGTAAGCTGTCCTTCCCTCTACCCCGTCCCTCTCACTTTTCTTGTGTTCTTTTTAGGGAATAAAATCATCTCCCACCCAGTTCTCTGAGCCAAAAGATGTTCCGTTGATTAATCTCCACGTCACAATATCATAAGCTGCTATTAGCTCCATTTCTTCCATTTCAATCAATTTTCTACTCTTCTGTTCCCACCGACTGTGCTGTCCTCTGGCTCATTCTCCACCCAGAGCCGTGTGGCTGGGCAGGGTCCATCAGGCGGCATCTGGGGAACAGGTTCTAAATGCAGACGTTCCCTCTGCTTAACCCTGCAGCCTCCCACGGCCCTTGGGGTGAAGCCCAGGCTCCTTTCAGAAGCTGCTGTGTCACACCCACGGTCACTTCCCCCTGCAGCCTTCAGTTGTACCCAATCACTCCAGGCCTCAGCTTGATAGTATGTTTGCTTCCAGACCACTCCAATAAAGCAGCTATTACTATAAAGCGAGCTGCACCATTCTGTTTGTTTCCCAGGGCACATAAAGTCATACACAGACTCTAGGCAAACATGAGTGGATAGAACCCTCATTAAATGTGTGATAGTGTTATGAAAATGTTGGAAATACTGTGATAATGACCAAAATGTGACAAGGGACCACTGAGAAGGATATATGCACTGAAAGCAGGGCCTCAGAAACCAGGGGCCTACCTGGCAAACAGATGGTACTTAGTATTGAAGTCAATAAAGGAAAAAGAAAATTTACTAAAATATTTCTTTATTTGAACAAGGTCAATGCCATGTTTTGAATGCCAGCTAGCATCAAGTAACAATCAGAAGAGAAAATGTGACAAAATGTCATAAAATTTAAATTGACACTAGATAGAAAAACCTTTTAAACTTTAATATCCACAAAAGAAATATATTAAACAGGCAACACACAGATCTAAAAAGTTGCAACCATGGGTTTTCATTAAATTGTTTAAATTAAAAAATGCCCAATACTCTCATTTATATAATATTTCCCTGTGACAGACAGGGGAAGAGAATCACATTTGACTATTCCCACTGCTATCTATTTATGTTCTTTACAAAGATTATCTCTCAGCAGAGCAGTGGGAAGGACAATCCTTATTCAAGTAATTGCTGTTTTCCCCAAGTTTTCAAAAATCACAACTGTCTGAGATGAAATGCCGCGACATTTACAATGAGAAAAACACAGGCTTTAGCAGGCAGGCTCTGTAAAGGGGATTCCATGGCTGAACCAGGACATGAAGCCATCACCAAACTGCCAAGAGCTCTAGGCAACTGTGGGTTGAGTCTGTGGTTGTTTATGTGCCAAGAGTTTAGTAAAAAGAGCCCTACATGCCAGTACAAAGGAATCCGCACGTATATGCCATCACAACGAGCCGTGCACGTTACGGCTCGGACGTACACAGAACAGACACTAAAGCAACTTCCTAACATTCCTTTCACTGCTAGTTTGCACAAAGTCGATTTTGACTTACAACGACCCCAACTGTGCAGAGAACTGAAGCCGAGTGCTGGGCCTGACCTGCAAGTGCCTCTGGGTAGGTTCAAACCACCGAGCTCTGCTCTTACTTGGGCCCTCGACTGTGCCACTCAGAGACCCTCCCTCGCCACAGTGGTTCTCAGTCGTCTGTGGCTCCTGCCAAGTCCCACCTGATTCTGAGCCCTGGGGTCTGGAGTTCTAACAAGCATGCCTGACCCAGATAGCCCGCAGGCTGCCCTGTGAGAAGCAATGCCGTCTCACCAATAAATGACATCGTTTGTGGCTCCGTGACATTTCTAGCTGCATACAACATCCCACCAAGCAGCAGACAGTACACTGGCGAAGGAGAGGAGCAGGTGCAGCTGCATCTTTCTGAAGGCAGTGTCATAAGCAGTGACATACACTGACATTTGAAACCAAGCTTGTTTTAATTCAAGGCACAGGTAGAGTACTTGCTGGTGTGAGAAAGTGAGCAAATCCAATCATACAAAACAGTACAGGAATGAAGGAGTCCTAGCCGGAAGTGATTTTCTCACAAAGCAAATCGTTTTCTTCAGACATGAGCTAAAGTCAGTGATTTTGAGGAGGAGAAATCAAACTTCTATACCATCCAGGGGTGACCTGCTTTTCTGAGAGGCTGGGAGCAGGACAGAGTGCTAATTCAGAGACGGCTCTCGCTCGTGGCTGCCCTGACCACCACGTTCACCGCGTCAGGAATGGTCAGGATGGTGCCCGTGAGCTGTGGTCTGACTGGCGTGTGCTGCACAGGGCCGGGGTTTCTTGGATGTTCAGGCTCATGGGACGTGGACTTTGTAATCTCAAGAGGATTTCCCACATTTCAGAGTCTATAACTTTATTCTTCTGAAGGTACTATGTTCTTTTCATGGGGTGAGAGTGTCCTGTGATGATGTCTCTGAAACATGCATTTCAGAATGTCCCCACCACTAAGCAGCAGCACTAGAGGACACTCTACGTGGTGGGGAAGGATGCAGAGGACTCTGCAGAGCCGTCTCGTGTGGCATTCCAGAGTAAACGCTAAGGTGGAGAGCAACGTGAAGCCAGTGAAGGCGGTGTGCACACGCGGCAGGCATCAGGTGTGGAGTAACTGAAGGGGCCAAGCGCCGCAGCGACCGGGGACGGCACAGGGCTGGGAGGGGCTCCTTGGACACAGGGTTGCTATGAATCAGAACCTACGTGTTGACAACTAATTAAAAACAGAATACAGACTTTCTTAAAAAAATTCCTATGAATTTTGTGCCACTGGTCCAATCTGTAAATGAAGTTGTAGAGTAAACTGACGGAGACTTGAAGACACAAATAGTGCTGTTTCATAAAGTAGTGTCATTTTGGATTTTATGACAAATGGAGAGTCAGTCCACTAGTTGAAGAGGCAGAGCTTTCTGAAGCGAGGAAAAGTCTGTCAACTGTGAAAACAGCATTTTAAAACGTCCTTTTTAGAATGTTTTTGTAACACCCAGAACTCTGCTAATGGCCGAGAAAAGCTCATCCAGCCTGACACTTCAAGGTGAAGACTGCTTTAAAAATCTGCAGTTCTGGCTCTGGGAGAAAAGAAGAACACAGAATGTAGGACTCTAGTCCTCAAAATCTCCTTTAAAAGTCCTGTGATCGCTCTGCTAGTCTCACTAACTTAACAGTATGCAAGTAAGAGTCGAGCAGACAGGGTTAAGAAAGGTAAGGGAGAACACACTGGCGGGTTTGTGGATTTACAATCTCCTCTGACCACACAATGTAAGCGCCAAACCGGAGAACGAGTCCCTTCACTTACAAATAAATGTGAATAAAAAATCACTGTCATAATACTGAACTGAAAACTGAGAACGAAGCCTTCAGCACATGGGCGATCACAGTACCCAGCAAAGTGCTCGAATCCATTATCAGAAGTATGTCTCCATCTAAATGGCTTTCTGGGCAAATAGCAGCTATTCATTTTACTCCAAATTTTGCTGGAAAAGTGAATTATACCATCAATGGTCAGAGGGAAAAAGATTTCAAGAAACATTCTAAATCTACTACATAAGCTGTAAAGGTTACGGACGAAACATTCTTCGATTTTAAAGGGAGTTGTACGAACATCAACAGGTGGAGGGCTGAGTCTTCCAAGGAATCTGACTCTGAAAACCTTTGGTTATCGAATGCATACGCGGAGGCTGGAGCCTTCTCTCTTAAGTGAGCGGGTGTCGTATTTCATGGGACAAGGAGGTAAAATGTGTTTACATTAAACAGAAACCCCACCATCAGAGCCCTGGGGTGCCTGCTGTGTCCTGGTTGCCCCTGCTTCCTGTCGCTGACCCCCCCCCCACCTTTCTGCTCAGCTGCATTTGACTGACCTGAAATGCACTGCCATTTACACAGACTTTTGTCCCACGCACAACTTTACATGTAGTCATCTTTGTTTTAAGGTTTATTCTTACTGCAAATTGATGTTTCAACAGTTATTTTATACAAAATTTAATAATTTAGACTATGAAGCAATTTAAATACTTAAATTCCCTCAAAAAGACAAGCTTTTGTCCGTACATACGTGACACACATACATCATCAACACGATGGTCAAAAGAACTTCTTGGCTGCTGCTTCTTGCTGAGTCCTAACGTGAGAAGGGGAGGGAAGACAGAGAGAGATAATGAAACGAGTCCCAGGTACATCACGCTGAGAAAGACGAAGGCTGCTCAAGACAGAGAGCCGAGTGCCTTTCTAAATGAGAAGATGCATCGAGGAAGCCCAGGGTCTACGCACGGATGCCCGTGTCAACGGCTACGGCCTAGAACAGACTCTTCATCAAATCAGCATCCAGCTAATTTTACCGATCTTAAAGGTTCTATAATTTTGCACAGATGACTCTACTGAGTGTTTCGCAAAAAGCAGTGATAGAAAAATAATTCGATGACATTTTCCAGAGACTTACCGATACATGATGTAGCCGATGAATAACACTGTTTGCACCACAACAAATATGACGAAGTGCATGGTCGATAAACAGGACGGAAATGGCGGGAGTTCTGGGCATTTCTGTTTTTCATGTGGCTAAACGGCAAAGAACTTCGTATTAGTCAATTCTATATTTTGGTAAAAGAAGTGACTGAGAAAAAACAGAAAACTTGTGACTTCCTTCTGAGTTTTCCCATATTCAGTCTCTAACCAGCTTCTACTTCTTAACTCTGGCAGGTTCTACCTTTTCTCTCCACTCAGTCACTGACTTTTCACACCCTCATTCCCCTCGAGTTGGAAGCAACGCAGTGCTGATTGTCTAGGGGAGTTGACTGCAGAGATGACCCATCTTCTCTGCCTCAGACGCTGACACACACTCCCTGGCAGGGACGCTCGCTGACTGAGAGCCGTGGTCATCGGTCACTGGGGAGTCTCGTCTGACTCACCCTCATACACGGGCAGAGCACTGCTCCACAGGGTCTTCTGGGCTCTGACTTTCGGAAGCAGAGCACCAGGCCTGACTGCCAAGGTGCCTCTGGGTGGGTCTGAACCACCAACCTTTTGGTGAGTAGCTGAGGGGTTAACCGTTTGTACCATACAGAGATTTCTGCAAATATCTATACATGTTTACAGTCTTTATAATGTAAATGGGGGTCAAAAAAATGTAAGATCTAGTAAAGTAAAACAAAAGAACTTTAAAAATATGACAGAAGTAACAAAGGAAACCTATCTAAGCAAAGCTGGCCTTGTCCATCCAGTTTTAGACATGAGCCTCCCACCAGCCCATGCAGAGAGAAATAAAGTCAATCACTCAGCTCTGGTTTGTCTATGAAAGAAAAGGAGTCGGTGAAGAGACACTTTCCAAGATGTTCAGAGGGATTACTGATAAAACAAGAGCCCCCTTACTTATAAAAACAGGTTTGTATGTTAAACTCTAGAAAAAGAAACGGTTCTGGGACTGGATGGCTGCTCTAACTGGGAGTAATGTATTTATTTGTAAAAATTCTGTTCCACAGGATGTGGAAGTCTGATGTGCTCCGATTTCACCCTGAACATTAACATGAGCATTAATACACGTCAAAGGGTCCAGCAGTTTCAGTGCACTGATGGGACCTCGGTGACTGAGGGAGGCAAGGGGCGGTACCATGTTTCTCTGCACGAGGTTGTCTATGTCCCTCTTCACCACATGCAGATGCTCTTTGATGTCGTTGAAGTGCTGCGTGGACTCGTAAACGCCGCCTGCAGACCCAGGATGCTGTATGCCGCTGACTAGTCTGATGGTCTCACTCATGGAATTCCTGGAAGAGAAAACTTCCTCAGACAGTGGACTCACAATAAAGGCTTTTCTTTTCATTACAGCTTTCTAATGGTTAGATAAACTCTTAAGATCAATATAGTGGCTCTTAAGGAAAAAAAAATTTAAAGTCTTCAAAACAAGGAGTATGTACAAAAAAACAATTAAATATTAAGTCTTTATCTTTTACTAAGAGCCATGCAAATGTAGAGAATGTCACTAACTTGTGTTAAAACTGACACTGAGCTGCTCTGCAGGGTTTCCAAGACTCCCAAACAGACAGGGACAGACACACACCTCATCCCCACCCCAGCACTGCACTGTGCCACCAGGGCTCTAATAATCAGGAACTGCTCTTTGTGGCCATGTGAGAAAACCTTCCCCAAGGGAGAAGAAGGGAATAGAAGTTAATAAGCATGTAAGCTCAGCGATGGGAACGGCAATATACAAAACAGAGGCTGATCAGACATAGTAGTAAGTATATTAGTGACCTGCAATTAATGTCATAAAAAACTGTTTATTAATTAATGTCATCAAGCAAAGTGTCTATGAATGGCTGAATGAAAAAACAATGTGATTTGTAAACTTTCACTCTAAGTAGTGAATAAATAAATCTGTCCTCCATCAGTCGGTCAATGCCGAGTAAATGGTTAACTCAGCTGTTCTGGGCTGTCCCAGCCCTGCTCATTCCAAAGGTCCTCAGCGCTGGGCCTGACGAGCTCGGAGATAAGCTCTCAGCCCCTGCAATCTCCCACCCGCTGAGGGAGTCTGTGCAGCTGAGGCCTGGCCACACCAGAGCTGATGCTGACAATGTGACTCATGGTGAACAGCTCATGGACTGCCGACAGAACTCTGTCTTGGAAAAAGTGGAATCAGGGTGCTCCTTAAAGACAAGGATGGTGAAACTCCATCTCACTACTTTGGGCATGCTGCCGAGAAGGGCCAGTCCTTGATAAGACATCCTGCTATTAAAGGTGGAGGGTCAGCAAAGGAGAGGAAGACCCTCGATGAGATGGACCAACAGTGATGAGCAACAGGAGAGACTGGCAGCGGGGCGGGTGGAGAACGGCGTAGCACAGGACAGTTCTGAGCTGCAGACTCGCTGAGTCAGAACTGGCTCCACAGCACAGCAGAACGAGACAACAGAGCCCTGGGGGTACAGTGCTCGAAAACTAAGTGACAGGCTGTGGTTCAACCACACTGGCTGCTCTTTGGGAGAAGCTGCAGTCAGCTTTCACAGATGCGACAGCTTTGGAAACCGTGCGGCGAGTCCACCCTGTCCTTCAGGGTCAACAAGGCAGAATCAACGCTATGCAAAAGGACTGCTATTCTCTTTTTTGCAGGCTGGGGAGGCGGCTGGCATTTTTTAGGGATATAGACTATGCTGGAAACTCTGGCCCATGTCGTCCGGCAAGAGGGCAATGAGACAGGACATCTACAGCTCTAGCCAGCTGGAACCCAGAGCTGAGGAATTAATCTTCGGTTGGAACTCTGGAACTGTGGTGGGAAGATGATTAGGAGACTGATTAAGTGAAAACAGGACTGCAGAGATCTCTAGAGAAGAGTTTCTGAGGAATGGTGGCAGGACGACTAACAAGTACGCAGAACACACGGGCTCTCCTGACCACCAGGCCCCACTGCTGGCCCACGCTGTGTGGAGCTAAGGAACGCGTGTGCCCACGGAGCACTCCAGGCTGTTCTCTACAGGACTGTGGTCAGAAGTTACCACACTATTTAACTCTGCAGCTGGGAAGAAGTCACCTGATATTCTCGTTTGTCAGTGGGTACAATCGCTGAAGCGGTGCTTGTGGAGACAGCCACATGGCTTTCCTTGCCCTAGGCACTGAAAACCACACATGATCTACATCACTGATCATTCTTTTTCTTAACTACCACCCATTTACCACTGTTCTGTGCCATCTTTCTCTAGTCTGTACCATAACACAAAATAAGAATAAAAAAGAGGCAATTGCATTATGACGTATTTACCTGAAAAAGGTTCTGGGGAAAAAAAACAAACCAACCAATCTACCTTTTTTTTGCTCAAAAGACAAAAGCATTCTCTTCCTTTAGAAAGACGTGCCTGCGTCAACCATGCTTGTATCTGAGTCCTACTGCACACGCAGGCCTACTGCCCTAGTCCTAAAGTGTTACCCTCATTCCTTTTACATTTTATACCTGACTGTCCAGAGTTGGGACAAACTTACTATTTTAAGAGACGAAGGCTCATTTTACTTTTTTTGGCAAGACTAGTTTAAACATTCAGACGTGCTTGCAGTTCCCAAGAATCTATGTCTTTACAGTCCCTTCCCATATGGTTAAACTAATGCATGTGCGACTGTCCTCAGGCAGGAATCTGAAGGGGCCTGGGCTCCTAGAGAAGTCATGAAAACCCAGAAATTCAAGGTCACTGCCACCAAGAAGGAAGTGACTCACAGCTGATCCTCCAGGCGTAAGCACACAGAGGGGACAGCCCATCCTTCTCCAGAGAAGCTGCTGGGGGCCTGGCACTGAGGAGAGGTGCCACCTGTGAGAGCAGCGTAACTCCACCTTGTAGGCCACCCAGCTCCCTAGAGGCAGGAAATGAGGATGAAGACAGCACAAGGCAGACAAGACTCCGACCACACACTTACTTCACTTCGTTCACTTGTCTCAGAATCTCATGCTGAGTTCTCACCACAGTGTCCACTTCTTGTTGAGAGATCTGGGCAGAAAAAGAGAAGAAAGACGGGTTGGCAGCTCAGGAACCACACCTGCAGCCCACCACCTTCCTCTGATACATCCCCTGCACCAAGGGCCCTCGTGCCCCCGGGAAGGCTCACCTGTCCGGGCTGCCCCGGGACCGTGGCTCCACGTTTGGAGAGCTCCTCCGTCAGGGAGGAGACGTACCTTCTCTGCTCATCAAGGATCATATCTAACTGGCGGTTGAGCTGCTTGATTTCCAGATGAATGCGGTTCTGTCCTTCAAAGATCTGCCTCAGCTCACGATCTCCAACAGTCTCAAAGATCTCCTCGGCTGGGAACGACATTCCAAATGAAAACCATCAGAACAGCCTACACAGAGGGCTTCTCAAAGACACAGGCCCACTGAGTGCTGCGGCGAGGGAAACGAGAAGGTGCCCTGTCCAGTGGTCTACCCTCCAGTCAACTCCATTACCGTGTGGTTCTGACATCGCTGATGCTTGGACCCTTTTTAAATTACAGTAGCCTCTTCAAGTATGCACATTTTACTTATGCAGAAGATTAAGAAACAGAGTTTAGAGTTGAAGAGAACAGCTGCTCTTCTGTTTCTAGCTGTACATGCTGAAGGAGGTGATGCCTTCATTCACAGAACTGACTCACAAATCCCACATGACAGCTTCAACAAATGCAAGGAGGAAGGGCCTCTCTTTCCTGCCGGTCCTCGTCCCTCACCCACCACCAAGTGACGTTTTCTCCCTGCCCACCACGGGCGCAGCACAGCACTCCCACCACCCTCACCTCTCAGCTCAGCTCATCCTGGCCCCCGGCTTCAATCCAGCCGTAACGACCCCTGCCTCTGCCTCCTCCTCTGCACATCTACACCCCTTTACCACACCGCCCCACGCCAACACACACATTTCTACTTCCTGAGACTAACGTGATCGTGGTCTCGGCTGAACGTGCCACCAAGTGCCCTCTACGACAGTGCATATCCATCACAGGCTGGTGTCTATGCTGATGGGGAACCACCCAGACAGAAGAGCGAGGTTAGGGAAACGTGACTCTAGCTGGCTTTATTCACAATGCTTTACTTTTTGTATCAGCAGACTTACATTCTTGACTATACCAGTTTAGAGGAATATTTAAAATTCCCACCTTACCAGATTAAGTCCAGAAATCTACTGATAAGAGGAGAGCTGCAGGCTCTCTCCGCTCAACCCTTTTGGTAAGTTCTAAGTACTACTCCACAGGACATGGAGGAATTGTATAATTCTCAGAGACAGGAAAGAAAAGACCCCACATTGGACCGGTCCACCCAGCAGATATTACTGAGCTCAACTATGGGACTAGGCCAGAAGAGAGTTTTGAGTTTGGGGGCAATGGTGGTGCACACAATGAACACAAGCCTGTCCTCACGGGGCTGACATTTTCCACCCACACACGTTACTGCTTTTCTCACACGTCAACAGTCACACTCTAACCCGTAATGAAACGTCCACCTCCAGACTCTTTAAAAACCAATGATTTATTCACAAACTGTGCGATATGCTAGCTGGGGGGTGGGGGGTTGGGATGGGATGAACACAGGCCCCAGGCCAGGCTCCTGACGCAATGCCCACCGCTCAGCCTCCCCTCGCTGCAGTGTCCACGGCAGAGACCCCATAACTCACCCGGCTGCCCCTGAATGTCAGGGTGGTCCTTCTGGAACTCCTCCTTTTTCTTATCCAATTCTTGCTGAAAATGCTCAAATTCTTCCTGATATTTTTCTTTCTCTTTTTCTGAAATTTCTTTATCTGGTGTAGGCTGTTTTGGAGTTTAAGAATTATTACCAAAAAAAAAGAAAAATCATACAGAAATCAATGAGTACCTCAAAATGAAACATTTTCTTTAAAAAATTCACTTCAACTGCTCTACTAACAAGACTGTTATTTCTCATTATAAACCAATTCTTACAACACACCTTAACAGCAAATAACCACCACCGAGCAGCCTGCCTGCTCTGAGCGCAGCTTCCTTCAACCCTTGCAGCGCCCCACCGCCGCCAAGACCAACACCCTGGCTTTGCTCCTGGAGGTTACAGGGTGTAAGTGACCTGCACAAAACCCTGAAGCAGTAACTGCAGAGATAATATTCAAACTCAGCCAGACATCCCGAGCCTCAGACACAGGCAATATCATGCAACAGAAAAGGAACTCTGGGGGGAAAAGTGTGTGTACTTACTGGTTCTTTTCCAGGCTCAGTCAGTTGGAAGGTCAGAAAAGAAAGAACATCATGGTCATCTAGAAAGTGAAAAGATGCACACCCATGTTTACTGCAGCTTTGTTCACAATAGCAAGGAGTTGGAAACAACCTAAGTGCCCATCAACAAACGAATGGCTAGAGAAGCTGTGGTATATTCGCACAATGGAATACTATGCTGCATTGAAAAACAAGGAACTCATGCAATATTATTCAAAATGGTTGACTCTGGAGAACATTATGCTGAGTGAAATATCCCAGTCACAAAAGGACAAATAGCACATGATGCTGCTGTTGTAGAATGGGACTAACCTCGGGGTTGGGGAGAGACTGAGTAAGATGGGTTCAATAATGTATACTGCACCGAAGCAGAGGAGGGAGAAAACTGTTTAAAAGAGATCTGTGACTAGGTATTTCTGTCATCACAGGAGTCTAGAGCGAGGGCTACATGGTGGAGGGGACCTGGGGGAGGGTTTGTAAAACAATGAAAGAATCTTTTCTTTTACTTTTCCATAATTTTTGACTCATGTACTTATAACTTGTTAGTTAAATTTGTATCTTCTAGGCTGCAACACCCCCATGATACATCTTCAAGGATATGAACATGTACGGCTAAGCACAATTAATAACAGTGCATCTAAATTCCAAAATCAATCTCCATAATAGTCGATGTGTTTCCTACTGCCAAAGGGGCCCTTTAGAGTAGGGAGAGAAGATCTTCACCCTGAAACCCACAGCGTCCCTTTTCAGCAGGAAGTAGCTAAGAGAATACACCATCTCCTTTCCCTTATGAATCAGGGTGGAGTCTCTCTCAGGGAGGAGTGATAGGGAATGGCAAAGGACACACTGACAAAGGAGATTAAACAGAACTGGCTTTGACAAGCACTGTGGCAATTGGACAATTAAAACAGACATTCAGAGGGCGGGGGAAGAACAACAAACTGGGGAAGAGGGTAGAAAGAATGGTACAGCAATGAAGGAATGAAAACCCAAGATCCCTGTAAATGTTCATTAATACTAATAAAATTTAATAATTTAAAAAAAAAAAAAAGAAAGTGAAAAGAAAAAGTCTAGGGAAAAAAAGCACAAGGTAATAACTTCCTAACAGATTACTTTTGTAATAGTGTACTCTGGTTATCCACTGCTTTATAAAGTAAGAAAAGAAAAATGAACTGGTATTAATAATATTCAGCTTAGCAATTTCCATTAAAAGAAAGTACAATGCACTTTGTGAAATCCTTGGTCGGTGGTTCAAACCTGCCAGGTGCTCTGTAGGAAAAAGCTGTGACAACCCACTGTTGCCCTAAAGATATACAACCTGGGGACCCAGGAACAGTTGTACAGCCCGCAGGGTCATTACGAGTTGTACCTATTTAGCAACTGTTTAGCACACTGTTGTTGTTAAGAGCCACTGAGTCAACTCTGGCTCTGAGCAAGCCTATGAACAATGGATGTGAACTCTGCCCCAGTGTTTTCAGAACAGGAACACATCAACAGCTAAACAAGCCTACATTCCTAATGCTGACACCAAAGCCCTCCTCTATTTTCTAAACTCTTCTTCATGGATGATATCTGAGGTAAATGAGACCACAGCCGTTCTCAATGGGGGTGTCCCCCCACCCCACCCCCCTCCCCGTCCCCATCTCTGCTGAGCCTTTCTTATGACACCTTAGCCCTTGTGCCCCATTTTACACTTGTGATGAGGCCAATTCTCCACCCTGCTTTGCTGGGACGTCCAAAGTCAGACACTGCTGTCCTCTTACAACATATGTTCAAAGCACCCTGGGTTAGTTAGAGGAGGTGGTTAATTTCACTATAAATCATTCTTATTTGTTTCTATCACACATCATTTCTTGAAATTCATATTAAAAGAACAATTTTAATCTTCTCAGGCTGAAAATAGAGACCCAGTGGAACAAGGCCCATTATCACGGAACTAAAATTCCAGTTCCAGCCAGTGACAGCCAGAGAGTCGTTTCTGCTGTGCAGCAATCTGCATGCTCCGGGCCACTACTCTGGAGAAGTCTGACGGGTGGTGCTTAAAGAGCAATGAGAATGCGCTGTGCTTCAGCGACTCTGAGGAGAGTAGGGCAGTGTGCAGAGCTCTGGGCCAGGAGTCAGAAAGCTAGACTGTTAAGAAAGTTCCTGCAACGATTTTCACAAAACCATTTCCAAGACATGAAAGCTCACCCAAGAGTAGGAAAAATACATCTATCTTCTCTCCTTGAGGGCTTTAAAAACTATATATCTGTTTCAAAAGATTTTTCTACAAGAAAATCTATTTCTACAACATATTCAAATTACAAGCTATCCTATTAACACAAGAGGTATTAAAATCAAATGTTATCATCACCTATGAAAAAATGATAAAGTTTTAGAAAGTATGTCCCTAAATAATATTTCCTCAGGCTTCCAAGTGCATTTTTGTTTCATGTGACAATTCTCAGTATCCTGAAACACTTGGCCATTCACTTCTACAGCCTTGATGTTAAGTGCGTCCACTCCCACACAGAACAGCCCACCCGAGGCTGAGTTTATGTAAATGAATGGAGCCCACCCAGCTGGGCGCCCACAAAACAGGTAAGAAGACTGACAGTTTCAACAGACGGAGAGACTGGCACCTCGGACCCTGGGAAGGCCCAACTAGTTTCTCAAGATTAAAAAGAAGTCTCTGCATCCGCCAAGTACACTCTTTCCAATTAAACCCAATTTACAAACTTTCAATACTAAAAACAAGATTTACCTGCAAGACCTCCTGTTGCAGCAGATATTCCAAAATACCCCTGTGCAGGGATAATCATGTTTTCCACTTTTGCACAAAACTCATAATCGTTTTTATCTGGTGTAAAGCCATTATTGATCATCACCTGGAAGACAGGCCACAGGTACAGGTTTACAGGAAAGCTCTGGGTTGCCATATCCGGACTTCGATTCCTCCCCGATGTGGAAACCAGGACAAGCCAAGGTGTTAATGCTTACTTGACAAGCATTTTCCGAGGACCAAACACATATGCAATCTTAGGGACTGCAGGGCATACAGGAGCCTGAATGGCTTAGTGGTTAAGAGTTCCACTGCTGAATTGAAAAGTGAGTGGTTCAAACCCAGCTGCCGCTCTGAGGGACAAAGATGTGGCAGTCAGCTTCCTGAACTCACAGCCTTGGAAACCCTATGGAGTAGTTCTCAGTTACTCTGAATCACAACTGATTTCATGGCAATGGGCTTTGAAGTGAAACAGACAAGGTGTACCGCCCGTAAAGAAATTTGCAATCATACTGATGAAAAAACACTCATACAGTTAACTAGGATCTGAGACAACATAACGGTCAAATAAACAACAGAAAAGAAACCCTAACGCACTGAAGTTCAGGAAATGAAAGAGAATGGCCCCTTCCAGGTGGAGAGTGACCTAGGAAAAGTCAACGCGGACCCAGTGTGCGAAGGTGAGAAACGATGTGTGCTGTGCCTGCAACATGAGCTCTGCCAGGACATTCACAGATGGGGGAAGAAAAAGAATCCCCCGGACACATAAGTCAAGAAACACACGAGGCTAAAGGAGGGGTTCTCTACAGCAAGTCGCCCCAAATCTGATAAACCTGTGTGCGCAGGGACACTAGTCTCTATGGTGCCCCATGCAGGATTCCAGTCTTCTCTGGGTAGGGACCTCTCTCTACGGTGCCCCGTGCAGGGCTCTGGTCTTTTCTGGGTAAAAACCCATCTCTGTGGTGCCCCGTGCAGGATTCCGTTCTCCTCTGAGTAGGGACCTCTCTCTACGGTGCCCCATGCAGGGTTCCACTCTTTTCTGGGTAAAGACCCATCTCTATGGTGCCCCGTGCAGGATTCCGTTCTCCTCTGAGTAGGGACCTCTCTCTACGGTGCCCCGTGCAGGGTTCCACTCTTTTCTGGGTAAAGACCCATCTCTATGGTGCCCCGTGCAGGGTTCCGTTCTCCTCTGGGTAGGGACCTCTCTCTATGGTGCCGCATGCAAGGATCCAGGCTGAGACGTGCTCCAGGGCTCACTGTGGTGCAGCAGGAAGGCAGCCTCACTGCCTGGTGACTGCCCTGTGGGTGCAAGTGTGGATCCGGAGGCCATGCCTGGAGCCCGGGCCATGTCAGGTTAGGAGTGACTTACTGATGAGGACCTTAACGACAGTGCAGGAGGTACTAGGATCTTGACATGGGCTTGGGATTTAAGAGTGAGGCAACATGCCAAGTTTTTCCCAAGATGTTTTTTAGAATTTTACACATAAAAGTTCAAGACTTGATTAAGAGGAAAGATTCATAAAATGTATTTTATCTGTAAGGGAAAAAGCTTATGATTAAGGGAAAAGACTGTTAGCACTTTCTCACCAGGGACTTATGGTGTCTTTGAAAAACAAATTATGCACTGCATGATCTTATTATAACTGCCAACCA
Organism: Elephantulus edwardii; assembly: GCF_000299155.1. Classification (NCBI taxonomy): domain Eukaryota; kingdom Metazoa; phylum Chordata; class Mammalia; order Macroscelidea; family Macroscelididae; genus Elephantulus; species Elephantulus edwardii. Next base: position 78,657 of record NW_006399868.1, read on the forward strand.
GATAAATTCACCTAAATATTATCCTAAACTCAACCTGATTATAATTAAATCAACTCCCTGCTTTGCAGCTCCATACACACACACACACACACACACACACACACACACACACGCGCAGGCGCGCGCGCGCTTCTTTGCTAGGGTCCTTTCAATCAGTTAATACTACCAGCCACCCAACTAGCCAGTCAGTCAGGAACTGTCCTTGACTCAATTGTCCTCACCCTCCTCTCTCCATTCACCCTTCAGCTACGTAGTACTACATCCTGTAGTTTCTAACCCCAGATCACTTCTCCATCTCTAATACCTTAGGTCAGACAACAGCTGAGGCCTTGAAGTTAAGACAGGCTGGTTCAAATGAGATGCTGACACAATCCGAGCTGACTGTGGGAGTCAGCTTCCACACGGCTAAAACGGAGATGCCTGCCTCACAGGGCTGCAAAGAAGTTTAAAGGAGAAACTCCATGGAATGCCACATACTCAGGAACCTAAGTTACTTCACTTTTCATAAATACCAGGCTGAGAACACGGCTGCTGAGACCATCTTCTTAAACTGTCAGTCAGACAATTCCAAGTTCCTGACTGGAAGTCTTAACGTGGCTTCTTATAGATAATCTACACTCTGCAATTCAAAACCTATTATTGCCAACTTTCCTCTTCCCTCCTTTTGGATTTTCAACTCTCCAGCCACACCAAACTACATGCCTTTCCCAAACATTCCGACTTCTCTCCAGCCTTGGGGCTTGCTTCATCTGAGAAGAACAGGTCCTCTTATCTAGGAAGGCTCTAGTCCCCTTCAAAATACAATCCATCTCTGAGAAATGGTTCCTGACCTACTCCATGCCCACCTGGTACATGTCTGTGTCCCTGCTGGCAGGGACAGGTCGGTAAGATCTGGCATGCGATCGGGTGCTTCAGCATTTACTGACTAAATCCAAACCTGGTGACAAGGTTTAGACCCGGGTGACCACTCACACTAGCCTTTGAGGCCATGTGTTCTCTTGTATTAATGCTGAGAAGTACATGACCAATAATCAAATTTAAGGGCATTTAATGTCTGTAAAGAATGAAAAATACCCTAAAATACTACTCAGGGAGCTCTGGTAGCCATTGGTAAGAAGCTGTGCTGGAATCCTGAAGGCATGCAGTTCAAATCCACCAGCTGCTCCATGGGAGAAGGTGAGGTAATCTTCTTCCACGTGATTAACAACCTCTGAAAAGCTGCTGGAGGTTCAGCTATGGGTCCGTTTTGACTCGGTGGTACACAATGACAACACAACAAAAATTATCCACTGGCTATCAGGAAGCACACGTTACTTACCATCAATGTTTTCTGGTAATATACAATCTTGACTCGAACAGGATAGGGTTTATTACGGAAGTCCCTCTGGCAACTCGCCAGAGCTTGTTCAGCACCATCGCTGCAGTACAGGGACAGACAAGGACACACTTCAGGGAGCAATTTTAACAGGAGTTAAAACTCACTGCTTCAACTATTACTGTTCAGGAACATTCACACAGTATCAAGCTGTAACAGTCTAGAGCAGTTCTAACAGTTACTCAGAAGACACGAAGCTGATACACAATATCCTTTCCTTCCTCCCGCAGCCTTGGGTTCCCATGTACTGCTGGGACAAAGAGAGGGTGGCACTCTTGGATAGAGATCAGGATGTAGTCTGGGAGGGCTCAAGGATTTATCTCAAGCCCTTTCTGCTTACAAAAGGTTTCACACAAACACTATACTGTTAGATAGTATGGGGAACCTGAATAGCTTTTACAATTCACTGATTCTCTCCTTAACAGAAAAAGAAAAAAGAGTGCTCCACTCATACCTGAACTGCTTTATCACTTGCTTAGTCATTAACCAAGCAAAGTAAAAAATGCTAAGGCTGACCCTGAAGAAGGGACAGGACCAGGGGCCACATCTGTGGTCACTAGGAGGCGGTGCAGACTCAATGGCATTTAATGACAACAACGACAGGCAGCATAAACTGCTAACTCCTCAGTTTGGCCAAAGCTGTGAACTTTAGTTTTGACAAACCCATTTTGATAAAGATGCAAAAGCATATGACTTGTGGCAACGTTGAAGAGTCAAGTACATTATAAACATTTATGATAATTACAGACTTTTAGTGCTTTATAGTAACAACTTGACTTTTACAGTCAAGTACTTTATAATAATTACAGACTTTCATTTCATATATATGAAATAACAATAGCAAATGATTGAGAACAAAATTTACGAGATGTTACCAAAGGAGGGTGGGAGTTAAAGGCATGTGGAGCCATGGTTTTGGGGGGGGTACAGAAAATCTGCCAACACTTATGGGCAATGTTCACACAGCATGGCTAACGTAAGGAAGATCACTACATGGTGCACCCAAAAAATGGTGAACTAGCCAACGCTGTCAGATGTTATTTTTACAGCAAATAAAAAAAAATTACTGTAGTTTTTTACTTAAAATAGAATAATACATTTTGTTTGAAATCTGACAAGACCTACAGAAAGAACTTTAAAACAGAACCAAATAACAGTAATTTTTTCACCAAATTATAAAATATATCTGAAGAAAAAGGAGACTCTTATTTCATTTGGAAAGTGTTCAGATTTAAGAAATATATGCATAAGGCTTCCAAAGAGAAGGTGAAAGCAGGAATAAGGTAAAAACACACACTTACTTTTGATGATCATAATGGATTTGTCCATTGTTGCCTATAATTACTATAGCAGGATTATTTTTCTAAAAATAAAGAGAATGTTTTGTTTTAAAGTCCTTAGGTCAAGAATTCTGGATCATTCTGGATGTTCTATAAAGTTCTTATCTCTCTAAAAATTCTAAGACTTAAAATTTTAAAATAATGAATACCAACAGGAGAGATTTCTATTTATAAAATACATAAGCAGTCATCTGAGAACAGTCACTCAATATCTCAATCAAAATGAACTTGTTCTTGAATAAACAACAGTACACAGTGAAGGGCAGCCCGTGAGCCAATGACAGCTGTGGGATTTATCAGAGCTTACTAACAGGTGGGCCACAGTGCCTGGCTTTCTAGAAGTTACTAATTAAGTTCCCCTCTAAACCACTAAAAACCACCTCTGAGAAGCAGAAAGGATGTAAAGCTCACTAATCTTAGGGCTGCCAAAGCTCAAGTCATTGGATGTTTCCAATATGGTAGTACATACACCTTGTATCTTAATCGTCTGAGGAGAGAGCATCAGGGAAAGTGGCTGACCTGATCCAAAAAGATACTAGTATTTGAGGAACAACGTTAATGTGAGGACTAAGGTACATCTGATTCAGGCCATGGTCTTTTCAATCACTTGCAATGCATCAGAGACTTGGACAATGAATAAGGATAACAGAAAGAATTGTGTCTTTGAACTGTGGTGCTGGAGATGAGTGCTGAATAAACCATGGACTGCCCAAAATAACCCAAATAGATATGTCTTGGGGAAGGTACAGCCAGAGCTCCCCTGGAGGTAAAGAAGGTTAATGCTTCATCTCATATACTTTGGGTATATGGCTAGGAGAGACGTCCTTGGAATGGGACATCATGCGTGGAATGGTGGAGAGATGATGAGAGAGAGGAAGACCCTCAACCAGATGGTCTGACACAGTGACTGTACCACGGGCTCTCACGTATGTCAGAAATCCTGAGGACAGCACAGGCTAGGACAGGGTTCACGTCTGTTGTTTATAGGGTTACTAGGAATCAGACTCAACTCCATGGCACCAGACAACAACAACAACATGTGAGCTATTCATTTTCTCATGAAAGCAAACTGCAACAGTCTTCCAAACTCTGTTGGTTTGTCCTTCTCTAAAGGATTCACATGTAACTGTGGAAATCCCTAGGCACACAGAGAGAGGCGGGCGGAGGGGTCACTGCAAAGCGCTCAGAGTTAGCATTATGACCTCCATAATGGTCATAACGACATCCATTGTGACCTCAAGTGTGTGTATGACAACTTCTGAACTCACATCTTTAAACTGAAAAGTCTTGGTTATAGAAACACTAAGCATCTTTTAAAAAATATAGTTTGGGTTTGGGGGCTTCTTTACTTGACAATGCTAAGTAAGTTATATTTCTCAGAGTTCAACTGATTAAAACAAAAAATAATTGTAACAACCAGTAATACCTTTCCATCATTGTCAAATGAATCAAAAAATATTCCAACACCATTCCACATGTCGGCTGATCCAAACACAGGCCCCTCCAAGCCCTGGTTCTCTGTGTACCAGATTGCCTGTAAAGACACAACAAAAACAATCAGCACCCGCAGCGGAGGCATCACAGCCGTCTCCTGAGTGAGGGACGTCAGCATACCAGGCCGTCAGCTCCAATTCGACCTCGCCCGGTCACTCGGAACGTCACTTCCACCTCCCAGTTCTCAAAGGCCGCTCTTGTTTTTGTCCACACTGATCCTTTTTGGCTTTTTAAAGATGGTGCTACTCGAATCTGATCTGAACTGGGAATAGCATCTAGAACAAACATCAGAGAAAAAAAGCTTTAAAAGGTGAAATTTAACAAAGCGTCATCAAACTGCCAAGTACATCTGCAGATATTGAGCATTAAGCCAGTCATCTGCTCACTACTGCATTAGGGAAAAGGCTCTGGAGGGACCGTCCACAGGGAGCTGTGCTAACTCAAAGGCTGTGCCTCTGGCAGTTCAAATCCACCGTTGCCCCCGTGGGAGAAAAAGAGGCAATCCCATCCTGTGCAGTTTACAGGTTCGCAAACCCCATGCCAAGTCAGCTATGAGTCACCTCCAGCAGTTAAGTTTTTGAGATTCACTCTCCTCCTGCATTGACCTCATTCTTTGAACAACAAAGTATCTTTGCTAAGGGATGGAAAAGTGGAGGGGTGAGCTGCAGGGAATTATGACTTAAAAGGAAAGCTAACAATCCCAATCTGTTAGTCTCAGTTAAAGTATGGGACTCAGAGCAAATAATTCACCTATGAAAACAATGTCCTAAGTTCCAGCACTCCACAAGCACCAGCACTGTGTCTAAATTTTTGCACCTATCTACATTTTTCAAGAAGGATCAGAAGAAGATGCACCAATAACCTGTGTTATGCAGATGACACAACCTTGGTCACTGAAAGAGAACAGGACTTGTAGCGTTTGCTCCAGGAGACCAAGGACTACAATTTTCAGTATGGATTGTATCTCAGCATCAAAATGACCAAAAGTCCTCACCATTGGGCCAAATATCATGACAGAGAGAAAACGGACTGAAGATGTCAATGATTTTCTCTTACTTGGATCTACAATTAACACCCTTGATACTAACAGTCAAAAAAGTAAAATACAGGTTGCACTGGACAATCTGCTGTCCAGTACCTCTCCTGAATACTAAAGAGCAATGATGTGAGTTTAAAGACTGAGGTGTGCCTGAACCAAGCTACTGTCTTTTCAATTGATTGCTATGCATCTGAAAGTTGGACAATGACTAAGAATGGTAAGAGGAAGAATCGATGCCTTTGAGTTGTGGTGTTGCAGAAGAGTAATGACTATCTCCTCGACAGCCAAGAGTACACATCTGTCCTGGACAAAATGAAAAGCGTGTACCTTGAAAGCAAGGATGGAGAAATTCCACTTGACATACTTTGGGCATGTTCTAAGGAGGAGCCAGTCCTTGCAGGACATCATGCTTAGAAAGGTCAGTGTGGGAGAGGAAGTCCCTGAACAAGATGGAAGGGCGCCGTGTCTGTAACAACGGGCTCAAGAGCTGGTGAAGAAGGCCCAGGATAGGGCGGCGTGTAGAGCTACTGATCATGGGGCTGTTATGAGTTGTAAGAAACTTGACGGCACATCAACAAGAACAATAACAGGAGGGTCTACTGAATCTCAAGCATTTCTTCTGATTCCGGAAATTATTAAATAGTGATAACCTCCCCCCCCCCCAACACACACACACACACACACACACACACACACACACCCAAAGGGGAGGTTTTCTATCCAGTTTAGGCTCCAGTCTCAGCTCCACTACTTACTAGCTGTGTGATGTTAGACCAGCTAGTTCATTTCTCTAAGCCTCCTACCAAGCTCACAAGCACTTAAGTGTCACTGTGTTGTTGTTAGGGAACTCTGTGACCCAGTGGTAAGAAGTGTTCTGTAATCTCAAAGGCATGAGGATCCTTCCGTGCAATATACTGCCTCTGAAAACCCCAGGAGGGTCAGCTATGGGGCGTTTTCTGATGGTGCACACAACAGTAACACGCTGTATTGTTAGGTATTATCCAATAGGGCCTGACTTACAGCGATCCTACGTAAAGTAGAATAAAGCATAACTCAGTTCTATATCATCTTCACAATCACAGTTATATCTGAATCCAGACAAGAAAAGTACACATAAATGTTTCTTCCTATTAATGCACTATATATGCCATCATTAAAATATTTATCATTCCTAAAAAATGTGAGTAGTTCTAGCACGTTCTCTCAGATATTAACCAGCTCTTGTATCAACACTAGGGAGCTCACGTAGCCTGGTGATAAGAAGCTACACTGCAATGCCAAAGGCACAAGTTTTGAATCTACCAACTGTTCTGCAGAAGGATGGAAAAATCTCTTCACACGCAATTTACTACCTCTGAAAACTGCTGATAGCAAACAACAGTAACAGTATCAAGGCTGAGAAATAAACAACTGCGTTATCAAGGAATGCAGGAAGACTCCTAATAACCTGGGACATGCAGATGATACAACTTTTCTTGCTGAAAGCTAAGAAAACTTGAAACATTTCCTAATGAAAATCAAAGACTACAGCCTTCATTCACTACGATTACACATCAACATGAAGAAAATGACTATTCACATAGATGGATCAACAAGCGGGATCATGATACAAAGGTGGACGTCAAAGATCTCACTTTACATGGATCTACTACCAACATTCATAGAAAAAGCAGTTAAGGAAAGATGTACTGCATTAAGCAGATCTGTAGCAATGTGCCTCTTTGAAGTGTTAAAAGGCAAAGATGCCTCTGTGAGGACTAAAGTGTGTCTAATTTAAGCCAAGATACTCTAATTGCCTCAAAATAAATGGCAAAGGAAGAGTACTTTTGAATTATGGTGTTGACAGAGCATATTAAGTACACTATGGGCTTTCAGAAGGATGAGCAAATTAGTCTTGGAAGAATTACAGCCCGAATGCACCTCAGAAGTGAGGATGAAGAGACTTAGCCTCATGCATTTAGGGTACATTACCAGGAAGGGCCCGTCCCTGGAAAAGGACCTCAAGCTTGGTGAGGGGTTTGCAAAAAGAAAACCTCCAGTGAGATGGACTGACAGAGCGGCTTAACAATGGGTAACAACAGCCAAGACGACAGCACAGGACAGGGCAGCTGGTGAGGATCCGCACTGTTCTGTTAAGTTATACAAAAGGTTGCTCTGAGTTGGAACTGACTTGATGGTACCAAACAAAAAAAATAACAGTATCTGTTTACAGGTAGGAAAACTGACCCAAAAAAGAAAAGTCGAGACACTGTAGTCAAATTAGCCACTGTCTGTGATCATTTTCACTGATGGAAAGAGACAGCAGTGCGTCAAGGACAGAGCGTCCCAGATCCAAGTTCTAATCTACTGACGCGACTATCAGCACATTCTCAGTCAAGAGGTTCCCACGTGTCAGAACAGACTAGATGACACCTGACAACACACCTTCTCCAAGAACCTTAAGTTTTCCTTTTGAACATCAGTTTTCAACCTAAAAAAAGATAACTTGCTTCTCACTACAATCAAGTGGATCTGAAATCACAATGGTCCAATAGGACAGATTAGAACTGCTTCAAAGTTTACCAAGGGGACATGGTAGCCTAGTCCCCAAGGACGTGTGCAGCTAACCTGACTACTGAAGGCCATGCTCACTGCCAGTGTGAGTCGTCCGTGTCCCCGTTCCCCCCCCCCCAACCGGGCCAAAGTGAGCAATCCTCTCCTGCAATTTACAGCCTCAGGACCCGGTGGAGGGGCCAGCTATGAGCCAGTCCCAACTCCACAGAAACAAGGTGGGTGTCCTTTCCAAGTCTCTAAATCTCTTTGGAAGGGGATGGCCTCATCTTTCACCAAAACAGCTGGTGACTTTGAATCACCGACCTTTCTGCAGTAGCCCAACTCATGATCGATGAACCACCAGGACTTGCGTAGTTAAGAGCAAATAAGGTATTAAAGGTCAAAGAACTCTGAAAGCTATCAAGGATGATATATTGTTATCATTTTTGCCCTTATGGACCTAAGGACCTATACTGACAATACCAAATGTATTAATGAGCATTAAATGAGCTAAGAAACATCATAGATTTGGTCTTAATTTGAGACAAAAATAGAGGGTAGAGTGTGATGTTTAAAGTAGATAAGCATCATTCCATTTCTCAACTTTTTTAGTAGTAGGTATTAGGTCAAAATGAAAAGGGAAAAATGATCAATAAAGATAATCATAAGACTGAAAAATGTATGGTGACAATAAAAGGAGACACGTGAATTCAGCTAAAATGATTTGCTAGCCGCCATCAAGCTGACCCCTGACACACAGCAACTCCACACTGTACAAGATCAGACTTGAAGTGAAGATCTTTCTGGCTGATTTTCAGAAAGGCTGCCAGCCCTTTCTTCCCAGTTTGTCTTAGCCTGGAAGTTCCACTAAAATCTGTTTAGCATCACAGCAACAAACCAGCATCACTGCCAGGAACTGAACTCAGGTCTCTCCAGGATAGAGGGAAGAAGCTTACAACTCAATACCACTGTCATATTAATCCCTTAGTTCACAATTCTCTCTAGCCTTGAAATTTTGTATCACCAGTGCAAGCTGTCCTAATGTTTCTGCATAAGACCAGCTTGGTTTGTTATAGGTTCTGTCAGGAAAACCAAGGTTAACTGATTCAAGTAGCTGAGTTAAGACTTCCTTGGCAATGGAGAGGTGCAGAAGGGAAAAGGCATAAACAAATTCATCAGCCTCTGTGAAAACAATAAAACCACAAACTTGCATTTAGAATCAACATCATCTTCTGTGTATGAGGAGCATTGTTACTTGGTAACAAATGCCTTCAAATATTCTTCCAGCAAGCAGGCACACACTAGTGTCTGCTCAGTTATGAAACAGTTGCACCCCACTTCAAATACTTAATGACCTGGTTATTAAGTTCAAAGAGAATTTGTACCTTTTAATTACATGCTAATTTCAGTGAAACAGCCTTTCCCAACAGGGCCATTCCTTGAAAGAGAGCAGTCTGGTTCACAGACAGGGCAATCTACAACGATGTGCAATGTAGATGGACTTACAAGAGTCCCCATAAAGAATGGGGGGTGGGGGGAGTTGTCTGCCATGCCTTGGAATGAATTCAATGGCAATGAGGAACAACCTGAAGGCATTTGCCACTTGTCCCAAAGGTCACAGAACACAGGTTATAACATGCCAAGTGTTTGTGGCTGAACCCTTAGTCAGCATTAACACATCAGCACTGCACACTACAGGGATTTGCTTTACCGTGTTCCCCCAAATCTCTTAACTACATATGGGCCCAGCACGCAGAAGAGTAACAGCCTGGAGCACAGCTTATGTCACTTTCTTTAAAGAGTGTGAGTGTGTGTGTGTGTGTGTAGGTGTCAATGCCAGTCTTGGCCTGAGTGTTCAGGAAACAACAAACTCAAAACCAACACAGTCCTCTCCCTGACAATGGGGTGAACATGACCATAATGTCACCTGATGAGTTACTGTAAGAGATCAAAGTGTGCACCAAGTCACCAAAGGGCAGATTTAGGCCCAGGTCCCAAAAGGTTAGAAGGAAGCAGGTGGGATATTAAAATGACCCCCAACATATGTTACTGACGGGGCTGGCAGGGGACACCCCAAGATGGTTGGTAGCAGGGGCAGGGGGCACCCCAGGGCGCCAGCAGCCGGGTAGGGGGCAAGGGGGGCAGGCGGACCGGGGGCAGGGGGTAAGGGGGTAGAGGAACAGGGGGCAGGGGGTAAGGGAGTAGGGGGGATCGGGGCCGAGGGTACGGGGACCGGGGGCAGGGAGACCGAGGGCAGGGGGATCGGGGACCAGGGGCTGCTCGCGCTGGCTGCAGGCGCGCGGCGGGGGTGGCGGCCGGGTCCCCTGGGGACGTGGCATCGGGGTGAAAGGTGATGATGCCCAGGGCGGCGTGGGCGAGCACAGAAGGGGAGAAGTGACACAAGCCCTCCAGATCCCACGGGGTCAGAGGGAGGCCGGGGTCGGGTGGGGCGCCATCGGGGGGCCGGGAAGACGGGGTGCGAAGCGGGACCCCCGGGCACGTGGCGCGCGGCGGCGGGGAGGCGGCGGAGAGGGGCCCCGGCCCGCGCCCGGCTTACTCCCCGCGTGGGCCCAGAAGGGCACGGTCCCGTCGCTCTGCACCAGGTGCGGCCCCTTGAAGCTGAACTTGTACTCGAAGCGGCGATGCGGCAGCGGGGAGGCCGTGCCCGCGGCCCCGGCGTCCCCTCCCGCGCCGGCGAAGCGGCTGACGGACAGCAGCAGAGCGCAGAGCAGCGGACGAACGCGGCCCGGGGCGCCTGTCCGCCTGCAGACCGCCATCTTGGACTGTGGCACGCGCAGGCCGGCGGGAGGGGGAGGGGCGCGGGCGACGCGGACGGCCAACAGGGCGCTCGCTGATTGGTCGAGCCCGGGAGACCCCCGAGGGCGTGGGGTGAGTCCCGCCCCCGGCCTCCGCGATTCCGCCGCCGCGGGGAGTGAGCGCCGGTGGGCGGGGCCGCGAGGTGGGCGGGACCAGCAGCCTATGGGCGGGGCTACAGGCCGCGGGCGGGGACTGGAGTCCTGGCTCCCCTCCTGGAAAGGGGCGTCAGCATCCTCTCCACGTGACGCGGGTGCAGGTGGGGCAGGCGAACGTCCATCTGCTCAAACTGGCTGTGCTGAACTGGTGTTAATTGGAAGGAATAAATTGATATTAATTGGAGTAAAGGTAGTCAAGTCGATTCAGACTCATACCAACCCTTCCTCCACTGAGCTTTCTGAGGCTGTAAATCATGATGGTAGAAGACTGCCCACCTTTCTGGCGCTGAGAAGCTGAGGGGTTAAAAAAAGAGATATGACTGTGACAAAGATCATTCAGTAGCTAGTTTTCATTGGGTCAACTATTAATATTGGTCTTTTGGTTTCAAAAGGCCTATCTTTAAATAAAACTGTGACAAAGATCCTTCAGTAGCTAGTTTTCATTTGGTGACTTGTTAACGTTGAACTTGAATTGTTAACTTTTTACAAAAGTATGGTAATCAATCGGGTAATGGTCTCAGCCCTCCAAGCGCCACCATCCTGTCTGTGTTAGGGGGATTCCAACCAGTCACAGATGACTCTTTTTTTTTTTTTTTTAGATCTTGTTTAGCTTCCTTTTTAATAAATAAATAATTTTAATGAAAATTTACAGACTTAGGATTTTCTTTCATTCATTATTGCACTTTTCTCCTTGCCCACCCCTTCTCCCCACCCTGCCCCAATTCGCTCTTCTCTTTGTAAAGTAAAAGAAAAATTCTTTCACTGTTATAATCCACCACCTGTCCACTTTACTATGCAGCTCTTATTCTGGACTCTTGTCATGCAGATAATACCCAAACATATATTTCTTTTAAGCAGTTCTCTCCCTCATCTGTTTCAATGCAGTGTATGTTTATCCCCTCTCAGTTTCTCACAACCCTGATGTCAGTCCTGTTTTACAACAGTGGCATTACTCAATATTTGTCCTTTTGTGACTGAGATATTTCACTCAGCCTGTCCTCCACGGTCACTCATTTTGTATACTCTTTCATGAGTTCTTTATTTTTCAGTACAGCATAGTATTCATAGTATTCCATTGTGTGACTGTACCAGAGCTTCTCTATCCATTCGTTTGTTGATGGGCACTTGGGTTGTTTCCAACTCTTTGCTATTGTGAACAAAGCCACAATAAACATGAGTGTGCATGTATCTGCTTGGGTGGTTCTGTAGGGTATATTCCTAGTAGTGGAATTGTTGGGTTAAATGATATTTTATTTGTAACTTTTCGAGAAAGCACCGTACAGCCTTCCATAGTGGTTGCACCATTTTACACTCCCACCAACAGTTAATAAGGGTTCCAGTTTCTCCACAACCTCACCAGCATTTGATGTTTGCTGTTCTGTTAAATTTTGCTATTCTTACTCGGTGAGATGATATCTCATAGTTGTTTCGATTTGCATCTTTTTTAGAGCTAGGGATTTTGAACATTCGAGACTGTTGTAGATTAGAAATGACTACGGATTTGTCAACCAACCTTCACCTCCCTCAAACAACAATGCCAGGAATTTTCTAATAGAAGTTTTGAACTCCTGGCAATAGTTCCTGGAAGTAGGCCTGTTTTCTGTTTAGTTTTGGTTGAAAGCTTTATGTGCTCTGAACAGAGACCAGTAGGCCTTAGGCGTTCCTAGGATCAGTCTGGAATGTAATGATTACTGCATACTGATTTTCCTTTTTAAAGAGGCACTTTTCCCCTCACTTAGAAAAAGATTAAATATGTATTAATATATAATACATGTAAAGTCTTCATGATCTCCACAAATGTGTTTTTTTTAATCTGAAAATATTAAGCACTATGACTCGAATTCGTTTTAGACTTTGTTCTTCATTTCATTCTGTGACTTGGGCTCTGAGTAAGCACTTCCCTTGGGGGTGCATGCCTACATAATTTTCTCTTATTTTGCATTGATTTCCCAGCTTCCTGCCTGTCCTGCTAAATGTCTTTTCAGGGTCCAGACCATTCTTCAAGTTGAAAATGGATTTATGGTTCTCCATGAGCCAGAGTACTGAAGAGCAATGATATCAGTTTGAAGACTAAGATGCACCTAATTCAGGTCATGGTCTTCTCAGTCACCTGCTACCAATAGGAGAGCTGTACAATGAGTAAGGATGACAGAAGAAGAAGAAGCAGAGATGCCTCTGAGTTGTGGTGCTGGAGAAGAGGACTGAATAGTCCATGGATTGCCAACAGAACAAATAAATATGTCTTGGGGAGGATGCAACCAGAGTTCTCCTTGGAGACAAAGATGGCAAAGCTTCATCTTTCATACTTTGGACATGTAGCTAGGTGAGGCTACATTGGAAAGGGACACATTCTTGGAAATATCAGGGGGTAGTCAGTGGAGAAGAGGGAGACCCAAATGAGATGAGTTGACGCAGTGAATTCAGCAATGGGCTTGAGTGTTTCAGAGAAGGTAAGGGTGGCACACACTGCTGGGGGGACTGTAAAATGGTGCAACCACTGTGGAAAAATAGCACCGCCTGAAAAAGTTGGAAACAGAAATTTCTCTCTCTCCATCTCTCTCTCTCTTCCCTCTCTTCTCTCCCCTCCCCTCCACCCCACCGGCGCCCAATCAGGTCTAAATCAACTCATAGCTGACCCTCTCTGGTGGGTTTCCAAGGATGGACATCACATGGGGAGGAGGCTGCCTGTTTTCTCCTTTGGAGGCTTTAGTGGGTTCCAACCATTCGGATCCAGGTCATGGTCTTTGCAATTACTTGCTATGCAGCAGAGAGCTGGACAATGACTAAGGATCACAGAAGATGAATTAATGCCTTTGAGTTATGGAGCTCAAAAACAGGATTGAACATACCATGGACTGCCAAGAAAACAAACAGGTCTGTTCCGGAGAGGGTGAAACCATGCTACTCCCTGGGGGCAAGGAGTTTGAAACTCTGTCTCACCTACTTTGGGGCATGTTGCCAGGAGGGACCAGTCCTTGAAGCAGGATATCATGCTTGGAAGGGTGGAGGGACAGCACAGGAAAGGAAAACCCCAGATGAGATGGACTGACACAGTAACTGAAGTAATTGGGGTAGGTGTGTCAGAGACAATGAGATTGGCTTAGGATAGGACAGGGCTTACAGCTATATTGTACATAGTGGTTGCTATAAGTTGCAGGTGGCTTGATGGCATATAACAACAAGAATACCTCTTTTGATTTCTTGACTGCTGGTGCCAAGGGTGTTTTTATGGATATAAGCAACATGAATTAGATGACAACTTCTGTCTTCTCTCCATCTATTACGATGTTGCCTATTAACCTAGTGGTGTGCATTTTTGGGTTCTTGATGTTGAGATATAATCCATTATAAAGACTGTAATCCTTAAACTTCTGCAGCAAACCCTTCAAGTTCTCTTCACTTTCAGCAAGCAAAGTTGTGTCATCTGCATAGAGCAGTCTTCTTCCAATCCTGATATTGTTGTTGTTGTTATGTGCCGTCGAATCGCTTGCAACTCATAGCGACCCTATGTGCAACAGCCCTAAACTCTGCTCTGTCCTGTGCCAATTGCACTGTCTCTAACATTCCCATCCTAATTACCCCAGTCACTGAATCAATCCACCTCATAGAGGGCCTTCCCTTCCTGCGCTATCCCTCCACCCTCCCAAGCATGATGTCCTTCTCCAAGGACCGGTCTTTCCTTACAACATGTCCAAAGTATGTTAGACGGAGCCTCAGAATCCTTGCCTCCAAGGAGACACCTGGTTTAACCTTTTCCAGGATGAATCTGTTTGTTTTCCTAGCAGTCCATGGTACCCTCAATACTCCTCTCCAGCACCACAGCTCAAAGGCATCAATTCTCCTTCTATCCTCCTTAGCCATTGTCCAAATCTCTGATGCATAACAAGTGATAGCAAAGACCATGGCCTGTATCAGACGCACCTTAGTCTCCAGAGAGACACCACTGCTCTTCAGCACTTTGGAGAGGTCCCTAACAGCAGACTTTCCCATTGCAATACACCTTTTAATTTCCTGGCTACTGGTGCCAAGAGTGTTGACTGTGGAGCTATGCAGACTAAAGCTGTGAACAATCTCAATCTCTTCACCATCCATCCTGATGCTGCCAACTGGTCCAGTGGTGAGAATCTTTGTAGTAACAGCAAGGAAAAGTATACAAACAGAATGAAACATTCTTTGATGGTTGTTAAGGGTGGGAGTGGAGAACAGGAAGGAAAGTCAAATCAGTAATTAGATAATAGAGGCAAACTTGAGTGATGGGAAAGGCTACATAAAATAAGGGGTGATGAGCGTCATGTTACTAAAGAAAAGGAAGACACAGAGAGCTGCACAACTGTTAGACCATTGCATACCCAACCGTACATTATCAATAACAGCCAACTTTAAGGTACAAGTGGGTATATTAGAGTCAGACAAAAGGCACAGAAATGGGCAGAGAAAATACTAGCTCCATACTCATGTGTAAATTTGGCAGATTATACCACAATATAAATGTTATTGTTGTTGTTGTTGTTGTTATGTGCCTTCGAGTCAGTCACCTGTGACTCATAGCAACCCTATGTACAACAGCCCTAAACCCTTCTCTCTCCTGTGCCAATCTTATTGTCTCTGACACACCTACCACCATTACCCCAGTAATTGAATCAATCCAAATCACTGAAGATCTTCCTCTCCTGCAGTGTCCCTCCACCTTCCCAAGCATGACGTCCCTCTCCAAGGACTGGTCTCTCCTTGCAACATGTCCAAAGTATGTCAGATGGTGCTTCAGAATCCTTGCCTCCAAGGAGCAGCCTGGTTTAACCCTCTCCAGGATGAATCTGTTTTCTTGGCAGTCCATGGTACATTCAATACTCTTCTCCAGCACCACAGCTCAAAAGCATCAATTCTCCTTCTGTCCTTCCTAGTCATTGTCCAACTCTCTGATGCATAACAAGTGATTGCAAAGACCATGGCCTGTATCAGACGCACCTTAGTCTCCAGAGAGACACCATTGCTCTTCAGCACTTTGGAGAGGTCCCTAACAGCAGACTTTCCCATCTCAATATGTTTTTTTTTTTATTTCCTGGCTGGTGCCAAGAGTGTTGACTGTGGAGCCAAGCAAATTAAAGCTGTGAACAATCTCAATCTCTTCACCCTCCATCCTGATGCTGCCAATTGGTCCAGTGGTGAGAATCTGTGTCTTCTTCACATTGAGCCTCAATCCATACTGAAGAACAATTTACAAAACTGAAAATTTTAAGGTAGCTCTAGTTTTTTGAGGTTGTGTGTGTGTTGTTGTTGTTTTTTTTTAACTTCTGAAGCTTCACTTGGTTGCTTTGCTCTACTCTAGAGGAAGAAACACCTTGTAATGCAAAGTGTGACTCACAGCAAACAGGACAGAGTTGGACTGCCTCCTAGACTGTGACCTTTGCTGGAGCAGATTGTTCCCCTTTGAGTTGGGACAAGCTCAAGGCCACATAAAAGTGATGGTAAATACACACTTTCAAGATACTTCTCAGTTAATGCCTGCATCTTTTTAGGCATTACTTCCAGTAAGCATTTGAGAGGCATGTTGTTGGAGGTGCTTCCCTGAAAAGGAATAAGACCCTCTGTGAGGTGGATTTATACAGTGTCTGAGGCAATGGAGTCTAATGTCATAGATGATGAGGATGGGACAAGGTAGGCCAAGGTCCAGGTCTGTTGTTCAGAGGATCTCTGTGAGTCATCCTCACTTGATGGCTCCTAACAGCAACTCATTAGGTGCATTCTAAGTATCTCACCTTTCTACTGATCTCCTTTAAAGGCCTGTGGTCTATTGGCAAGAAGCTGCACTGCTATCCTGCAGGAACATGGTTCAAATTCACCAGCTGCTCCATGGGAGAAGGATGGGCATTCTCTTCCCATGCAATTAACTGCCTCTGAAAACTCGCTGAAGGTTCAGCTGTGGGTCGGTTCTGACTCAATGGTACACACACACACACAAAAAAAAAATGTTAGAAGGCCACTCTAGTGCCCCGATATTTTCCCCAAAACTATTTATTTGTTTCCTGATCATCTTTCCTCTCCAGTGTCCTTGCGTGTCCCCAATAGGTTCATGAAGTCTTACCATCGTGTAAATGCAAAGAGTAAGCATTACACATTGGCAATTATAATGTGAGTGTGTCATGAATTGAAAGCACTACTGGTTACCCAACGCTAAGAGAGGCAGACCCAGTACCAGAATGAACCTGCTCAATATTGACACAGTGAATTGTCCCCAGAAGATTAAACCACAACTCGAAAAGCCAGAGGAGGGGCAGTGAGTGACAGGTCTTTGTGGGGAGGGGTACGCCTCCCAGGGGAGAGTTCGTCTTCTTCCTCAAAGAGACGCCTTCAGGGATCACGTCACTTGAATTCCCAGTGAATTTGGTGTCATCTCAGCTTGACCAGCTCTGGAAGAACATATTAACCTCCACTTGTGATTTTCAGAAAACCATTCTAATGTAGCAAGTAATTAAGGGTCACATGCAGGATAAAGAGCTAGATAATCTTGGATTACCTACAGGAAGCTTTGTCTCCAAGGCAACCCCCAATGGAGGGGCTGTTAATGCGAAGGCCAGTCAGTTAATGAGCTGGGAAGAACTGGCTGGAAACCCCTTAGAACCCGGGAAATGGAAGCAACAATTAGACAGCTATTGAAGGATTCGAGGATAGAAAACAAATGCTTCAAAAACCCAGTGGAGGCAAAACATTTTAAAAAAGGCCGTGCCAGCGCTGTTCTGCGGGGGTTCAACCTCCCCAGTGTCCCCCGCAGCTGCTCTTGAGCAAAGCCCAGTCCCTCCTTGTGAATTTTAGCCTCATCTCCAGTGGAATCTCCGATTTCAGGCCTTCCTATGACCTAATTACCACACAGCCTGGTTTTTCCTGAGCAGCAGCTTCGGTAACCTCACATGCCAGGAGAGTGGCCAAAAGGAAGGGAGAGGACACTGAGGTGGGACTGTCTTCAGGACCTCTGATACTACAAGTTGCGCTGGAAAGCAGATAAGTGCAGGAGAGGGTTGTAAGGTGGGCAGGTAAAGGTGGAATCAAGGATGATCTGAGGAGGCAGCTGCTGTGAGAAGCCGAGGCAGCGCCGCAGGAACCCTGAAAAATCCTGAAAAATTCAAGTGCCCACATGTCTTCCCGATGCTTCCTCTTTCTTTAGTTACCAAGTCCAGATCTCATATCCTCCATGAAGTTTTCTTCAGCAGTAGGAACTCTTGGCCACTGTCCTGCTTGGAACACTGAACCATATTTGACACTTAATTGTTGGACTTCTCTCAGGCCCGTGAATAGTCTTTTCCATGCCATGCTTTGGTTTAGAGAGCTCCTTCGGCAAGGAACTGCACTGCCAACCTAAAGGCACACAGTTCAAATCCACCAGCTGTGCTGTGGGAGAAAGATGGGCAATTTCCTCTCATGGGATTAACTGCTTCTGAGAACCCACTAGAGGGCCAGCTGTGAATCAGTTCTGACTCAATGGGCATAACAACAACATGCCTCGGTTTACCTCTCTTGACTCGCAGTTAGAGATTCTGCTGTTTTCATTCAGTACTTCATATTGTGGTGGCAAAGTGTGTAATATGTGGTGCTCCTAATTGGGAGGTCAGCAGTTCGAATCCATTAGTTGCTGCCTGGAAGAAAGAGCTGCATAAAGATTTACAGCCTTGGGAAGCCAGCAGAGGATTGCCATGAATCAGAATCAGTTGGCGGTGGCGGTGGTGGCTCTGAGGAGCAACGATGGTCTAGTGATCAAGAGTGTGGCTGTTAACTGGAGAGTCGTCAGTTTCAAATTTCAGCCATCTGCTGGGAGAGCAATGGGGCTGGCTGCTTCTGTGACGATGGGCAGCGTGGAAAGCCTGGGAGCAGTTCTGCTCTGTTACTACGACTTGGAGTCAACTCCATGGCAATGAGCGTTTTTTTAAAAAATGAATTTTAATAAAAGTCTACAAAGACTTAGGGTTTCCAGTGATTCACTGTTGCACTTTTCTCTCAACCCACCCACTCTGCTCGATTCACTCTTCTCATTAAAAAGAAAAAGAAAGACTCTTTCATTGTTATGCAGTCCCTGCTCCCAAGTCCACTCCACTATGCAGCCTTCACTCTGGACTTCTGTAATGACAAGAATACCCAATCTGTCCCTTTTAAACAGTTCTCTCCCTTATCTGTTTCAATGCAATATACATCATTCCTCCCCATCTCTTCTGTCTTTCCTCAACCCTGATGTCAGTCCCATTTTACAACAGAGGCCCTATGCAATATTTGTCTTTTTGTGACTGAGATATTGCACTCAGCATAATGTCCTCCAGGGTCATCTATTTTGCATAAAAAGTCATGAGTTCCTTGGTTTTCTTTTTTTTAAAGCTGTGATTTTAACACAAGTTTGTAGAAAAGTTGGTTTTCATTCCTTCATTATTGCACTATTTTCTCTACCCTCCTCCCCAGTTCGTTCTTCTTTCCCCCCCCTTGAAAGTCTGTTTTAATTGTCCAATTGCCACAGTGCTTGTCAAAGCCAGTTCTGATTAATCTCCTTTGTCAGTGTGTCCTTTGCCATTCCCTATCACCCCTCCTTGAGAGAGACTTCACCCTGATTCATAGGGAAAAGGGGATGGCGTATTCTCTTAGCTACTTCCTGCTGTAAAGGGACGCTGTAGGTCCCATAGCATTCTATTGTGTGAATATACCAGAGCTGCTCTATCCATTCACTTGTTGATGGGGGCAGTGAGTTTTTTAAGGAGCTCTGGTGGCCCTGTGGTTCAGTTTTGGCACTGACCAAAAGGTTGGCAGTTCAAATCCACCAGGTGCTCAGCGGGAGCAAGAGGAGGCAATCTGCTTCTGTAAAGATTTACGGCCGGGGAGATGCAGGGCAGGGGGGGGCGCGGGGGCAGTTCTATGGTGTACCAGGAGCTGGATCTCCACTCCATGGCACCCCACAGCAAGAGGCATTTACTGAGAATCAGCTGTGTCCTAGGTGTTCAAGCTACACAGAGGAATAAAACATCCCTGTTAGCAGGAAGCTCACCAAACACTCAAACAGCCAGGTAAGCAAACAAGGTTGTATCGGCTCTAAGCAATGGAAAGCCAGAGGGGCACACACCGGATTTTCAGTTCACTTGGATTTTTCAGAAGCAAGAAAGCTTGTTATGTGGCATCGAGTCTGAACCAACTCATAGCTGACCCTCTAGTGGGTTTTCAGAGGCAGTAAACTGAATGAGAGGAGAAGCTGGGGCTTGCTCATTGTGGAGAACTTGCAGGAAGAGACAGAGGCACAGGTTACACAGGCCTTTCCAGCGATGTGAGGTCAGCGGAACAACTAAAGCGCTTACTGTTAACTTTTGCTTTACAATCTCATCCACAGCATGTTGTGCTGCTAGTGCTGTGCATCCCGATCCGCCCACAGGAAGGCGGGCCGTCTTCTCTGGGTGATTTACAGCCTCAGAAACCTTATGGAGGGTTGCTGTGCATCAGAACTGATTCAAAGCTGTAAGTTTGTTTTGCTTTTCTAGATCTAAGTGTCTTGTTTATTAAGTTAGGGATGGACTCTGCAATATTCAAGTTCTTCCTTCGAGAGAACATGCTGGGTTCTTCATTTCTAGCTTTTGTATGCTCCCAGATGGAGCCTTGGAGTCAAAGTTGATAAAGCTCTTGGTTACTTAAGGTCAGGGATTCGAGCCCACTAAAAGATTTGCAAAGAGAAAGATGTGACCACCTACGTCCACAGTGACCACAGCCTTGGGACCC
The DNA here is from genome assembly GCF_000299155.1 of Elephantulus edwardii. Lineage (NCBI taxonomy): Eukaryota > Metazoa > Chordata > Mammalia > Macroscelidea > Macroscelididae > Elephantulus > Elephantulus edwardii. Next base: position 99,144 of record NW_006399868.1, read on the forward strand.
CGATGGGGTGGTGTGACGCTCTCTGGCAGGGACACCATGAGCCAGAGTGGACTAACAGCAATGGGTTAGTTTTTGGCTTATGTGCTCCAGACCTCATAAAATGAAATTTCACCAGGAAAGCCAATTGAAAAATTGAGCAACTAAGTTCAATTTAATTCTTGTATGTATGCAAACTATTTGATCAAATTAATTCGTGAAGCAGCAACCACAGAAGAGAGATTGTGTGTTCTGGTTCTTTCATTAAGAAATATGATCACTGAACTAACTGATAGTTGCCTCCTTGCTTGACCCCCTCTGCCGGCTCTTTCAGAAGCTGCAGTGGCCTGCAAAGGTGCCCTCAGCCTCCTGCTGGGCATCTGCAGAGGCTGCCCTGCCCTCCCCTCCCCGAAACTGCTTACCCGCACCTGCCACCCTCAGGCTGCTCATTAACTCATTAAAAAAACCCCAGACCCTACTACCGTGGAACTGATTCCAGGGCATAGTGACATTACAGAATAAAATTGTCCCCAGGATTTCTAAAGCTGTGAAGCCTTATAAAAATAGACTGCCATATAGAATTGCTGCAGAGCAACTGGCAGCATTGAACTATCAACCTTTGGGTTAGGAGCCACATAAGTAACTGTGGGTCAAACAACCCCACTGCAGTTGTGTCAGTCCAGATTCATAGCGACCCTCCATTGGGTTTCTGAGGGTGTATATTTTAACAAAAGAAGACTGCCCGGCTCTCTCCAGAGGAGCAGCTGGTGGATTTGAACTGCTGATCCTTGTTGCTGACGCAACATGCCAGGACTCCTTGAATGTTTATGGATGGGTGAATACCAGGATTGCTTTTAAACAGTCAGAAGAGACAAACTGAGGCAGGCGAGATAATTAGTAAGCCCTGGTGGCACAGTGGATAAAGTTCATAACTACTAAAAGAAAATCCAATGGCTTAAAGTCGCCTGTTGTCCTGTAGTTTCTTTCCTTGAAGAAGCAGGGTTGCTGTGAATCAGAATGAACTTGACCTCGGTGGGTTTGGTGTTTGGTAAACAGGGGGAGGCTATTCCTTGGAGAGGGACATCATGCCTGGAAAGGTCAGAAAAAGAAACGAAGACCCTCAACAAGATGGATTGACACAGCGACTGCAGCAATAGACTGACGGACAAGGAGAACCCACAGGATGGGATAGGGTTTAGATCTGTTGTTTATTGGATTGCTGTGAGTCATACACAACTTGATGGCACCTAACAACAATAACAGCAACATCATGTGTTGGGCACTGTTCCAAGCCAATCCCACAAGGTTTCACACACGTTAAGTGCTAGTGTTTCCAGACCTACCTGGGTCATATCAGTTACATGTTCCTTTGATGAGCAGTGGATCCCTGACTGGCACTTCAGAGCACTGGGATGCATATGGAAGGGACTGGAAACTGCAGGGCCGTTGTCCTCACCCATCTCAGTGCATGGCTGCAGGTTAACCTCCAAGAGGTGTTCAGGAGAGTGACACATATAATGCTAAGTCCTATGTCGCCCTGCTCAGCCTGCAAGTGCTCAGGTGAGGGAGGGAGTGGGGAAGGGGTTGCGCAGGGGAGAGGGGCACAGGGGAGGGAGCTTGCGGGGGAAGGGAGCGCCCGGGAGAAGCCCATGTAAACTGTTGGCTTGGTGTTACCAGTTAAGGCATTTTCCCTGCCAGGGGTTCTTTCCTGCCCTTTCACCCTCCACCGGAGGCCCATTACACACACAGTGAGAGCTGGAAAGTGGATACAGTGTCCATACAGTGTCCGTAAAGGATGGTCTCTGGAAGCCACAGGGTCCACATGTCCTTTCTCTTCCCAACCACTCACTCATATTGGATCAATTCTGATTTCTATGCTACTTAAAAAAAAACCCAAAACAAACCATTAAACTGCCAAACAGAGGGCGCTGTAAGAGGACAGAAATTGTGACAGCGTGATGATGGGCGCTCACCATTCTGCGTTTTTCAGACTCATTGAAGGATCCTGGTGGATATGGGCCTTAGTGAACGACACAGTGTCAGTAGTGGTTTATCAGCAGTAGCAAACATAGCACGCTAACGCAGGATGATAGTGCAAGGGCTCCGGGGTGGGAGGATGAAGTAGATGAGAATCCTCTAGACCTTCTGCACAATTTTTTCTGTAAACCTAAAACTGCTCTAAGCAACAGAAAGTCTATCACAATATTTTAAATCATATGAAAACACAGGCAACGTGTCCTTCTGCTGAGACAAGTGATGTACATTCATTATTATAAGCTTTGAAAAGTGTTGCAGTTGGTTTTGTTGTTATGTGCCGTTGGGTTGACCACAACCCATAGCATCCTTATGAACAGTAGATCTACAGCCTGCCCTATCCTGAGCCAGTATCATTGTCTTCAACACACCTGCCCCATTACCACCGTCACTGAGTCAATCTATCTTATCCAGGGTCTTTCTCTCCTGCGCTGTCCCTCCACCCTCCCAAGCATGATGTCCCTCTCCAAGGACTGGGTCCTCCTTACAACATACCCAAAGTATGTAAGATGGAGCTTCAAAATCTTTGCCTCCACAGAGCAACCTGGCTTCACCCTCTCTAGGATAGACCTGTTAGTTCTCTTGGCAGTGCATGGTGTTCAATACTCCAGTACCACAACTCAAATGCATCAATTCTTTTGTCATCCTTAGTCATTGTCCAGCTGTGTGATGCATAACAAGTATTTGTGAAGACCATGGCCTGGATCAGGTGCACCTTAGTCCCTAGACTGACATCATTACACTTTAGCACTTTGGAGAGGTCCCTGACAGCAGACTTTCCCTATGCAACAAATCTTAATTTCCTGACTGCTGACGCCACGAGTCTTGATTGTGGAACTGAGCAAGCTGGAATTGTTACTAATCTCAATCTTTTCTCCATCTATCATGATGATGCCAATTGGCCCACTGGTGAGAATCTTTGTTTTCCTGATGTTGAGCTTTAATCCATATTGAAGACTATAGTCCTTGACCTTTTTCAGCAAAAACTTTAGGTCCTCAGTTTCAGCAAGTAAGATAGTGTCATCTCCGTAACGCAGGTTGTTGATGAGTCTCCCTCCAATCCTAATGCCACATTCTTCTTCATAAAGTCCAGCCTCCTGCTTTTGTTGGTACCATCAAGTCACAGTGTCCCTGCGCTCAGAAGAACCAAACCTGCCTGATCTTGTGCCATCCTCACAATCTCTGCTGTGTGCAAATCCACTGTGGAAGCCCTGTGCCAACCACTTTCCTGTGGGGCTTCCTCTCCTTCCCTAACCCCCTATTTTACCAACCATGATGTCTTCCTCAAGGAACTGGCCCCTCCTGAAAGAAAGCCCAAGGTATTTAAGATGAAGTCTCACTATCTTTTTATTTTAAAGAGCATTCTAAGCGAGTATAAAGAAGAAACAAACGATCAAACAAAATTAGAAATAAATCCAACTCTTTGAGGCTGTGAGTGCTCTGGAAAGCCAGCTCTGTGTTCTTTGCCCAGCTCATCTCCCATTGCAGACGGAGTCATTGTCGCAGATCAGAGCTGTGAGAGAGAGGGAGAGGGAGATGGGAGACCATTTGTACTGCCAAGAGGAATGGAAGACACAGAACCATGCTCCTTGGGCTCCAGAAGAATGACATGAGCGAGGGCCAGAGCCACGTGCTTCTTAAGGAGCAGCCAGAGGCCTGAACACCCAAGGCCTCTCAGTCTGAAGCCAGACCCATGACAGAAGCTTCAGGGCAGAGCCTGCTGCCCTCGCCCGAGAATTCAAAATGAAAATCCTCACAGCCAGATCAATAAGCACCAACATGATAGAGAAAAGACTGGCATCGTCAAGGATTTCATTTCACTTGGATCCACAATCCATGTCCACAGACGTGGCAGTCAGGAAATCCAAGGTCGTATTGCACGGGGCAAATCTGCTTCCAGGGAACACTTTAAAGTGGTACTGAGCAAGGATGCCACCTTGAGGACTAAGGCATGGCCAGACAAAGCTATGGCATTTTTCAATCACCTCAAGTGCATAGGAGAGCTGGACAGTGGATGAGGAAGACAGGAGAGGAATAGATGTGTTGTGTTGGAGTTGATGAAAAACATTGACAATAATACAGACTGCCAGAACGACAAACAACTCTGTCTTGAAAGAAGTGCTGTCAGAATGTCTTTAGAAGTGACAATGGCGAGACATCACCAAATGTACTTTTTTTAAAAAAAAATTGTGTGTGTTGTGTGTACCGTCAAACCGGATCTGACTGGGACAGGAGGAGATTGTTCCTCCTTCTCCAGCAGAGCATCTGGTGGATTCAAACCGTGTACTTTTGGGATTGCAGTGCAGCTTCTTGCCACTAGGTCACCAGAGCTCGCCCCAAATGTACTTTTGACGTGTTGTCTTGAGAGTCTGTGGAGGATATGGTGCTTGGTAGAGTAAAGGTTTATTGGAGAAGAGGAAGCCTGTTCACGTGGTGACACAGCGGCTGCCACTCCGGGGCTCGAACACAGACAGTTGTGAGGATGGTTGCAGAACTGGACAAGGTTCTATTCTGTTGTCTCAGGGTCATGGGGAGTTGGGACCAACTTGCTGGCACCTCACAGCAAGCTGCAAATCAACTTGTGACAATTCTCTGAAAAGCTTTTATAGAAGCCATCTCCATCACTCCCTTCAACACGTTTCTTTCAGCCCCTGAGGGATAGATACACGCCACCACCTTCCTGTCTGTTGGTTTGGGTTTTTTGTTTGTTTGGGTTTTTTTCTGTGGTGTCTTGAGTGCTGCTGTGATCCTGGAGGGTATGGCATCAGATTGCTCATGGTGGACAGGGGTCAGCAGCACATTCAAATTAGAGTGGACAAAGGAGAAAGGCCTGGCATCTTCCTACTGAAATCAGCCGGTGGAAATGTATGGGTTCAGTGAAGGCTCCTCAGTGGAAGGAGCTGCATTGCTAACAGGAAGGCACAAGGTTTGAATCCACTCCTGGCTCAGGCGGACTCACGGCTTCTGATAACTCACTGCAGTGTCAGCCATAGTTGGTTCCAACTTGTTGCTACTTCACAACAGCATTACCCAGCAGAGTGCCGGAAGACCCTGATGTTGGAAGGCCCTCAAAACATGGTGGCCACAGCCACATCCTCGAGCACAGATGACACAGGCTCAGGCAGTGGTTTGCGGTGTTGTGCAGGGGTCGGCCAGAATCGGAACCCACCGCTAACGGATTCGGATAAGCTTTCTTCTTGCCAAACACTTGATGCGTTTCCCTCTCCCTGTCTGGGCCCTCCCTCCCCTCATTAACTCCACTCCTTCAGCCTCCCTGGCTTTCCCAATGATTAAAGTAGTGTGCTTTTTAAAAAGACCTCCAATTAGCACCTCATCAAGTCCAATTAGGGGAGACAAAGGCAGGGTAAAGATAACTCAATGAGGGGGCAAACCCAACATCATGTAATCACTTAAGACATGCATTGACTGTTCTCGGCTCACAGAGCCCGGCCTATTCACCTTCCTTTCTTTCTTTTAGATGCATTTAAGACTGTTTTGCTGGGAAGACAGGCTGCGGGGGAGTCTCATAATTCCTCATTCAGAGGCTACCTGTTTATGCAAGCAGAGCCCAAGGACCTAAACAATCCCATATTGTCCTAAAACCCCAGTCGCCCTAATGACGTTTCTCGGCAGCGAGAAGTTAGCTTTTCACTTACAGAGGGTTATCCTCGCTCTGTCTTCTAATTACAAGGCTAGGCCACAATGTATTTTCCCCCCCCTTCAATGAGAGTTCTCTGGAGCAGTTAATTTGGTGCCTGTACGAAATGCCCGCAAACATTAATTAGGGTGGAAGGAACCCTAATTTCCTCAGCTGCTTTCTCCTTCACTTACTCCCTGGTTTTCACATGGGCCTGGATGACTCTCCATAATGAAATTTCCTCATTAATGCCTTTATTCTTCACAGTAACTCATTCAAACTCAGCCATTTAGCTTTAATTTAATGCTGTCAAAAGGAAAAAAAGGTACATTCATGGCTTTGATTAGCAAAAATTGGGGCCCCCCTTGGGGGCGGACAGATTTAAATTATGAAGATGACTAATAGTGAGTTATAATTGGGCACAAGCAGCTTTTGAGGGCAGCTTAAATGTTTTCAAAGGCGAGGCGAGCCGGTCCGCCGACTATTAACTGTGTCCAGCGCCTCGTTTGGTCTGTTTGAATTGATGGCAACTTAACGATAAAAAAGAAAATGGGGATTAATTTTTGTTTAACACACAACGGAGCTGTATTTACCCACAGAGTGATCGCTTTGCAAGGAGCTCTGTCTTTGTTCCCTGATAATTCCTGATGCACGCTTTCTAAGAGACTCGCCTGGGTTGCCCGGAACGTTTGGAAGGAAAGGTGAAATATTGAGTCCGCAGGCCGATATGTGGGGAGCTGACCACACACTGCACCCCGTTACTCTGGGGGAGCTGATAAATGGTTAATGATAGTTTTTAAGGTTACAGGACTTGGAGGGGCTAAGTGTAGACTAGACCACTTTTTCTCCTTTGATAGAACCTGTCTAGAAAGTCAGACGTCAGTCCAAGTGTTCCCAGGAGCAGAGGGGCCAAGGGGATCTCACACAGCCAAGGCAGGACTGGAAGCCACTGCAGCACAAGTTGAAAAATAAAAGTATACCTCTGGACTTGACCTATCAGAAGTGCTGTGGTGTGGTAGTCACACAGCATGAGGTGATAGTTCAGTTCTGAATGTTTGGTAGAACTCACCTGTAAAGCCATAGGGTCTGGGGCTGTCCTTTTTTTGGGGGGAAAGGAAACTATTAAAATAGGAAGATAATTAAATAAAAGTTCAAAAGGGAAAGGAGAGAAGGAAAACAGAAAAAGGAGAAGGAGGGAAAGTCAAGTCGCTGGATGGCAGAGGTTAGTTAGACGGTGAAGTAGTGGGAAAGGTTCAATGAGGGCTTGAAAAGATGGGGTGATAATAGACATAAAGCAAAATGGTAATTAATTATATAAAATATATATAAACGATTTTATGCAAAAAAGTATGCACAAAACATGATATATATGACTGATTATATGCAAATTAATAAAAAATTTTATAAAGCAAGCAAGAACAATTTTTTTACTTTTGAGGGTAGGCCTGCTTTTACTGTAGCCCCTGGGAGACCAAGAGGATCCCTAGAGAGTGCAGGCCACTTGCACTGGACTACTGACTCCTGGTGGTTCCAACCTACCCAGGTGGCACAGAAAATAAAAGGCCTGGCATTCTTCTCCTTAAAGATGAGAAATATCAAACTCACTGCCAGGGAGTCAGAACCAAGCTGACCCTTCAGGGGGTTATCTGAGGCTGGAAATCCCACGAGAGGCAATGGCCTGTCTTTCTCCCTTGGTGTTGCTAGTGGATTTGAACTGCCAGAGAGGTGGCTGTCACATATGGGTTAACACTGCAACTCCCTACACACCAGGCCCCCAGATCTCCACCCGTAAATGACAGCCGAGAAAATCCTCCAGAGCAGGTACTTCTGTGATCTCTCTCGGGGTGAGAATCTACTCATGTTCATGGATTCTGCCCTTTCGTTCTTGTCTGGAGGGTCAGGCGTGTTTGGTACAATCTCATTTCAACTCAGGAAGGCAGTCTAGACTACTAGACAGAACTGTCCACTATCTCAGTTGGAATGTGTGTGTGTGTGTGTGTGTGTATGTAAGGAATTGCACTATCAACTCAAAGGTACATGGTTCCAATCCATCAGATGCTTCTTGTAAGATGGGCAATCTCCTCCTATGCCATTCACTGCCTCTGAAAACCAGCTGGAGGGGCTGCTATGAGTTGGTTCCAACTTGATGATAAACAACAACAACAATTGCTATCCAACAGGCTCCAGTTGATAACGACCTTATGTCAACAGAATACAATGTTACCTGGTCCTGTGTCAGCACCTTCACAGTCTCTGGGATGTTGACATCTTCCGGCACTATGTAGGATGTTCTGTTGTGATCTATTAGATGTCCATCGATGGGAATGTTGCTGTTAACTTGAGGGCAGTGACTCTCTACCACCGGCTTGGGGCCTTCTCCTCCCTTGTGATTCACAGCATTGCAGACCTACTCGAGCGTCAGCCATGAGTCAGTTCTGACAATGAGAATGAGAAATGAATGAGGTTTTGCAAGGTCACCGGGCTTCCCTTCCTAGTTAGCTTAGTCTGATAATTCGGCTGAAACCTTTCCACCATGGATGATCCTGTTGGTGTTTTAAATATCAGAGGCACAGCTTCCAGTACCAAAGAAACGCATAAGCTACCACAGCATAGCAAACTGACAGATGGGTGACAGAAATAAAGACTCATGTACATGTATGCATTTATGTGGTTCATAAAGTGTCAGTGAGCCACGCGTGGACGGAAAAGGTGCTCAGAGCTGCAAAATAATATTCAGTCATTGAGCTCCGGTGATAAAGGAGAAACTCCATTGCTGTGGAATAGATTCTGATTCCCAGCAACCCTGCACAGTGCTCCAGAGCTGCAAATTGCATGGGGGGAGACTGTCCATCTTTCTCTGGAGAAATGACTAATGAATTTGAATAACTAGCTTTTTTATTAACAGCCTGGTAAATTACACACTACAACAGCAGGATTCTTTCTGTAAGAAAGAGGAGGAAAAAGGAAGAGGAAAGAAATAAGAGTGTAAAATGAAGAGAGAATATTTTTTATATCTATCTATCTATCTATCTATCTATCTATCTATCTATCTGTCTATCATCTATCTATCTATCTATCTATCTATCTATCTATCTATCATCTACCTACTTATCTACCTATCACCTATCCTTACATAAATCTATTGCTAAATGGCATATATTGATGTCTCAAGTTCATGGAATGCCACCATATAATTTGCAAATATTTAACTTTTTCCTAAAATTTTTTCATCAGTGAAACATAAATAGAAACATATATAAAAGACTGACAAAATGTGATTTATTTTTAAACCTCAGCCTGGTTTCAGCAAGACTTGGGGATCATGAAGATCTGCTTAAAGATCCCACCTCTACCTTGGGCAAAGAGCTCTGGTGACCTAGTGGTAAGGAGTTGTGCTGCAAATCTCTTGCAGCATTCAATCTGGATTGCACTGCAACATCCAAAGAACAAAAATCCTCACCACTGGACCCACAGACAACATCAAGATAAATGGAGAAAAAGATTGAGACGGTTAGTGATTTCATTTTACTTGGATCCACAGTCAACACCCTTGATACCAGAGGGGATCTGAAGACATACTACACTGGGGAATTCTGTAGCCAGGGACTCCTCCAAATTTTTGAGGAGCAATCTTGTCACTTTGAGGACTAAGGTGCAACTTATTCAGGCCATGGTCTTTTCAATCACTTGCTATGCATCTGAGAGCTGGACAACAAATAAGGATGGCTGAAGAAGGCTTGATATCTTTAAACTGTGGTGGTGTAGGAGAATACAAACTAGCCAAAAAAATTACCAGGTAGGTCTTAGAGGAGGAGTAGGTAGAGCGCTCTGTAGAGGCAAGGATGATAAAGCTTCGTCTCACATACTTTATGCTACTACTAGAGAGGTTATTTGCTAGAGGTTCTCGTGGTTGGAAAGGTGGAGGGAGAGTGAAAAAGAGGAAGACTCTCAACCAGGCGGAGTGACACAGTGACTTCAGCAATGGCTTGCGTGTGTTAGAGATGGTGACGGAGGCACAGGGTGGGACAGGGCTCAGAACTGTTGTTCACAGGGTCACTATGGGTTGTACTCAACTCGTCGGCATCTAACGAGCCTTGTGCGTGCAGCACCTATGTTTACTGTGTTCTAAACATATCAACCCAACACAAGAGTATCAATAATGTCACCTTCCCCACCATACCAGGCTAGACTCTTGAGAAATGATTATCAAATTGAAGTTAAGAACCTTTCCAAATTATTGAGGAGTAGTGATGTCAGTTTGAAGACTAAGGTACATCTAATTTAGCACCTAGTCTTTCTGATTATTGGCTATGCATCCGAGACCTGGACAATGAATAAGGATGGCAGAAAAAGGATTGATGCCTTTGAGCTGCGGTGTTGGAAAAGGGCATTGAAAAACCCATGGACAACCAAGAGAACAAATAGATAATGTCTTGGAGAGGGTGCAGCCAGAGTGCTCTTCGGAAGCAAGAATGAGGAGGCTTTGCCTTACATACTTTGGACATGTTGCTAGGAGGGGCTATTTCTTGGAGAGGGACATGATGCTGGGGAGGGTGGAGAGTTGATGAAGGAAAGGAAGACCCCCAACCAGGCGGGTTAATATGGTGACTGCTGCAATGGGCTCTTGCATATCAGGAAGTGTGAGAATGGTGCAGGATAGAACAGAGCTCAGATCTTTTGTTCACGGGGTCACTATGAGCTGTGCTTGCCTTGGCGACACCTAACAACAACAACAATAACAACAACATCAAACTGAAAGATCAGCAGTTTGGACTCAGCTCTGAGGGAGCAAGATGCTTCCATGAAGGTTGAGAACTAAGCCCACTGCCATGAAATCAATTCTGATCCAATGTGACGCTTCACAGGATTTCAAAATCTTTAAGGCAGAAGACTGCACATCTTTTCTCTGAGATGAGGCTGGTGGATTTGAACTGCCAATCTTTTGGTTAACAACATAACACGCTATACATGATGCCACCAGAATGTTTTCATCTCTACCTTTCCCACAGTGTACAGGTCAGCCTTCTCTCATATGTTCTACCTCTCTGAGACTCTCTCCCCCTCCCTCCTCCCCCTTTTTCTCTCTTCTCTTCCCTTCTTTTATCCTCTCTCCTCCCTCCCCCTTCAATTCCTGCCCTTGAATGTTGGCCAAATTAATCTCTACTTCAAAGCTGCTCTGACTTATGTCTAGCAAAACCCTTGGAGTCAATACTGGTTTTGTCGGTTGAGTGAAGAATTTTGGCTCTTCTTCCCCATGCAGGGTTTCTCTTGAGCACAACCTTGTAGCCATCAAGGAATAATCATCATGAATGGATTCTGGTTTCGCACATTCTATTGTCAGTGCTGTCACGGGACCCTGGATGCTGTGAGTGAAAGGTCAGCTTGAAAATGGACAGTAGCACTCCAGGGCAGGGAATCCTGTTAATCGAGGGTAAGCGAAGTGCAGAATCCCATGGGATTTCTCATGTCTTGATCTAAGCAATGGGGCAAAGGAGGCCAGGCACGATAAAAACCACCATGAGAATCTGCCAAGAGAGTTTGCTGGGCAAGAAGATAGCTACGGGTCCTCAAAGGACACCCATCCTCTTTCGTTCCTGACCCCTCTGCTTCCCACTAAGCCAGGGGGTCCAGCTTCTAATTACGTGGTGGAAAGCACACGATTTCACGTTCTTCACCAAGGCTGTGCTGGAAAGAAAAATGGAACACAGACGCCTTTTCTCTCTCCTTCCTCCCCTTCTGTATCTGGTCAGTTCCAACAAACACTACTAATGACCGGGCGCTATCGGCATTACCTAGTCAAGTAGCCCATTCAGTTTGCTCAAAGGACCACAGACATAATCGAGCACTTGGCTGAATGAACAATTCACACTGAATAGCGCAAATATTTGGATTCAAGTGTAGGTCAGCGGCGACCAATTGAAATATTGATAAAGAAAGCCTGTGGGAACGAAATGTACATAAAGGAGGGAAAACAGGGACAGAGAGAAAGGAGTTTCTCAAGGGGGGGGCAGGGCCACAAGACCACAGAGGGCTGTTTTTCTGTTCCATAAAGTGGAGGTAGGAGGCTGCCCAGAGGAGGGCTTGTTATTCTAGTGCAGAAAGCTGTGTGTGCAAACAGTTGTGTTCTGATTCCAAGTGGGAATTCAAATTTCACGCAAAAGTAGCCAGATATTCTATCATAGAAAAAGCTTTCCCCAACCCAACTCAGGGTAACATATCTTTGGGGTTTTGCCTATCACCCCATCTGGTCATCAGGTATCCGTCCACAGGGTCACATCTCCCTCCAATTCCTCTGGGGTTTCAGCCAGCTTCCAACTAAACCCTGCCTTTGAGTTCTGTCTCATAGTTTTTTCAAGGCAGTAAATCTCTAAAGAAACAGTTTGTCACATCTTTCTCACGTGGAGATAGCATCCCCTTGCTTTAATCTGATGCTACCAAGGCATCCCAATCTCCATCCAGTTTTTTAAAAAATTTTATTATTTTGTGTGTGTGTACCACCAAATCAGATCTGACTGGTACAGGAGGAGATTGTTCCTCCTTCCTCGGCAGAGCATCTGGTGGTTTCAAACAGTGCACCTCTGGGATTGCAGTGCAGCTTCTTGCCAGTAGGCCACCAGAGCTCCCCCTGTTTTTGTTTTTTTAAACCTAGTGACTGGGCAAGAAGCTAAGCATTCCCTGTCACCTTTTCCTTTTCTTTGGAGATGACAAAACAACCACACCCCAAAACAAAACCCAGACAAACCCACTGCCTTTGAGTTGATTCCAACTCATAGTGACCTCTTTTTTCATTTCTTGAGGCCGTAAATTTGTATAGGAAGAGACTGCTCTCTTTCTTCTGTAGTGCAGCTTATGGATTTGAACTGCTGACTTTCTAGTTAGCAGACTGACATGTTCCTCACTGTGTTACCAGGGCTACCACAACTAGTTGCTGTCAAACTGACGAGTTTGATTATGACCTGTAGGATTTTCAGTGGCTGATACCTTTAGGATGTAGGCTGCCAGAACTTTTCTTGAAGGTGCCTGTGGGGGGATTTGAACAGCCAACATTTCAGTTAGTAGCTGAGTGTTCAATTTTTTTTTAACTGTAGGGACTTATGTGGGACTAAGACAGAATAGAACAGGACAGGACAGTACAACAGCTGACTTCCTAATACTTGAAGACTCACTGAAAATTGGGAGGGGGGACTGTAAATAATAATTGACTTGCAAGTGTCTCTCTTTGTAAATGGATATCAGTCTCCAGATTTCTGTATTTGTGTTTGGTTTTTTATGTTTGTTTGTTTGTTTGTTTTTAATATGAAACTCGAAACTCATCCTGAATCTACAATTCACTGCTGGTCAATTTCTTCTGAAACCTAAGTGAAATCATGGGTTTATTTAACTAGAAGCTTGGCTGTTTAGAGTCTGGAGTTGTAATTTTACTGGATGAAGACAATGGCTGTTGAGAACAGAGAAACGTTAACAGCCTGTAATGTTGAATTGTGCCCTAGAATAAAGTGTTCTGTATAGTTCTTTGTTAATGAGACGGATCAACACAGTGGTTGTAACAATGGGCTCAAACACAGCAATGATGTGAAGATGGTGCAGCGTTGGGGACATTTCATTCTGTGTTACAGAGCGTTGCCATAGCACCTAACAACAACTGTACTTGGATTTTCTTTTTATCTGTTTATGGCATGTATGGTATTAATCTAATGATTAGAATGCTTTTCCAATCCCTTCCAATAACTTCCTTTCCTTGCCTCTAATGGAGCATTCTGCAAATGCCAAATGTAAGGACCTTCCTTGAAACCACACAACAGACACTGGAGAGGTCAGACAGCACCCAACAAAGTGAACACGGGGTCTCCCTCTCAGCAGGATCCCCCCTTCCTCCTGCCCACAACTTGTATACTTTGAAAAGCTGGAAGCTGGGCAAGAGAGCAGATGGCCCCATGAAACCCATGATCTCTTATGGAGAAAGATGGTTGGCCTGAAATGGAGAAGTACCAAGACTGTTGAAGATGTCTTGTGTTTGCAAAATAGATTATTCTTTTTTTATTTATTATTTGTGTGTGTGTGTGTGTGTGTGTGTTTACTGTCAGATCACATCTGACTGGTACAGGAGTACAGCTTCTTGCCACTAGGCCACCAGGGCTTGCCTCAAAATAGATTTTTCTATGATTTAAAAAATATCACAATACTGCCATAGAAAATTAGAAAATAAAGGAAAGAAAGGAGAAAGAAGAGAAGGAGTAAGAACAATCTTGTCAGCTAACTAAACTATTGTTATTGTGGTGAAAATGGAACTTAACACATTTTAGAGATGTTTTACAATGAGGATCAAAACCAAAAGAATTGTGAACCAACTATCATATAACTAGATATTCAATTAGATGCCTGACACCCAAATTCCCAGATAAACTGAGAGGCTGGTGTAGAACTCACCTCCTGGCGGTCTGGGCATCAGCTTGCTCCCAGGCTTACCTTGGTTGGGTACTTGGGGGAAACAGTGGATGGTAATTCCAGGAATCCTCCTGCTGTTCTTTGCACTGCTTCCCAGGATGAATCGGGAGACTGCAGTGTGGTTCCATCTTGATCCAGGAAACTGGGGCCACTCTATCTACTCTGTTGTTATCAAATCTGGGACAACGCGTGAAAAGGTCTCGGAACTCAGTTGGAAAAAGTGTTAGGTCTTCACTTGGAGAGACAGATGCTTAACAAATTCTGGGAAACAGCTCCTGCACCCTCCAAGCTTCACCCCATTCCTGGTCTTGTGCCCTAGTGATCTCAACTGTGACAACACTGCCTCCTAGAGGTTGTTTAGGAAACGCGTGGCAGGGAGCGGAGGAATCACAAGGATGGAGAAGTTGGACTCAAAGAAACTATTGTTTATGGTTTTATTATACAGTAATTACATGTGAATTGGGAAAGATTATACTTATATTCCCTCTCCCTCTCCCTTTTCCCCTTTCTCCTTCCCTTCCTTCTTCTCCTCTCCTCTTCCCCTTCCCTCCCTCCCTTCCCTCCCCTCCTTCTCTCCCTCCTTCTCCCCTCCCCTCCCCTCTCCTCCTTCCCTCTCCTCTCCCTTCCCCTCCTTCTTCTCCTCCCTCCCCCTCTGCCTTCTTCTCCCCCTTTCCTCCTCCCCTTCCTTTCCTCTTTCCTTCCTCCCTTTCTCCCTCCCCACCCTTTCTCCCCTACCCCTCTTTCCCTCTCCTCTCCCTCTCCCTCCTTCTCCTCCTCTCCTCCTCCCCTTCCCTCCCTCTCTCCCTCCTTCCTCCCTTTCTCCCTCACCTCCCTCCTTCTCCCCCTCCTTTTCTCCTCCTCTCCTCTCTCTCCTCCTCTCCTTCTTCCTCTCTCCCCCTGCCTTCCCGCTCTCCCTCTCTTTGCCACTGAGTTGACCCACCAGGAGGCGTTCAGATGCTGTCAAGTTCACAGGAGGAGATTCCTCCTGTTTCCCTCCTCAGAGCCTCTGGTGATGCAAACCAAATCGCTTTTGAGTTAGTAGCACAACTCCTTATGGGGCAGTCCTCACAATTCCACTGCCCTGGACGAGCGAGGGCTGACCAGGTCACGCTTTTTTGAGAATTGATTCTAGAAAATTCTGGATAAAAGCTCGTCTAACTCTGAGGATTGGTAGGAAACATGACCCAGACTTAGATCCAATCTAGAGAGAACTGTGGTGGAGCAGAGGCTACAGAATCCTGGTAACACAGGGACAGTGGTTGGAACCCCTTGTGAGGGAACATGGTGGGCAGTTTTACAATGTCCTAACAGCGTTTACAAAGTCAGAGTGGCTTAATGACAGTGAAATTAAAACTAGAACATCAGCTTTCCAAAGAGGGAGAGAGAGAATGCCAAGAAATTTTCATTCTCAAACCGTAAAATCCTAATGTAACCCAGGTAATTAATTATGCAAGTTCTTACTGACGGAACATTATTATCACTCTGACAAGAACACGACCCTTGAAGAAGTGATTCTGACACGTGCCTGAGAGTCTGCGGAGACCAGCACGTATGGGGCTTATCTGCCTTGAATGAGAATAATAGGCCGTCTAATTTTTTTTAAATGTATAAATGATGCACACCCATGTTTATTGTGGCTTTGTTCACAATAGCAAAGAGTTGGAAACAACCTAAATGCCCATCAACAAAGGAATGGATAGAGAAGCTCTAGTATATTCACACAATGGAATATTATACTGCCGTGAAAAACAAGGAACTCATGCAATATTATTCAAAATGAGTGACCCTGGAGGACATTATGCTGAGTGAAGTATCTCAGTCACAAAAGGACAAATACTGCATAGTGCCACTGTTGTAGAATGGGACTGACATCAGGGTTGGGGTGGGACTGAGAAAGATTGGGTAAATTATGTACACTACATTGAATCAGATGAGGGAGAGAACTGTTTAAAAGCGATATATGATTGGGTATTATGGTTATGACAAGAGTCCAGAATGAAGGTTGCATAGTAGAGTGTATTGGGGGTAAGAGGGGTATTCTATACCAAAGAAAGAATTTTTCTTTTACTTTTCAAAGAGAAGAGTGAACTGTGGGGGAGGGGCGGGCAGGAAGAAAAAGGCAACAATGAATGAATGGAAATCCAAAATCTCTGTAAATGTTCATTAAAATTAATTAAAAAAGTATAAATGGTGATGCTAATCTATTAGAAGCAAGAGAAGATTATGCTATTGATACAAGCATAGCGGCAGCTGGAGCGAGGACACACCAATAGTTGTAGCTTTCAAATATCATCCAGTTGACTAGGACTCATAGCAGCCCTGTGGACAACATCAGCTTCCCCGGCCCTACGCCATTCTCATAGTCTCTATCAGGTTAGTGACCATCGTTACAATCAATATGTCAATACATTTGGTTGAGGATCATCCTCTCGTTCTCCGACCCTCTACTATTCTCAGTCTTTTTCCCAAGCACTAGCCCTTCCTGAGGCTGTCAATGTTTAAGTGACACCTCAGTGACACAGCTATTACCACCCTTCCCTTTCTACGCTCCTGCTGCTTTTCTTTAACTGGAGTGAGAAGGGACACACACTTGGACAGAAGCAGCCCAGGGGAAGTGTCTCTTGGTGGGAACGATTCAGGTGTGAGTCAATTGCTCCATCTGCTGAGTCGAGGAGGAAGTGCAGATGACACTGGAGAAGGGAAAGGGGGAGAGAAAGGAAGGTCCACACACTGGATGTGCTACTTAGTATGTTATGACTCACAGCAACTCTGTTAAATAAGCCAGTTTCCCCATTTCACAGATGATAGAATCGAGATTCTGAGAGGTTCACGTTCTTGCCAGAAGTTACACAGTTGTAAGATGACAAGCTTGGCATTTTCAAGCCTTCTACCCAAGACGAGGAAAGTTCATATTGTGGATCAGGTGCTGTGTTAAAGGATTTCACTTTAACATCTTCATATGGCATCATTTGAAATAAGTATTTGATTTTTAGACCAGAAGTACGTGAAGATTAGAGATATTACGCTAGTCATTGGTAACTCCTTCTTACAAAGAACAAGGAAAACGGAAGAATCCATGCCTTCGAATTGTGGTATCAGGACGAATACGGAACATACCATGACAGACACATGTGGAAGGACAGACAGATGTAGAAGGACTGATGTGTGTATGCTGGCAGAAGTGCATCTAGTTCTTAGGATCAGAGACTATGAGAAGCTTCGGGCATGTTATCAGAAGGGACCAGTCCCGTGAGGAAGCCCCCTGCGGGGTCAAGTAGAGGGTCACTGAGAAGAGGAAGACCCTCGAGGAGATGCAGTGACAGTCATTGCGATAATGGACCCAAGTACAACACAGATTAGGCAGCTGGTTCAGGACCGGGCGACTGTACACAGCACTGCTATGAGTGGGAGGTGACCTGATGACACCTTGCAACACCTACCAACAACAATAACAACAGTCACAGGTCTCAGAATCACTCAACGGCTAAGGGGTGTTAAGCTCTGAAGCTTGTCTGTCAATGAAGGAGAGGAGGTGAATGAGACAGAACACAGCCCACGTGTCCACTCGGGTGAGTGAGCAAAGATCAGGGCTCTCTTGGAGGAAGTGCGAGCACAGAGCTTCTTAGAGACAAGGCTGGGGAAACTTCATCTCACATTCTTTGGACATGTTGTTGGGAAGGATCAGTCCTTGGAAAAGGACAGCATGCTGGGAGAAGTGGAGGGTCTGAGAAAGAGAGGAAACTCTCAACAAGTTGGATGGCTGCACTGTAATCCCAGAGGTATGCAGTTCGAATCCACCAGATGCTCTGCTGGAGAAGGAGGGGCAATCTCTTCCTGTGCCAGTCAGATCCGATTTGATGGTACACACACACACACAATAAGAAAATAAAAGGAAAAGAAAAGGGAAAAAACCAAGATGAATTGACACAGTGACTGTAACAATGGGCTGGAGGAAGTCAGTGAACGTGAGGACGGGACAGGGTAGGTCAGGGCTCAGATCTGTTGTTTACAGGACTATTTATAGTTGTAGTCGACTCACTGGCGCCTAACACCACCACCATCTGTCAGAGATCATATTAAAACTACTTTCCCATCACAGGATTCTTTCAGGTCCCAGTAGTTTGAAGTCAGGTTTGCAATGCCAGTGTCTTGACTCTGGGTGTTTCCTCCAATTCATTCATGGAACATGTCACAGTTAGGATATCCAGGCATTGAACTGGGCCCTCCAATCCACACTGTCTCCTATTTCGCTCCAGCCTTTGTGTCCAGTTCACTTGTGCATGATCCTTTAAGATAGAGGCTCCAGGTGACAAGGGACTCACCCTCTAAAGGGCAAAGGCCAACCAACTCACTGGCTTCCTTGTCCCTGAGGAGCTGTCAGCTCTTCTGGCTTCTGAATATTTCCTTTAGTTTCTCAATAGCTCAACCTCACATCTGAAAAGATGTTTCATAAATCTTATCCATCACAAAAAAGTGATATTTCTTTACATCTTTCCAAAATATTCCTGGAAATAGGATCCCTCTTGGTGCAAGATGAATGCACAAACTCACACAAGTTCTCCTTGGAAAGAAGCAAGAATTTCAAATCATTGCGTTCATGCGACCAACATTTTGGGCCATGTCTTCCAAATAGTTCTCTTGTTAAAACAGCATAATATAGGAAAGAGATGATAACCAAGTGAAATATAACCCTGGCAGGAATTCTGGGTCTGGGAAAAGGAACTATTTAGCAATGCCGTGCATACTGCCTGAACTGTGAGCTGCTAACACAAACATTTGGAACTCTTCAAATTAACATTCTTCGCTCTGACACGAAAAGAGTCTGAAGAAGTTTATCCTACCAGCAAACTGTAGGGCCAAAGAACAAAGAATATCTCCTCATAAATCAGGTCCTCTTATACAAATAAACTTTAGTTAAGTAGTTAGGTCCATGTGACTCATTTTCCAAGTGGTCCATTTTCCAGAAAAGATTTGTATTTGCTTTTGCCAAATCATAGTTCCATGGTCACCTTGTTCTCAAATAGAATCCACTGCTGTCAAGTTGGTTCTCACTCTTCGTGACTCTCCAATCAAGTTCCTTAAACTGCCAGTCTTGCCAGGAGGAGTTTGCCCACCTTTCCCACTTGGAGTGGCAGGCGGGTTTGAACCACCGACTTCTTGGTTAACTGACACATTATCACTACATGACCTGGGATCTTAGTTCTCAAATAATTGCAGGGAAATGGGTCAAACCACACCTTTTTCTTAAAATTGTATTTCAATCTTTCTTACTTCTTTCTTTCACAAATCACAAAAAAGACTTTCATCTCGACAAGACTATCTCTTCTTCTGCCCACTCCTACTGCCTCCCCTGGACCACCACTGCCCTGTGCCTGTGGCCAGCGTCTGCTAAATTCCTTGAAAAGGTTATTTATCTCCCACTCCCACTCTTTTTTTTTAATAAGGCATATTAAATTTTCCTTCAACAGTTCGTCTACATTTTGTTTCCTGCAATTGTTTGCACCCCAGCAATGTGCGAGTACTCATACCTCCCCCTCCCCTCTTTCTCACTCCTGTCTCTCTTTCCTGTCCCTCCCTGCCTTTGAGGTTCAGCTCACTGGCCTGGAGTTGATTCTGCCTCACAGTGACTGTCCATTGTTTTAGGAGGCTGTAAATCTGAGTGGGAGGAGTCTGCTCATCTTTCCTGTGGAACCACATGCATTTGACCCATTATCACAGGACAAATGCTGCTCTAGTGGGCACCAATGGCTGGTTGTTCTAAGACCTTACAGGTCTATCCATTGTTGGGCTAGAAGCTGAGTCCTGGGGGTGATTTCAGCCCCAGGTTGAATGATAACGGCTTTCTATGATTTTGAGTTATGTTCCATTTTTTTCTCCCACTCCATGCAGGATTTTATGTGTCTCACTGTTTTAATGAGGCGTGTCCTGCTTGCTTCTTTTCACCCACATCTCTGCTCAATTCTGGATTGGGGTCAAGAGATTTGAATTGACACATGTGAATTTATTTTGTAATTCTCTCTCCAAAGAGAATACCAATACTGACAGGAGCCATGTCTACACAATTTCTTATTTCTACATAAAAGGCAAAGAACTAAACCCACTGCTAATTGTGACTCACAGCAACCCTGAGGGACAGAGTACAACCCCTCCTGAGGGTCTTTAAGGCTGTAAATCTTTCCAGAAGAATTCTGCCGCATCTTTTTTCCTGCTAAAATTGCTTTTGGATTCAAACTACATTTGAATGATTTTCCCCACAATGCGATCAGGGCTCCTCTTTCTACTTGCAGTTGTCTGCAGAGCATGACTCTCAGAAGTGTTAGAAATTCAAGTGTTAGTGCTCAGCCTGGTGGCCTGGACCATAGGAAGTTGACATGCTAACTCAAATAATGTATGCTGCTCTGAAACAGAGAAGGGAAAAAACTGTTTAAAAGAGATATGTAATTAGGTATTTCTGTCATGACAGGAGTCTAGAGCGATGGCTACATGGTGGAGTGG
>NW_006399868.1:120405-168525 GCF_000299155.1 Elephantulus edwardii
AGAACGAACTGGGGATGAAGGTGGAGAAAACAGTGCAACAATGAATGAATGAAAACCCAAAATCTCTGTAAATGTTCATTAAAACTAATAAAATTATATATATATATAAAAGACAGAGCTTCTCCAGTGGTTCAAATCCTCCAGCCGCTCTGAGAACGAGGAACAACCTCTTCCTGTGCAATTCACTGACCTGGGAACCCAGCAGAGGATCAACCATAAGTTGCTTCTGACTAGATGGCAATGAGACTTAGAGCCTCAGAATTACAAATGTACCAGTTCTTAGGGGGCCTAGTAATCTGGTTTAACAAGCCTTCCAGCTGATCCTGTTGAGCACTCAATCCTGAGAACTGAAGGACTAACATCGTCCTCTTCTACGCTCCTTTCCTAGTGGTGTGCACAGGATGTCTATGGCACAATAGTTAAGCATCAGTCTGCTGTCCCAAAGGTCACTGGTTCAAACCCATCATAGAATAAAGCTTCTGCAAAGATTACAGCCTTGGAAAGCCTGTAGGGCAGTGCACTCTGTCATATGGATCATGACGAATCGAAATCAATTCCGTGACAATGGACTTGGTTTGAGTTTAGAGGTGGGCAGCATCCCTCATAGATCCCTCTCTTCCTAGAAGTGCTGGGATGGGAGAGAACAGCAGATTCCCAAAGATCAAACAGGCAAACTTATGAAAAAAACAAAAACCTCATTGCCAGCGAGTCAGAACTGATGCACTGCTGGCTCTCCATTGAGTTTCCAAGGCTGTCAATCATACACGAGGGGTGTGCCATTTCTATGGAGGGACACTGGTGGGTTCAGACCACCAGAGAGGCATGGCCACTGGATTAACAGCACAACCGCCTACAGTCTGCACCACCAGAGCTCCCAAGCAAACGTGCAGGTGCTAGCATTTAGTCACTCCCTGCCCTCCTATCAAGAGATGTTGGAAAACAGCTATGAGACATCATCTTACCAGAGATACCATAGCAACGGGCCAGCAAACAACAAATGCTGGTAAGGTTGTGCAGAGATTGGAGCTCTCACTCACTGCTGACGGCAATGAAAAATGGTACAGCCACTATGGAAGGTGGTCTGGCACTTTCTCAAAAAGTTGGAACTAGAAATACTATTTGACCCAGCAATTCTGCTACTGGAAATATACCCTAAAGAAACCAGGGCCATGACTCAAAGAGATGCATGCACACCCATCTTTATTGCTGGGTTACTCACAGTAGCAAAGAGATGGAAGGAAGCAGGTGCCCGTCAACAAATGCATGAGTAGAAAAACTATGGTAAATCCACACACTGGAATATTACGCAGCACTGGAACAATGAATTTGTAAAACATTATACGTGGGGATTTAGATTTTTATGTTGATTTAGATTTAGATTTTGCTAATCTTCACTTGCAGAGAATTTGCCTATGGAGTGTGATCAGATTGGATTAGACTTGACTGCATGTTACCAAAAGCCTCCAAAAACTAGTAACTCCAGAGGTTTGAGAGGGTTCCTCAGCCATTACTGCCATCGAGTCAAGAGTCAGAGTTGATTCAGAACTGACCTTCCAGTGGGTTTTCAGAGCATCTTTCTCCCGAGAAGCAGCGAGTGAGTCCAGACCCTTGGGTTGGCCTCCGTTTTTCTCTCAAACACGAGGAGGCAGCTGAGGATTGGTGTAATCATGTTGTGACTGCTAGGGATGTTGGCTCCTTGTTCTTTTGTCTCTACCATCCTCAGGGGGCTCTGGTGGCTTAATGGTAAGAAGCTGCCCTACAATCTGAAAGGCCACGGTTCAAATCCATCATCTGCTCCATGGGAGAAGGATGGACAATCTCTTCTTATGTAATTTACCATCTCTGAAAACTGCTGAAGGGCTAGGGGTCGGTTCTAACTCAATGACAAACCACCACCACCACCACCACCACCACCACCAACAACAACAACAACAACAACTGCCATTCTCACTGTGCCACCTGATGGAACAAGATGGATGCTTAAGTTCTCAATGTCAACATCCCAGGCTGAAGAAAGGATTGTTAGCATGCAGTAAGTGTCCTGGCTTCATCCCCTCTTGCCTAGACAAAGAACTGAGCTGGGTGGGAGACAACCAGAAGGTCGGGGTGACCATGGAGTCACCGGTGGGTGTACAGCAATTTCAGTGGCTCTGGAGAGAGCTGCTGCCCAGTATTATAGTGAAGAGACTGTAACAGCTGCTAAGTTTAGGGATGTGGGGCTTACTGAGAAAGAAGGCGAGTAGATGAGAATGGAGGTGGAGGTTGATGCTGTGTACCGTGGAGAGGGACCCAACTCATAGCGGACTGCCTACCTTTCTCTCAGCAAGTAGTTAGTAGATTCGAACCGCGCCCGTTTGGGTTAACAGCACAATTCCTTACCACTAAGCTTCCAAAGCTCTCTGTGGAGTTGAAGGTCAAGGGAATTTATTAGAGACGTGAATAAATGTTGCAGATGAAGGAACGGGTCTCACTCTGAAGGACAAGGAGTAGAATGGAGTATGTGGGACTCTGGGCTACCAGAGCTGAGCCTCGGGTTTATGCAGCAGTCATCTTCCTCCTGGGGCATGTTTTATGCAAAGCAGCTGAGTGATGTTTGGACCAATGGAGTGATGTTGCCGGAACTTCCCACTCCAATCAGCTATGCATGATGTCACCATGTCCCATATGCCTAAAATACTAATTAGGCTGACTAGCTTTTGCTTTGGGTTTTTTTGGTTTGTTTGTTTGTTTTTTAACTTATATCGGCTCGCACTGTCCTCTGATAGTTTGACAAGGTCCAGCTGAAATTGGAAGACACTTTATGATTTTAATTTGACCTTTAACTCTTCCGTGGTTTTGCCCCCAAACTATTCAGCTCCTAACAAGGAAGATTATGTCCCCTTCCTTTTAAAGCCAAGTTCTGGAAGTTAGACACAACAATTTAGTTTATATGCTTTGACTAGTCAGTCACATGATTCTCTCTAGTTGTAAGGAAGTCTGGGAAATGTAGTTGCTATTTTTTGATAGCCCCACATCTAGCTAAAAACCATGAGTTTCATGATTAAGGATAGGAACAATTAGCAATGTCTGCCTCGGAGATTTAATTTTGAGGGATAAGAGTAGTTTGGAACAGATTGTGCACTAACCCAAAGGTTGTGGGTTTCCAGTCATTTGAATAGATAAGTGACTCTGTGAGACAAAGATGGGCAGTTTCCTCCCATTAAGATTCATTGGCTCAGAAACTCAATTGGTTGAGCATTTGGTCGTGTATTTGGTATAGAAGCCCTAGGAAATGGGGACAGGAGTTCTCCAGCTGAGAGAAAACATTTTGCTAACTGCTGGGATACCTATTGACTCATGAATCAATAACCATGGCCAAGATTTCCTACATTAACAAATGAAAGTTTTATTCACTCACTTAATAGATATTCAACAATTATCTTCTTGGTCTTGCTTGATATCAAGCAAACATAGGCCTGGGTCAAAGAAAGGAAGGAGGGAGAAATGCCGGACCACCACATTCACAGATACCCCAGGCCCAACCACGGCAGGTGCTGCATTTCTTCCTGGAGGAGGTAAGTCTGGGATTCATTTCCAAGGGGAATTGACTAAGTTAGCCAGTTGTTAGGGACACAGCACACTTACCCCTTGGTCTAAAGTCCCCAAATTCAAGAGAAGTCGGTAGAAGTGGGGATTGGTAGTGTGAAACGGGGTCTGCAGCAAATTCCACACAGAGGTCTTGACCTTGCTGGGGTCTGAAGCAGTGTTTTCTCAAGGGTCTGGCTGCAGTTCCATGAGATTTGAAAACTCTCTTCTGAATTTTCCTTGCTGGGATCAGGATTCCTCTAGAGAATCTCTTCTCAGAATGGCCAGTGACGGCAGCCCGGCACCATTCGGTTCGTCCGGACTCAGCGCAGACGGTGCTCATCAAGACAACGCCACATCTAATTGAATTTCGTTAATTTCCTCTCTTATTCCCGACTCCCCTCCTTCCTCTTTGCTTCAAGTGATTAGAGACCAGCTGTAACTTGGATGAGCACTTGCCAGTGAAAAGCTTTCTTAAGAGAGCTGTTTTCCTCTTTGAACCTGCCCAAATGTAGAGGGAATACGGTAATGAATAACCACACATCCATCCATCAGCTTTAACAATTACTAACAGATGAGCTTTCGTGTTTTAGTCATACCCCTATGCATTCTCCCTACCCTTTGGGACTCTTTTAAAGATAGCACATAATGGATATTGTGACACTTTAAATGATTATTTTTAAAGAGCTTTAAAAAATCATAATATATAAAAATGTTTTAATTGTGTCATAGACTGATCTCCACAGACTCATAAACCTAGATTTAAAAAAAACCTTGCCCCCAAAAAAGAATTTTTATCTTTCCTGCTCCTTTGTCTCTTACACTGTGTCACCTCGGTCAAGAGTAATGATCTGAACATCTCCTATGCCAAGAACACGGTACTGGTTACGGAACTGATGTCAAAGAATTGTGACTCTTTATAGACAAGTCCACACAGATTTCTGGTGTTCTCCCTCTCTCCTATTTTGAAAGCAAGTGACCCCAACATTTGGCTTGCCACACTCCACCCCCATTTTTCACTTTCCCCAACTTCTGAACAACATCTTTGCTTGTGTGTCTGGATTTCCTCACATGCATTCCCCAAAGTAACATTAGTTGTGAAATACTGGAAAGGTTACACCAGAGATGCCTCCCATCTTCTGGAAACAGATTGCAGAGTGCTGATGGATGGTGCTAATGGCGGTGGGATGTTCTATCTCAAAAAAGACAAAGGAACACGCCTGGTATTTAAGTCTGCAGCCTCAGTGGGCACTTGAATGGTAATTGGATGCAGGGAGACTTAAAAGATCAAAAGGGATTAAGAACTAGAGCCATGGTGCTCCTTAGAAGCAAGACTGGCAGGACTTGGTCTGGTATCCTTTGGATATGTTATCAGGTGGGGTAAGTAAGGGACCAGTCTCAGAGAAGAACATCGTACTTGGTAAAGAAGGTGGTCAGTGAAATAGAGGAAGACCTCCAGTGAGATGGGTTGACACAGTAGCTGCCACCATGAACTCAGAAACAGCAGTAATTGTCAGGATGGTACAAGACCAGGCAGTGCTTCTGCTGTATGTGAGGTGACCCGACAGCATCTAGCCACAACATGCTCACGTAGCAATAATAATTGAAGTAAATCCCTGACCAACTATAAAGTAGACATGAAATTACTCATTAAAAAAAGTATCCACCTATAATTGCTTTATCAAAGACTCAGTTAATTTGGGGTAGAAACAAGTGTTTAACTTTGGCTGGATCATCTCTTTTGATGGCTACCTCCCTTGACTGAACAGCAGTGCTCGCTCTAGAATGTAGGAGTTGTAATTGTCCTCAATGCTTTGGGTCTTAAATGTCATTTGGTTCAAGAGGGAAATTCCGTTTCTGGAGCTTGCTGAGTTCATCTGGTGCTCACATTCTCAGTGGAGGGGCGAGAGGAGAAGCCAGTCAGAAACGCTGCTTTGTTGGCCTGTGTGCAAAGGGGGCCACTCTTCCTTAAAAGGGAGCCCTCGTGGTACTGCAGCTTAAGAATTGGACTGCTAACCAAAAGGTGAGTGGTTTGAAGCCCACAGTCCCTCTTCAGAAGATGTGGCTTGGCTTCTTGTGAACCGTGTGAAGGAGATGTGCTCTGCTCTCAAGTGTCAATAGGATTCAGAATCAACTCGAATGCAATGGAGTCGGTTTTGCCTTTTGATTGTTGTTTTCCCTTGAAAGGGTCAAACTCAGAACAGGTGGTATCATCTAGAATGGAGAATAGGGTTTTAAATCATGTAATAGAACTCTTTAGTGCAGTTCTGTAAAGGGAAGAGTGGTGGGGCTTTGATATGGAATGATCCAGGCTGTGGCCACAACCATGGGCTTGACTTTGGGGTCTGGAGCATGTCCAGGGCCCCGCACAGTGTAGGTCACATGGGGACATCAACATTTATTTTTTGAATGAATGGAAATCATTGGAGGCCACTGGTGCTTGTATCCTTAGTAACGAGTTGCTTCTTGCTAACATTTTCTGAGCTGTTATGTATCAAGGACTGTTCACTCAGGTCCTTAAGAGGCCATAAAGATGGTTACGGCAATTCCTGTCCTTAGGAAGCTTAAGGCTGACCGTGGGAGATGTCCTTGGCATAGCTATCGACCAATGAAACTCCAGAATCCACTGGGGAAAAAGGAAGGAGTGGGAGGTAGGGAAGCCCCTGGCACAACTACTTGGAGACAGTCCTGATCCAAATGTTGTAAGAGGCTGAAGTCATTGTTATACTAATTACCCTAGTATGACAAGAAGTTGTCATTCAGTTAGGAGTGGACGTGATCCAGAGACCTTCAAGTTCACCAAGATGGTGAATGGCCATTCCTGGTTAGGAGGGATGGCTCACGTCTTAGTCTCCTAGTGCTGCTACGACAAAAATACAGCATGTGGGGCTTATAAGAACAGAAATGCATTTCCTCTTAGTTCTGGAGGTTGAAAGTTGACACCGGGATGTCTGCTGTGTTGATTGCTCCCCTGTAGATGGTCCCAGCTGAGTGTTAACCCCAGATGATCGTCACCTGGCACCTGCCTTCTCCCAATGTGTGTGTCTGGGTCGAGTGTGTTCTTTGTAGAACTCAGAAGTCATTAGCTTCAGGTCCCGCCCTCTGCATGATCTAATGAGTACAATGATGAAAATCCTACTTCCAAGTAAGATTGCATCCACAGACACAGAATTCTAGTCTATGGATGCAAGCTTCTCAGGAGAAAGAGAGACAGTCTCTTCCCATGTGATTTACAGCCTCTGGAAACATGCTGGAGGATCAGCTATGAGTCAGTTTCAAGTCAAAGGCAATGAGTTTGAGAGTTTGAATAAGATATGACATAATAGGTTATGTGTAGAGTTGCTGGCCAAAAGGTGGGCAGTTTGAACCCACCTTCAGAAGAAAGATGAAAACTAAACCACCTTTGGGTTACAGGCAATTCCCTACAGACCTCACCCCTAGAGTTCCCTACTGGTGTATCTTGACTAATTCACTCAAGTTTGCATTTCACATGGGCTGTGATGGAGTGAGATATTCTCCATGCATTAGCTGGTTAAGCAATGAAGCACCTTTCCTCACCAAAAGCTGTAGCTCTGTAAGTTACTCATACGAAGGAAATGGGTGGTGCGGGTTTCTGTCCCAATGCAGACCCAGCAGAGCAATGGACCTTCTAGGCTGTTGGGCACAGATATCCCTCAGCCTCGTTGCAAATTCACCACCCCTGTCAGAGATGAGCATGTAGGGAGCAATGCACGCACAAACATTTTTGCACTTACTAATCTGTTTTATACAATGCAGATTATCAATTAATCACAAGAAAGCCACTGCTGATCTTATTCCGGGGGTACCTCAGCCCAGAACTTGAGGAATCCTGAGGCAACGCTCCCTGAGATCAGTAACCGGCTCCCTGAACTCTGGAGACGGAAATCATGGAAGAAAGGCGAGGAAAAGACTGACTTGCCTGAGGGAAGGAAGGGCTGAGATGCACGTGTATGAGTGCAGAACAGGCACAGGGAGGGGACAGCACAACTGCACACCCCAGCCCCACCTGAGCATGCATGAGCCAGGAAGGTGAAGTTCAAGTCCAGTCATGATGGTACCGAGCATAAGAAGCTGTAGGCACAGGAAAGCTGGCACTTGACAGAGACTCAAGGAGAGAAAACGCTTCTCCTTGCAGCGGCTACAGCACAACTGACCCTTGGTGTGAGCTTATCTGCCCACCACCCACCTGTCCGTTTGCCTGGCTGTGGTCACTAGTGGGCCACTATGATGCCCGGTGCTATCCCACAGACATTCCAAACCTCAGCAGGGTCACCCATGGTGGACAAGCTGGAGCAGAGCTCTTCCAGACTAAGAAAGGTCTTACCGTCTCATTTGAAGGTGAGGCAATGGAAACCCATGGGGTCATACAAGGCAGTGTCTGACGGTGTTGGAGCTGAGCCCCTGGGTTAAAAGCATTCAAGGTAATGGTGGCCACAACCATGGACTTGAGTGTATCAACGATGATGAACTTGGTGCCTGACTGGCCAACCTTTCCTTCTATTGAACATGGGCTGCCCCAAGCTGAGGCCACGACTTAGGAGGCACGTCTCTGAGGCTGGGAAGGCCAGCACCCTGAGCTAACACTGCTTGTTCGAGACACCCCAGTTCCATCAATGTGTAGGTTCTCCCCCCACCTTGAGAGGATGTGTCCACACAAGTGTGTGTCCACGTGAGTGCTGGCCTAGGAATCCGTAGCCAGCAGCGCCACAGAATAAGGCCCGAAAGGAAACATGTACTTGGCTGCTGACCTCTGTTTCAAATGTCTTCCAGCTGCTATTTCCTTTCTGAATAATCTGAGCCTAATTCAATTTGTGGCACCTTTTCTCTCTTGCAGATATTTCCCCCCCTTTAGAAGCAAATTGCCTTCAGATGCTCCCTACAGTCGTATCTACCTTCTGCTGGTTTTGGCTGAGGATATTCCTGCATTGTAGATAAATGACTGTGGGTATGTGGAAGAAAGGACATTTCACAGCCCTGCAATTACACGCCCTGCAATTACACAGCATAGTGGCAGTTTTGTAAGATGCCATGTCTTTTGTCCAGAGGAGGGTGGACAGCAGCCAGGCTGGCGAGGACACAGGGGAGGGCCAGCACGTGACTGTAATACCGTGAGAGAGACAGATTCAAGGCCAGAGCCAAGAAGGGTCATGGATCATAGATAAAAAACCATAAAACTTGACTTTGGAATCAGTGCTGTCCTCGTCCATCATAAAAACCATCTATAATGCAGAGCGTGGCTCCAGAGACACGACTCTCCTCCCGGGTTAGTCATCCCCCCACCAGCTCCTCTGCTCTGTGGAACTGGCGGCGATGATGGGGAGAGGGTGATGGAGATAGAGAGCAGCACGCAGCCTGGAGCAGACACAGGACTCCAAAATACAACTGTCCCCTTGCCAGAGTGATGAGGTCCAGGGCCCCTGAGTCTCAGGGTTTTCTGGCGAAGAGTCACCCCGACTGGAGGTGATTCTGCTGAGCGGGTGTCACTTCTGGCTCCTGTATCTAGAGACGTCCCAGATATCAGCAGCCTGTGGCACGAGGTGGGGTTGTCTGGTGGGGGGGATACTCAATGGGCAGGGCTCTGACGCCTTTCCCATTTCTCCCAAAGGATGTTCTTTCTTCCTCTTTCATCTTCAGCTGGCTGTGAACTCGGTTCCTGTTACAGTGTGAAAGACGTCAGTTTTAATGGGTGACATTTTAAAAGTAAGTTGATCTCAACTCTCCGTGACCCCATGTTTCGGAAGAGACCTGTGCTCCCCAGGGTTTTCAAAGGCTGGGGTCTCTCAGCAGTAGATTTCCATGCCTTTCTTCCGCGGCACCTCTGGGTGATTAGCAGGCACCTGGGCCATCTGGACCACGAAGGGACACTGATGATATCTAAGGATGCATTATTTCCCGAGAATGGCCATTGTTATTGTTGTTGTTGTTATGTGCCGTCGAGTCACTTGCGACTCATAGCAACCCTATGTACAACAGCCCTAAACTCTGCTCTGCCCTGTGCCAATCGCACTGCTTCTGACACACCCATCCCAATTACTCCAGTCACTGAATCAATCCACCTCATAGAGGGTCTTCCCTTCTTGCGCCGTCCCTCCACCCTCCCAAGCATGATGTCCCTCTCCAAGGACTTGTCTCTCCTTACAACATGTCCAAAGTATGTCAGAGGAAGCCCCAGAATCCTTGCCTCCAAGGAGTAGCCTGGTTTAACCCTCTCCAGGGTGAATCTGTTTGTTTTCTTGGCAGTCCATGGTACATTCAACACTCTTCTCCAGCACCACAGCTCAAAGGCATCAATTCTCCTTCTATCCTTCCCAGTCATTGTCCATTAAGGGAATACAAGTGGCAACACAGGGACAAAGTGAGACAAGAGCCATACAGAAGCGTGGTGGCGTAAGCACTGGACGGGTGGTTCAATGGTTGGAACTCAGCAGCCCTCTGTGGAAGGCAGATACAGCAGTCTGCTCCCGCGAAGCTTTGAGGCCTTGGGAAGAAGGCGGGCGGGTGGGCGGTCCTACAGGGTGGCTGTGGGTTGGAATTTACACACAGCAGTGGAGGAGTGGGGGGTAACGGTCAGATCTGAGAGGCACATCTGATTCCAGTCCTAGAATAATCTGACCTCTGCCCCATCTCCTAACTAATGTCCTGGGGGCATGATGCTGGGAGAGGCGGACAGCGTAGATCGTAGGTCTCGTGTGGCCCCGGCAGCCACACCGGGGTCTAGGCTGGGGTGGTCATCTTGGCCCTGCTCAGAGCTGTGCTGTGAGGTCTTGATTCTGTGCGACCCCAGGTGGCCGTGGGCACAGTCCCACTTGGGGAAGACACGTCTAAAGGAACCATTTTTAAACTCTGGGCTGCCACCTATTAGTGGGTCAGGAAATCAAGTGATTGGTAAAGTTAGGATTTTTTTTTTTAAATGAAATGGTACATAGAAAACATGAGTGCATTTTATGGAAAGGCAAATCTGAAAAGCTTCTGTTTCAATTCAGTAAGAGGTTGTGTGGGTGCCAGTCACTGGGCAAATTACTCACCCTCTCACATTAACCCAAACCTACACTCAATTCCCAATGGGGTCTGCACAAAGCAGTCCATCAGAAATGGGCCCCAGAGCTCCTCCCAGGCACCCATGGGGGGATCTCTGTGGCTGTGGGAGGAACAGTGGGTGCTCCGTGGTGTGTGTGTGGGGGCAGCGCGGGGTGGGGTGGACGATTCTGGCAGCGGGAACTGTCACTGGCTCTGTAGCGCACTTGCCGCTGCAGCCCTCACTGCTGTTGCTAACCACATACTTCGGTGATGCAGTGTCGGGAAGGATCCTTGTCTGTTCTGCCAAAACTCCCCGGGAGGCCAGGCCGGGTGATATTTTGCCTCCCACTCGATCTGGAGAGCAGTGCACAGTGCCCTGTTCCAATAGGCCCACGATAAATATTGTTGATAAACCAAACTTGGCATGTAGATGCAGTCCCGGGGGCTAGCTTCAGGGTGTTAGAAACCACTTCCAACCCCTGTGATCGAGGAGGCCCCTACCGTTGGTGGCTCACAGGTCAGAGAAGAAATGCCCGCAGTGTTACAAGCCTATACATTTTCACAGAAGCTGGACGTCTCCTCTTTCTCCTTGTGGGTGGCTCGTGGGTTCAAACCGTTGACGACTGGGCTTACAGCCTAATGCTTAACCTAACCAGGAGGGCTCCCTTCTGAATGACATCCCGTCTGAATGACATCACTCCATCTCCCTGGTGGTTCTGTGCATGAGAACTCCACCTTATCTCAGCCAACTGCTGGTGAGACTTACTCTTCCCAAAACTTTATTTTGCAGACATTTTTTATCTCTTCAAAGGAAAACAATTCTGTATGAAAGCAGAACAAAATCAGTCTGGGGTTTCTCTGGTCATAGAAGTATGGGGGACAGCCTCTCTGTCTCCCCCCTCAGTGAACTCGTAAGATCCTGTAATGAACCCTTGAGAAGCCCTGGTCTGAAAACCCTATTTGAAGGTCCCAGCTGACCCACTGTTGTGATACTGGACCCTTGTGTGGTACATGGGCCTCTGACCTTGATTCAAGCTCACACGTTCCCCCCACACCCAGAGCCCAGGAAGTGGGGGTCCCTGAATGTAGCTTGAAGCTCTTATGAGAAACATACCCCTCCGTCTCCTTGTATTTGTGATGTGAAAAGATGACCCACACTCTCTGACCACAAACCAGCACAGCCATATAAGAAAAAATAACTTTGTTGTTAAGCATATACAATCATATCAGGCGTCCTTCTATAACGCGTGCATATTAGCCCGCCTGTTACATGAACCCGTTAAAAATCTGAGCAGTAGAGCTGGTGAAGTACATGACTGGTCACCCAAAACCCAATCAGCCCCCAGCCAAACTCAAGACAAGCATGAAACTCCCCAGGGCGCTCGCTTTGGGGACCTGGTGAAGATTGGGGAGGGTCCTGGGGAAGGGTGAGTTGCTATTCATATGGGTTCTTTGCTGGGGTTTTCCTAAAGCAGTAATGTTTGTTGAAGGAATAGCCAAGTCCAAGAATTCATGCTGTAACAATCAGGGTCATTTTTTTCTTTCCTCCAAATGGAAAATTATTTTTTTGATTTATTGTGAAATAGGCTGATGGTGCCAGGAAAAAAAAACCAATCCATCTTTGTCTCTATATCCATGATTTATAACTTCCGAGGACTCTCCTCAGCTCGTCATTGGGTCCAGACCCCTGCTGACCATCTTCCTTTCTCGGTGGCTATCTGAATGATGTGAGTTTGCATGAAGGGGTGGCTGTGGCGGTGTCTGTGTGACGGGCTGTGATGAAGGAGGGAATCTGGGGAGGGACGTCTGAAGGATGACAAAGCTGATGTCTCCCATGCCAGGGAGACCCTTGGCTTCTCTTCACAAAGACTCTGTTCTCTTACATGTCTGGGGAGGAACAAGGCTCCCCTAAACCTCCGTCCTCATGAACCCTGGAGCGGGGGACTTAGCAGAACCAGGTGGCCAACAACTGCCCACCTCAGCTGTGGTACACCTGATTTTTCCCTAGCAGGTGGTGGATACACTTGGGTGGTATTCAACAGCAGACATCAGCTGGTCAGGAAAGTCTATGGCCCGAGTGCCACTGATGCTGACTCATGGTGGTCTTTCAGCAGTGTCCGAGGCGGTCCATTTTTACACAATGTACAGGGATTTTGCACAATGGCTTTAGGGGCAGAATGGCTTTCCTAGCACTCTGCTTTGGTTTTTTCCACATGGCTGGGTAGGGCTGAGCTAATGATCTGAATGAGGTGAACAGGACCTTTTGGGTGAAAACATGGAAACAAGATGTGTAGATAACTTATGATAAGACTGGTTAGGCTGGCCATCCCACTGGGCTTACACAGAGCAGGTGTAGACAGAAGAGAATCTTGCTTTGAGCAGGAAAGCAGCAGCAGAGAACGCAGCAAGCATCCTCGGGGGTGCCGAGATTCCTGCGTCAGTCAGACTTGGACGTGGAGGAGAGCGGCAGCAGCAGCAGCAGCGGAAAACCAGAGACCAAGGTGAGACAGAGCTGCCCCTGGACTGCTGCTCCATGGAGTCAGAGACAGGGGCCCTCACTCAAGCTTTTCAGGGTACTGGACGAAGTTAAGGGTGGGAGATGCCATAACAGACAGAACTAAGAGCTTCTTAACACTGACCTAAAGCTGACCGGCTGAAGTTCAGAGGGCTTAGGAACATACTTGTGAAGCTATCCTGATAAAAAGGCTGGACTCTGTTTCTACCTTGAACTATAACCTGTCAATTTCCCTAAGAAGCCCGATAATTCTAAGTATGGGTCTTCCGGTTCTGTGTGGCCATGACAACAGACTCCTGACCCAATAGTAGAGCAGAAGCCCTTGGAGGGATAGTTGGTGTTAGAATTGATAGAAGTAGGTCTGAAGGGACAGTTGGTGTTTTAATTGATAGAAGGGGTATAGGGGCTTGACCGCACAGAAACTGGTTTTGATCATGGATGTTTTGGATGGGGACTGTTCCTATTGTGAGGTTAATGGAGTCTGACCTGGCTGCCGTCCGTGTCAGCTGCACTCTTTTTACAGAGAAGACTGTTCATTGTTTTCTTGCTGAGCAGTAGGTGGATTCAAACTGCTGACCTGCTGGTTAACAGTTGGGTATCTTATGCACTACACCACAAGTGCTCTGCAAACCTGTGGCTGGAGTTGGGAAGTGATAAAGACTAGAGAAAGCAGCACCTCCTTTGAGCTTCCACATTCTCTCCCAACTCCAAGTTCATCATTTCTTCTTTTCTTTCTCTAGAGTTGGGACAGGAAGGTGATTTCCTAAGCTAACAGATATGTTTTCTTGGAACTATTCTTCTAAATCCTAGTTATGAGAGGACAAACATTTGAAGCCAACACAGCTACAAAGTGTTGGGGAGGAATGAAAGCATCTCCCCACTCTGCCCACCCCATGAAATGGAGTAACAAGACAGGAGCTAAATTGACCTGGATCACGGACCCTCTCCCCACTGTTCAAAGGCCCTGTGAAGAAGTCTTGTTTCAGACAGTGAAGCTTTGATTTTCAATCAAGAACTAAAGATACATTAGAAATCACAATGCCTTATTATAGCTTACCTTGGGGGAAAAAGGAGAATTTGGGCAGTAAAGAGTACTTAATTAATTTGGTGGTCCATGTTATAAAAATACGAGGATTAATAATTTATAAACTGATCTGATGAAGCAGATTGAGATGATAAAACACAGGTATCACTGCTGGAAGTTGTTAGCTAAAATAATCTCATGAATTCCAGATAAAACTACTTTCTGCTCTAATATATATTATTCTAGCCTATGGCCAAATATGCAGTTTGGCTGTATTTTATGAGCCTTTGACAATAAAATAGATTATGTTTCTAAACAAAGCTCACTATTAAGAAAAGGAAATAAAAGTCTTCATTTTTTAAAAAAAGGAAAGGCCTAAGCCTTTCTCATAGGGACCGTGCACAGCTTTCTTCAGCACCCATCCATCCATCCACACTCTTTAAATACTGTGTTCCACATGCAGGCAAATGTGAAATAGATTCCAGATGGGAGTCAATGGCTGCTTGGTTCACCTCTGCAAACCCGTCCTTGGCGGTGCCCTTGACTCTGAAGGCTGGATTCTGAGAGGTTGAAGGAAGAGAGGACACTAGAAAGGGGACACTGTGGATGTACTTTCTCTCACTTTTAAACTCTGGTGGACAGTCCCTGGGTATTTTGGACAAGTAAGAAA
Organism: Elephantulus edwardii; assembly: GCF_000299155.1. Classification (NCBI taxonomy): domain Eukaryota; kingdom Metazoa; phylum Chordata; class Mammalia; order Macroscelidea; family Macroscelididae; genus Elephantulus; species Elephantulus edwardii. The sequence goes on from NW_006399868.1 coordinate 135,217, forward strand.
GAGCAGGATAAAGTGTGGGTAAAACCCTCAGCGATCAGCTGGTTTTCTTTTTCTCGTGGATTCTTGTATTTTAGTGAGAAGGGAACAGGAGGAGGACTACAAAGAGGGGCCCTTCCTATTGGTCTTAAGAAAGAAGATGGGGAAGTGACATCCAGATATGAAAATAGCAGTTCTTTCAATGAGCTTCCTCAATAGGAGAGTTAAAGAATATAGGTTAAGAGCAGAAAGAAAAATGAACACCCAAGGAAAGGTTTTCAAACAAATGGGGGAAGTCACAGGGGAGAAACGGGAACCCCATGATGAACAAGCATATGCTGTGAAAATGATCATTAATATAAGCAGGAAACCAAGGCGAACCAGTAGTTATAGATTCCATTCTAACTCACGGGGGCCATGTGAGTGTCAGAGATGAACACGGGCTTTTCAGTGACTGCGCTAACTCAGAAGTCGATCTCTAGGTCTCTCTTCCAAGGTGCTTCTAGGTAGATTTGAACCACTAACCTCTTAGTTAATAGCCACACATTTAACTGATGCTTTATCTAGAGACTCTAGTGATTGTTTTGGAGATTACTCTATGGCTCAACTTTCATCCACATAGACCTGTAAGGTGAACATGACCCCAGGGAGTACTCACTTCTTAGAACCATCAGCCATACAACAGGACAGCATCTCCTCAGATGATAATGAGAAGGCTGAAAGTGACAGGAGACAGGACAGGTGGCTTAATGGAAAGGAGACTCACAGGGAGGAAAGGGAAGAATATGATTACAATTGTGGGTATTGTAATGAATGGCCAAGGCAAAATGGGCATGAATGACTGAATGGGAAACAGGTTTGTTTTGTAAACTTTCAAGTCAGATCACAATCAGAAGAAGAAAATAGGGGAGAATGTCTCCTAAACAGGTGGATAAAAGCTGCCTGGGAAGTCCAATAAAATAAGGGGGGGGGAGGGGAGAAGAATCTGTGAGTTACCACTGAAATCACAGAGTCATGTAGTTACATGATTATATAGGAATCAGGCCCTGGGCATCTGACCTTGGGGACTGTGAATACAGGGGAAGCCATGTCCTCTGCTGCCTTCTGCCTTGGGACACAAACAGGCCCTGAGAAAACACAATTGCTGGGACCTCTCAAAAAACACCCCCAGCTGAATTGCCCTTCACATCTGCCGAGAGGGGGAAATGAAAGGGAAGGTCTGACAGAAAGAGAAGCTGGCATTTGGACTGACCTACGAAGCACTAAGGGAAACTGGGGATGACAAAAAAAGGCAGTTCCCACCCAGGACAACCTTCTCTATGGTATTGTTTTTTCTCCCCACCCCAGACAACTTTCTCTACTGTTCCAGACAGGACCCCAGGCGAAACTGTCTAGTACCCAAGGAGAACAAATGACCTGCCTGGGTTGAATTGGTTTCAATGGATGAAAAGATGCCTTAAATCCTGCCCAATTAACTCAAGTCAGCTATCTCCAACCTTGAACTCATGATCCTGTCTGTAGAACAACTTGGTGGTACCTTCTGGGCATCCCCTGATGCGTCACACACTATATTTAATGAGCAGACCGACTCATTCAATGTAATTCAATTGTCATTCAATGGAAACGTTCTGGCAAACCGGAAGTCTATTGTGCTAATGTGAGCCTGGGCATTTCATTCACTGTGCTTTGAAAAGAGGATCTGTCCCTACAGCCAGCAAACCTTCTCTTCTGAACGGGGAATTTAGAGAGAAGCACGAAGCGACTGCTCAGCCGTCCTGAGCTGCTAAGATGTGTCAACCAACAAACCCACGTCTATAATTTTATCCTTCGTCTCTAATCTCTACTCTGTTGTTATGATGTGTTGTCAAATTGGAACTGACTCATAGTTGACCCTCCAGTGGGCTTTCAGAGGCAGTAAATGACACGGGAGGAGACTGCCCATCCCTTCTCGGGTGGAGACGCTGCTGGATTCCAGCCGTGTGCCTTGGAATTGCAACACAGTTTCTTACCACTAGGCCACCAGAACGCCCTTGTTTTTAGTCTCTCCTCTCTTTGACCAAAACTGGGAAACAAGATGGGATCATAGGACATAATATTCGAAACTGATTAGACTGACAAGTGAGTCTGCACGGCTGCCTCACTCTCAACGCTTAACAGCTTGTCCTACTATTGATACCTGAAGAATAAGAGTCTGCTTTGGGTGCATAGCCAGTTGTTTTGATAAGCAGTCTTAAGTTTTCTTAGAGTTCATCTTCCCTTCTCCCATTTTTTGGAGGATATTATTCCAAGTTTTAAGACACTATGAAAATATTTAACTCAGGAGCTTAGATGTACTTGAAAACGTTAGAAAGCACAAGAGAAGGTTCTCTGATGACCAACCCAACTGGTTCTCAGAGACAAGCACTAATATCACTTATTCTCTCCCTCCTGTCCAAAGGAGGAAGTGCTGAAAGAAATTATGTAGAAGAGACATGGAGAGAAGTCAGGTCGAAGAGGAAGAAGATAAGATGCATCGTTTCAATGCTCCCAGTGTGTGCTTTTGTGGATGGACAACTTCAGGCGCAAGCACTCGGCTTTTCTCTCCCTTTGGCATGAAGATGCTGGGCTCTATTAAGGATACAAGTCTCCAGATGTGCCCAAGGCTCTTGTCTCTGTTCTTTTTGGGTAGTCATCTCCTGAGCCGAAGTCCATGGTCTCTGGATAGCTGGAAAACTCCTGAGGTAAAGGGAACTCTTCAGCTGAAGAGTGAGTTGGGTGCCCGAAGACCTTTTCCTGCAGCTCGGTGATGTCGTTGCGGATTTCGGCCAGTATCAGGAGCAGGAAGTCAAAAGATCCAGGCGGCCCCTGTGCACGTGGGAGAAACCAGTCAGAACTCAACAGACTCGTCCTTTTGCCTCAGCCCTTACCTCCACGGGTTAAAGCAGAGGTCAGCTGCTGGAGTCTTCCAGGTGGTCTGGAGGGGAGAGAAGCACAGTCTCCCCTGTACAAATTTACAGCCTCGGAGTTGCTATGCGTTGGAACCAATTTAATGGCAGTGGATTCGCTTTCATTTTGGTTAATCTTTATGGAACCTGACTATCACATCTTCAGAGGGGCAGATGGTGGGTTTGAACTGCTGACTTTTCAGGCAGCCACTGAGCACTTAACCACGGTGCCAACAAATTATTATAATATCTCTAAGCCCACTGGCAATGAGTAGATTCCAATACATGATGACTACAGGGTTTCTGAGGCTGTAAATCTTATTGAGGGGAGAAAATGCTCACTTCCTCCTGCAGAGTTGCTGGTGGGCTTGAACTGCTATACTTCTGGGTAGCAGCGCTGTATTAGGCAACTTGAGCTGCAGGCTGGATGCATACAGCCCAGCTACTTTCTCCTCAGAAGTTCCAGCAGCTCTGCTTATCTTTGCGTTTAATCTCATCTTAATCTTTGAGGGCAGAGCATTTGACCAGCTACGGTCATAAATAGCTGTGGCTGCTCTTCAGCACGCAGTTACATTTTCCCTTTCAAATGGTTTATGACAAACCTGGGAAACAGACTCAGGACAGGCCCCGATTTAGACTATTCAGACATTCCAACTAAAGACAGAGCATGGTAAAAGAAAAGAAAAGAAAAAAACAACAACAAACCAACAACCCAGAAAACAAATGCAAAAAGAAATCCAAACCAGCTGCAAGAGGCTTCTGGGACCCTCTGCATGACCACGGAGTGGTGCGGAGGCAATGAAGTGACGGCTGGACAGGGAGTGTTGGTTGTCAGCCCTCCCCACAGGCTCACGAGGATGCAGACTGAGAATATCCCCGCTGGGAGAGCAGGGTAAGCCGTGCTACTTACTGGAGACCCCCTGGGCCCTGGTGCTCCTCGCTCCCCCTAGAAAGGAAAGGGCAGGTTAGCTTTCTGGACCAAGTGGATGCCCCTCCAGAGTCGACTGCAGACACCCACCAGTACCACCAATCCTCCTCCTCTCATTGCCATCCAGTTTGGGACCAAATCACAGCTGACCCTCCAGTGGGTTTTCAGAGGCTGTGAATGGCACAGGAGGAGATTCCCATCTTCCTCTTGAGAAGTAGCTGAGGGATTTGAACCAGCTGCCTTTGGGATGGCATCCTAACTCCCTACCCACTAGACCACCAGAGCCCCATGAGAAAGCAGTAAGTACTTTCTATTGGAAACAAACGTAAGATTGGAGTGAGATTCATGAGATCACTTATTTCAACAGAACTGCGAGGGTCAAGTACTTCTCATTCTGATTTTCTCTGAGGCCACCTATTTTCAAACCAGATCTGACAAGAAGAATGCACACATTGTAGGAAGTATGTGGAATAGCTTAGACCCCCCTCTCGAGGAATGCAAACGGATTTCTTTACGAGGCCAGGAATGGGCAGTTCTCAGAGCGATACCCCTCATTTCCACTGCATGGAACTTCTTGTGCCCTTAACTTAAGCACAAAGGGACCAAAAGGAAAAACTAAACCAAAATACTCTGTAAAAGACACTGGCTAATGGGGAGGAAAAACCCAACCCAAACAACCTTGAGTGGTGGAAACTGTTGAGAGCTCAGTGGTTAATTGAAAAGTGGTGGACTGAGGACACCCAGAGGCATTTCAGAAGAAAGAGCTGGCGATTTCAAGCCACTGGAAATCCTACAGTCTACAGTTCTACTCTGACACGTGTGGGGCAGCAATGAGTCAGAACTGACGTGACAGCAACCGGTATTTTAATGGCTTGTTTATGCAATATTTCAGCCACAAAAGGACAAATACTGCACACCACCACTGTGACAAACTAAGACTGACATGGGAGGTGGGAGGAGAACAGGAAAAGAGTGGATAGATAATGAATAAGGTACTGAAACAGATGAGGGGCAGGGGTGCGTGAGAGGAACGTATGGCTGGGCACTGTATGCACGATAGCTAACGCTCTGTAACCAGAGGTGCATTACAAAGCGGACCGGGAGAAGGGGAAGGGATGGGGAGTGGAGGGAGAAAAATGTGCAACAGTGAATGAATGAACGAAAATCCAACCTTTCTGTAAACATTTGTTAAAATCACAATAAAACAAACAAACAAACAAACAAACAATATTGGTGTAATTTTTACAAACAAACAATATTGGTGTAATTTTTTTTTTTCACCAGGAGTGGTTTGGTGGTTGTTTTTTTCTGGCAGGTTCCATATTGAACCAATGTTCCCACAGAACCATTCTCCCACAGAACATGCTTTTTAGAATTTCTTCCCAGCCTCAGTTTAGCCACATGCAAGATGCAGGACAGCAAGTGGACTCTGGGCTTCATTTGACGGCTACACAGCTGGCAGGGACACCGTCCTCAAGCTTACAGAGACCGTGGCTGGGACTCACCTTAGAACCGTGTCTTCCTGGCGCGCCGGGAGGACCCTGTAAGAGAAAGGCGTCTGGTTTAACAGAAGGAAAAACACGTGGTGAGAACATACTCTCAATGGAGGAAAGTGGATCTCCAGGCGCAATACTGACCACAGGGCCCCTCCGGCCTTGCTTAATGTGGGACAGGTCAGGGGATGGCCCCATGGGTCCCATTGAGCCCCGTGGGCCAGGCTGTCCAGGGGGCCCTGGCATTCCTGGAAAGCCGGGGCTCCCCTTTGGTCCGGGTGAGCCTGTAAAAAAAAGAATACCTCATTAGTGTCATTGTGATGATAAGAGCTCTGGCGAACACAGAGTCCAGAAGCCCTTTCCAGTCACTTCTCTGTTTACTGTGCTCCGACTTGTCCACACAACAGGGTCAAGCTTCCTTCACCATTTCCCCCTTTTTTCATGGACTCTCTTACGTAGTTGCTGGTGAGGCTTCTAAATAGTTCCTTTTCTACAGCCTCTGCGTCCAATCAGTGACCAGTTTCTGTATGGTTTACCTCTTTTATATCTTTACTAACTTTTCCTCTTTACATTATACAGATGGAAAAATCTTGCAGAAAGTGATGGGAGGTCTGGTGGCCTAGTGGTAAGAAAGTGCACTATGATCCCACAGGCACATGGATCAAATCCATCAGCTGCTCTATGGGAGTACAATGGGCAATCTCTTCCTGTGTGACTTACTGCCTCAGAAAACCCACTGGAGGGTCAGTTATGGGTCAGTTCTGACTCAGTGGCACATAATAACAGAAACAGCCTCTGAATAGTCCTAATACCTAAAAGTTGGAAGGCTTCCTATAAAATTTGGATCCTAACTTCTTTTTAGAACCAAAAATAACCAAATTGAGAGCCATGATTCCCTCGCTGGCATGAGGGACTGGGGGCTTCCTGCACGGGCTACCCTTTGGGGTTAAGCTTGGTTCTCCTCACTCTCTATTACCCACAGCCTGTCTTCTTCACTCAGCGATGCTACCTTCCTGGTTTCTGCAGATGTGAGGTTCAACTGTTTTAGACTACTCGTTCCTTGAGGGCTTTTCTGTCAACACATTGCAGCAGAGTCCATGGCACTGACCAGGCTGCTTCATTAATGTCTTCTAAATGAATGCATGGAAGAGCCCAGGCTGACTGCTGTGCAACCGGTCCAGAGATGCCTCTTTCAAAAGCCTACAGTACTCAGTCCTTAGCCATACCTGCCCCTATTACCAACACAGCATAGTGACAAGAGGGAATAATTTCCAGGCTCCAAACAAAACAAAACAAAACAAAACAAAACAAAACAATTGAGAATACTTAAGCCGCAGTTGAAAGCAGTGGTTCACTCAAACATGTCCCATGCCACTGCTCTCAATGCTGATTCCAGGTACATCTGGAAAGTGTTTTTTTGGGCAAAGGACCAGATCCCTCCCCTAACTAAAACCTTGACATCCGGTGGCACAGGAACAGGCTGCAGATAGGATCAAACCTGCATTTACACAAGCAGTGGACTTTGGGAATCAGGATCACATCAAAGTGCCTTTCACATTTGAAACTTTAATGGTAAATGGCGCACATATGCTAGGAGAACAAGAGACCAGTGGTCAACCCCTTGTCCTGGAGACCATGAATTACAATCTGGTGCTGTTTCCTGGACTGCTGCTGCCCCTCTCTGTGATTCATCATAAGGCTCAGAATCGGATGTTAGTAAGGGATGAGAGGCAACCTGTGGCTGTCATTTGCTGCAGTTGAGGATGACTCACAGTGACCTTCTGAACCACCAATCTGAACCCTGTCCTATCCTGTGCCGTCCTCATCATCTCTGACAGACTTGAGTCTATTGAGGCAGGTACTGTGTCAATCCATCTCGTTAAGGGTCTTCCTCTCTTTTCATTGACTCTCCATCTTTTCAAGCATGATGGCTTGCAGCTTCTTTCTCCTCATTTTGAATGACTTCCAATCTGGGTCTACCTCTAATACTATATTCTTCTATTGTTCATAGCGTTTTCAGAGGGCTTATTATTTCAGAAGTCGATGGCCAACCCTATTTCCTGTTCTGTCTTAATCTGGGATGTCAGCCCAAACCCACTATGGGTGATCCTTCTGGCATTTGAAACACTAGCTTTCCGCATCACAGCAGTCCACAAGTTATCCTAGTAAAACCAACTGACAGACAAGCTCTATACTAATTAGTATTTTAGCTGTTTTAACACATTTCAGTTGAGGGCATCACAAATTGCAACACTGGAAGTCAAGAGTAGGAATAGGATTGGAGAAGAAAGTAAAGGTGGTCCTTTGCAAAAAGCTCCTCTTCAATCACTCCTTGCCAATTTCACTAAAGTAAAAATGGAACAGGCTCCACAAGGACCCTGGACAGTTCAGGTCATTTTTAGAAACCATATCGCAGAATGGGAGAGGAAAGCCAGGGAAACGTTAATGAGAAAACCAGCAAATGACTCCCTGGGCCATTCCAGAATGTCTTTGTTCTTGTGGTACGTAGACTGGCCTGGAGCTGACCTTTCTCCAGGGAAGTGAGGCAAGAATATTCTCTTAAGGAAGGGTGGACAAAACTGTGCTAGGGGATCAGTTAGTATGAAAGCCAGTCGACTTGGGGATCTTAAGAGGCCGCCTGTACGAAGCATCTTCTGGAGAAAACTCAACACGACCTGGAGAACCTCAGAGTGGACTGGAGAACAAGAGGATAAACCAAAGTGCGCATTCAATTCTTCTTCTACTCTGCATGAGACCCTGTATGCTTCATCGAAGGACACTAAGAAATGAAGATCCAAGTGAACAAGGAAAAAAGAAGTATATTTTGGGGAAATCTTTCTAGCTGATGTTCCAACTATAAAACTTTGAGCCCTTGGACCCATCCTACAAGTCTTTTATGTCCAGCTCAAAGCTCAAGTACACTGATCCCTGCAAGAAACTTCCTGAGGGTAAAGGAAACATTCTAGATTTTGACTAGGCTTATAGCTACATGGGTTATGCATATGTCAAAACTCATCAAAGGGTCACTGAAGTTTATTTTTCACAATAACCCCAAACTTGATGTATCATAAACAGGTACATTTTGCTTATATAATTATCATTCAATAAAATGGAGATAAACTTTTTGCATACTGAATTGTATCCCTCCAAAATACGTGTTGGATTCCTAACTGGTGTAGATGTGTTCCTACTGGGCTGTATACAGGGTTTTTTTTAATATACTCAGGAAGCATAGCTTTGTAAAATGTGTATTGAGTTTTATGTTTGAGATATAAAGAGAGATCAGGCACGGAGGCAAGCCAGCACACAAAGTGGAAGATAGATGTGATGCCACATGAAGACAGCCGAGGACCCGTGGAAGAGACAAGGATCTCACCCCAGAGCCAACAGAGAAAGAAAGCCTTCCCATAGGTCCAGTGCTCTGAATGCTAACAGGTAGACTTCTAAACTGTGAAAGGATAAACTGAGCGGTAAAGCCACCCACTTGTGGTATTTTTGTTATAGAAGCCCTTAGAAAGTAAGACACTACTTAATAAATATTTGTAAGGAAAAAAATTTACAAGTATAAATGAATGTTAACAAATAATATGAGGAGGAAGAAAAGAGGTCAGGAAATGAGGGCAAATTGTTAGAGCTGAGTGAAGAGTCCGAAAGGGTTCATGACAACTACTGCTCATGTAGCGACAGACGGTTATCTGACATTTCACATTATGATAATAGTGAAAAACCTCTCAGACTGTTTTGTGCATTAATTATCTGTGTCTGGCAGCATAAAACACCACCACATGAGACAGGAATAATGCTGGCTGTAATGGTTGTGACGCTGAGTGGTTTGGCAGTTAAGCAATGATGTAATTTTGTAGTCCTTAACTGATGTAGTCATCCTCCAGCATGTGAGTTGATCTGCTTTTCATAGTTTTTTTTTGCATAATGACCTTGTGTTTGACCCTGACCTTGCTGGTAAGCAAGGAGTGGGTATATACCATTATACTTTTGTATGTGTTTAAACATTTCTGGGATTACAGAAAAGTATTTTGTATTTTGTTTGTCTGTAATTTAAAGTTATCTTTGGGAATCTTATCTACTCCAAGTACAACAGTCTTTTTTTAAAAAATTTTTTGTGTGTTTAGCGTCAAATCAGATCTGACTGGTACAGGATGAGACTGCCCCTCCTTCTCCAGCAGAGCATCTGGTGGATTCGAGCTACGTACGTACCTCTGGAATTGCACTGCAGCTTCTGGCTACTAGGCCACCAGAGTTCTCTACAACAGTCTTTTTCTGTTGGTTACTATTGCTTGTCTTGGAAAAGGTGTAGCCAGAGCGCTCCTTGTGGGCAAGGATGGCAAAGCTTCATCTTTCATACATTGGGCATGTTGCTAGGAGAAGTTATTCTGTGGAAAATGCTATCATGCTTCGAAACGTGGAGGGTCAGCGAAAGAGAGGAAGACCCCCGTTTAGATGGACTAACATGGTTACTGCAGCAATGGGCTCAAGTGTATCACAGATGGTGAGAATGGCACAGGATAGGCCAGGATTCATTATCTGTTATTCACAGGGTCACTATGAGTAGTCCTTGACTTGTTGGTACCTAACAACAACAACAACACGGTTTAAAGATGTTTCACAATCTCGAGGGTCTGATTCCCGAAGATCCTCTCACCACAGGCAAGCTGGGCCCTGAAGCTCCACTCCTGCTCTCATTGACAGGAGCTACAGGACACACTCCAGCCTCCGCTAAGGTGAGCTCTTGCAAGGCTCTGCTAGCAACTCTGCCACCTTCTGTGCCCTTGTGCCACTTACCTGGGGGGCCCTGGCCTCCAGGCAGGCCAGGTGGCCCAGGAAGGTAGGTGTTCGAAGCCAGCACCTTGTCACCACTGATGTACTTGCCCAGATCAGCAGCACTATTGGGGAGCAGGGCAATCTGTGAAAAGAAAAGGAAGCTTCCATCAGGAGGGAAGGCTGCCCTGTAAGGCCGTGTGAGCTGTGTGTGGCTTGTAGACCCAGAAGATGCTTTTCATCATGATGCCCCATTATCAGACACAGAAAGAGATCAAGGGGCCCACAGGGTCCTCTTCCTAAATCCAGGTTCCTTCCAACAAATGTGACTTATAGATGGATATTTAAGTGAGTTAGTGGCAGGGCACAGGCTAGGATCTAGATTGTCTAGAGATCACAGGATCAATTATGATAATAATGAATGGAAGTGCCTGTTTTATTTGCTGTTGGAGTGTGGAGTGGCTCACGGTAGGGCAGGGTTCAGAGCTATTGCACACGGGGTCACTATGAGTTGCAGGGGACTCAACGGCCTGTAACACAGCCTCTTCGGTATGATGATGATTCATTGGCAGAATTCTCCCTTTCTGCGAGGGAGATCCAGGTTCAGGCCATGACCAGTGTACCTCACGGGCAGCTACCACTCCTTCTGCGTGTTCCTATGATGTTGAATAAGTTTCAGTGGCGCTTCTAGAATAAAGCAGACTAGGAAGAAAGCCTGGAGAGATCAGTGCCTGAAAATCAATCACGAAAACTCTATGGATCAGTGAGCCAACTCATCATCAGTCATGGGGATGTCACATGACCGGGCAGTGTCTCTCTCATTCCATTGTGACTGAGGGCGCCATGAATTGAGGCCAACACAATGGCAGTTAATAAGAACAACTGGTTTCATAATCTTAATTTATGACATAATTGCATTATGGATTAAAAACATGTATTGAGTACATACTAGGTGCTAGGCCCTGGGCTTGAACTGAAGGTGACTAGGCTAGCCAAGAGATGAGCAGTGCCTTTAACAAACTCTAAGTCTTGAGTAGTAGCATTGGAGAGTACGGACTGTCCCATGGACTGCCGAAAGAATAAATAAATAGGTCTTGGGAAAAGAGCAGTTAGGATGCTCCTCAGAGGTAAAGATGGTTGGTTAAGTGCCGTCGAGTCGCAGGCAACTAATAGTGACCCTATGAAGGAGAGTCCTCGACGCTTGGGTGTCTGTCATCCTCTCCAGGTTCATAGGGTTTTCGGAGGCAAGCTGTTATAGAAGTGGATGCTGCTCCTGCTTCCAAGCTTGTTTTAATCAGAGAGTTTCACCAAACACTGTCCGCATTGGGTGACCAACCATTAACGCATTTGACACATCAGTGTCATAGTGTTCAGCCTCATGGCAACCACAAGTTACCTCTGTACAGCAAGTGGACACACCAGGGCTATATGACCTAGAGGATTGTTTGAACAAAAACAATGAAAGACAGGCCTGAGGGCTGCAGATTAAAAGTCACCCACCTTGGACATGTTGTTAGGAGAGGTTATTCCTTGGAGAGGGACATCAAGCTTGGAAAGGGGGAGGGTCAGTGAAAGACAGGAAGACCCTGAACCAGCTGGACTGACACAGTGACTGCAGCAATAGGCTCAAGTGTATCAGAGATGATGAGGACGGCACACGATACGGCAGAGTTCAGGTCCATTGTTCACAGAGTCACTACAAATTGTTCTTGACTTGAAGACACCTAACAACAACAGCAACAACAACAACAACAACAAGAAGTTCTTGGGAACCAAGACCAAAAGTATTTTATAGTTCAGTTGCCACTTTCCCAGGATAACTAGAAAACAGTCACTGGTATTTTTAAAATATGCCCACAGATTTTTCACATTCCTCCCTTTAATGGGTAGAAGCTAACTTCTCACCCCTTGAGTGTGGGCTGTACTTAGTACTTACTTCTGGCAGATAGAATCTGATAGTAGTGACAGTCTGTGCCTTCTGAGACTGGGTCATGAAAGGCATCATGGCTTCCCTCGCTCTCACGGATCGCTCATTCTAAGGGAAGTCAATGGATCATATGAAAGAATGAGCTTCAATTTTCTTGGAATCTTTGTAAATCTGTGAGACTTTCATTAAGAACTGAATGCACCAACCTCCTTCTATTCATTGGTAGATGCACCAATCTCCCTTTATTCACTGGTAGAGGGAACAAGAGTACCCCCTTTTCAGGGCTGAGATGAGGGCTTGGACTTGTAACCCTCCACGGTAGAGACCCACGCTGACTCCCAGTCTGTGCATCCCATGCTCAGGTATCATCCCAGGAAAGCTGGGACACTGAACAGGTTTCAGAAATGCCCTCAGACTACGATGGACCAGGAAGAAAGGCTTGATAATCCACTTGCAAATATTAGTCCCACATCCCTTCTCATTCCCAGTGATCTGATGTGCGAGTCTTCAGTGGTTGGTGCAGGCTGGGCAACACTTTGTTCTGTTGACCATGAGGTCTCTGTGAGTCAGAGGCTGACTGGACAGTAGCTACCAATACCAACAGCATGGCTGGGAGAATAAATTAGGTGATGATTTTATGTGCCCACCAAGTCCTGGAATGTACCAAGTGCTTGACCCGTCATAGTCTTACTTCCAAGAAGTTAATTCAGAAGTACAAATGCAAGTGAGGTAGGGCACATTTCTCTTAGTTTCACGTTTGTTCATTTTTCTTTAATTGCAGTTTGGTGAACAAAGTTTACAGAGTGACTTAGTTTTTCATTCAACAATTTATACATTCTGTAGTGACATTTATTGGTTGTGATCCCCTCAGTATAACAGCCTCCTTCCCGCTTCCTCCATGGGCTCCTCGTTTCCATTTGTCCTTCTTTCTGGTCCCTTACTGTTTCTGAGCCTTGTTTTGGGGCAAAATACTGCATTACTAGTCTTCTATGTCTGTCTGTACTGAGGAGCACATATCTCTCCGGTGTTATTAACTTTATAGTCTTCTTGTGTGGTTGAAAGTTGATCCTGGGGGTGAGCTGTGTCCCAGGCTTGGGGGGTGGAGGTCCAAAGTCGCTTTCATACAAAGAAGTCTGATTTTTTTATGGTTTTTAATTTTTGTCTTATGCATTTCTTTTTTTCCTCTCTGCCTAGGACATTTTAGAGTGATCTTGCTCAGAGTTGCTGGTAGTGAGAGCTGGGCACCATTCTGGTTCTTCTGATCTCAGGGTTTTAGAGGCACAGGCGAGGGGCTGCACAGTCCACAGTTCTTTGGAGTAACTGTTTGAAAGGACAAGTTTCTGAGCATCAGAGGACTTGCACTGAATCCTGGAGCCCTGAAGAAACCAGGTGTCACAGTTGTCTTTGGTCCCCCCTCCTCTAGACACAGTCCTACTTGGGGTCCTGGAGACTGAGTGTAGAGTAGGCTGAGATAGGGGAATGGGTGCTTGGAAGACAGTACTCTTACCCTGCAATTTCTGGAGGTGCTAAACCCATGTGTGAACTCAAGCTTTAGAGAGAAGTGCTTCTTATAAAGAGGTACCCTGGGGATTTTCAATGCCAGCACAGAGCCGCCAAGTTAAAACTCATACATGACACTTCCTGGGGTCTCCATTCACTCAGGATCACAACTTTTGGGAGGAAGAAACAAACAACTGGATGCTGAATGGAACAACGAATGCATTTCTTCACTTTCTAGTACGTGAAACACATTTATTATCTCTTGTTTGCTTCCTTAAGAATTTGCTTCTTTCCCCAAAGACTCCAGACTCCGGGGGAGTTCTGATGCAGCTGGGTGACATGTTCCATCAAGGATGCTATGCAAAGGACCTAGAGATTTTCACGGCCTGCACGTGTTTTTACTATAGAAACAACTGTAAATCAGAGATTAGGAACAACTTGACTTGATGGTAATGGAGCAAAGGATGATTAGGAGTTCTCAACTCTCCAAGTCATAGGCTAGAAGGAAGTTTGTAGGGTATACAAACTCATCACAGAACTACAGCCAAGATATAAGGCTGTAAACGCCCACAGGTAGGCCTGGGAGAGCTTTGCTGCCAAGAGCACGCTCTCTGGGGGCAGAGCTTGGGTCTCCTGCACTCGTGTCTGTTTCTGAATATGAAGATTTGATAATGACTGCTTTCAGCACTTGCGTTATGAAACATGATTCTGATGGATCTCCCTGACAACCACCCTCTTCTCCTGCTGGGTGGCTGCTGCGCTTGGGGCACTCTCGCTCCAGTTTTATGAGCTGATGGCTTGTTTTAGTCACGGAGACAGATATTGTTGCCAGAAGAAGAAATCTAATCTTAATAAAAAGTGAGTATCGTGATCATATGTGGTTTGCATTCTGGCAAACAACTTTTACTCACTCAATACATCTTTTGAGAATATAAATTAGTTTGACTTTTTTGCAAGGTGACTGACCCAGTGCTGTAGCCCACTGACCTTTAATAGAGACATTTTTTTCCTCTGTAATATAAACACGAGGTAATGTTAAAAACCCCTCTTGGGGTGTCCTTGCATCTGGCTGAAGAGGATGTTGAGCTAGAAGACTGATTCATGGGCTTCCTTTTGTGCTCAATGAGAATGTGCTGAGAGTCCTGGGACAGGCGATTTTACTTCTCCTCCAGCTCTCTGAGAGGACTCTGGTAGCCTAGGGGTAAGGTGTGCTGACAACTCAAACACACGTGTTTTGAACTCAACATTTGTTCCATGGGAGAAAGATGGGCTATTTCCTCTCTTGCGATTGACTGTCTCTGAAAAACCACTGAAGGGTCAGCTGTGAGTCAGTTCTGACTTGACGACACACAATAAGACCCAACTCCCTTAAATATTCTGACAGCACACAAGACTCAAACATTCTGTTTGAGCCTGGAATTGATTCTGGTTTGAAATTATCTCAAGTGATGTTTCCCCCCTTGGAATTTCAAGTCTATTGGAATCAGGTCAGGAGGGAAGGCCCAGAGAGCCAACTAGACTTCAGCATTGTTTTCCAGAGAGTTCTAGCATCTTCAGTACTTCTGAGAATGCATCCCAGAAAGCGCAGGGGCTCCAGGATTTTGTTGTCAGGCACCATTGAGTTAGTTCTGACTTTAAGACACCCTGTGTACAACAGAACAGAACAGAACATGACCCCATGCCGTCCTCACAGTCTCTGTGGTACTCGAGCCCACTGCTGTAGTCACTATGCCAGACCATTGTGTTGAGGTCTTCTCTGCTCTCCCACTTTACCAAGCACGATGATTCTCCAGGGCCTGACCCCTTCTGATGACATGTCCAGGGCAGGTGAGAAGAAGTGTCTTCATCCTTGCTTCTAACGAGCATTCTGCTTACACTTCTTTCAAGACAGATTCGTCTGTTCTTCTGGTAATTCATGGAATGTTCAATATTCTTGGCCAACCCCAGAATTCAAAGGCATCAATTCATCTCTAGACTTTCTTATTCATGCTCCAGCTTTTGCATGCACATGAGGCAACTGAAAACACCACGTCTTGGGCAGGTGTGCCTTTCCCTCAAAGTGGTTAAGGAGCACTTTAGGTGGCACTATTTGGGCAAAGAGCGCATAACAGGCCCCTGAGTGAAGAATTCTGATCACCCTCTGTCTCCCAGATACGTGCTTTTTCTCCAGGACATAAGAAGACCTGGTGTTCCCTGAGAGAGGTAAAGAACAATGGCGTTATACCAGGGGTGCCATGGGTTCAGGCCCTCTGTCCAGTTCCAGTGAGGACCCAGCAGGAGTGATCAGAAGGATTAAAGATGTGTATTTTGAAAGTTAGTTCTTTAAAAAAAAAATTCAGGCTTTTTTAAAAAAAATTAATTTATTTTATTATTTTTTGTGTGTGCTGTCAAATCAGACCCGACTGGTATAGGAGTGATTATCGCCCCTTTCTCCAGCAGAGCATCTGGTGGATTCAAACCACCTCTGGGATTGCAGTGCAGCTTCTTGCCACTAGGCCATCAGAGCTCCCTTAAAGTCAGTTATATACAAGTTCAGGGCAGGGTTCACAGTTCAGAGTCAGAATCAGGGCCTGGCTGTGCTCTTGGTCATCTAAAACAATGCTCGTGCCTGGGAAAGCAATAGACTCCACCCTGCTAAGGCCTGCCCTTTGGGGAAGGAGAATAAGCCAGTGGGTGAAGGAACCTGACCATCAAATCTACCCCATGAAGCAAAGGGAATCCCAACTAGAGGCCATGGCAGCCTCAACTTCATCAGCCCTGGAGCTTGGCCTGACTTTATTATCTGCTTCCAACAGACAAATTGCAATGAGGATTCCACATGTGGTTTGGCATTAGAGAGTTTTATGTTAATTCATAATTTCATTATCCATTAATATTCATTATTCATGTTTATACAATGAAAAAGGAAGACGGAAGAACTGATGCCTCTGAATGATGGTGTTGATGATGACTATTGACTATACCCTGGCTTCCGGAAGAATGAGTAAAGCTATCTTGAAAGAGGTTCGATCAAGATGCTTCTTAGGAGCCAGGACAGTGAGATTTCATCCTGTCTTTTAGCCTTGTTATCAGTGAGACCAATCACATGAGAAGGATATCATCCGTGGTAAAGTTGAAGTCCAGAATAAGACAATGCTTGATCATGTGTCTTCCTCATAATCCTAGCTATGTTCAATCCCCTGAGTCAATCTATCACATTGAAGGGCTTGATTTTCTTTTTTTTTTTGTTGCCAACTCTCTATTGTACCACTCATGATGTCCCTCTCCAGTAACTTATATTTCCTGATAATATGTCTAAAATATATGAAACAGAATCTTGCCAGCATCACTTCTAAGGAGCATTCTGGTTGTACTTTCTCTGAAACACATTTGCTGTCTTCTGTCAGTCCACAGTACACACTCTAATCTTCACCAGCACTAACAATTCCAAAGAGTCAATTCTTTTTTTTTTTACTGGGAAAAACATATTGGGGGTATAAGGAGGTGAGGTTTGGGGGCAGAAGGGTGAGGATGGGCCAGGATGCAGTTGCAGAGCTGCACAGTTTGGTCGGTGGGGGGAGCAGGTGAAGGAAATGATGAGGGTCCAGTGGGGACCAGATGCTACAGAGGAATGACAAGCATTTTCCAATGGTAATTAAACCAACTGTCTTATTGATTTGGGAATTGGATGCCGACTCTCTGGCTTCTTCATGCTGAACAGGGGGGTAGATGTAAAGGGGGGAAGGGAGGACGCTTTATCTCCTTACTGGTGGTCTTGGGTTAAAGCTGCTTGCCTTCTTGCTCTGTTAGAAGATATTTTCCTGTCATTTTCTCCCCTCTGGACTGCAAAGTGTTTTCCCAGGTGGGTCCAGTGGGGATGGCTGGTTGAACCCAGAGGCTCCATTCTCCTTTGCTTCCTTAGCTGTCAGTTGTATTTCCTTTTTGTCACTGGCGGAGTCAATTCTTTTACGGTCTTCCTTATTCACTGTCTAGCTTTCACATGCATAAGCGGTAACTGAAAAGATCATGACTTGGGTTCTTGTTAGGTGCTGTTGAGTTGAGTCTGACTCACAGCAACTTTATGAACAGCCAGCCTGAACCCTGCTCTATCCTGTGCCATCCTCATCATCTCGGACACATGAGAGCCCGTTGCTCAAGTCATCATGTCAACCTATTTCACTGGAGGTCTTCTTCTCCTCTCTGACCCTCCATCTTTCCAAGCAAGATGTACATCTCCAAGGAATAGCCTTGTCCAAATAGCTACAAGTCCAAAGTACCAAAGATGAAAACTGGGTTAGGAGTACCTTAATCCTCACAGGGCACCTTGGCTTTTTTTTAACACTAAAAGGGTCTTTTGTGACAGATTTGCCCAATGAAATATGTTTGATTCCTTGATTACTGCTTGCACAGGTGGTGAAGGTGAACTCGAGTAAAATGAAATGTGCTGAATTGCTGAAGCATCTGGGATATTTAGCTTCAATATTCTTTCTGTGTGATGAACTCAACTGCCTTTGAAAACCAGCTGAAAGGTCAGCTATGGGTCAATTCTGACTCGACAGTACACAACAACAACAACAACATTCCTACAGAACGGAGCTCCAGTGGCTTAGTGGTAAAGCATTGCACTGGCAACTCAAAGGTACTTGGTTCAAATCCACCAGGTGCTCTGCAGGAGCAAGTCCTGTGCAAATAACTGCCTCTGAAAACCTGCTGGAGGGTCAGCCATGGGTCAGTTCTGACTATATGGTACACAACAACAATTTCAAAAGAAGAGGAAATTTAGTGGGGCAGTGTTTTAAGTACCTGGTTTCTGGCTGCAAGGTCACCTGTTTGAATCCATCAGCTGCTCCTCAGGAGAAGGATGTCCCAATCTGCTCTGTAAAGATTCACAAGCCTGGAACCCCTACGGGACAGCTCTACCGTCTCACAAAGTCAGAATCTACCTGACAGCACCTACCTGTCGTTTGTCCTACAGACATCTTGGTTGCATAGAACTTTTCTATAGCTCTTGGATCAACTACCCCAGGAATGAAACCGAGGGTAGCGCATTTCTTGAGATCTACTGACTCTACCACAGCATAATCCTTTAACCTATTCAACACAGTCTTCCTCCTTCTAAAAACACTTTCTCAGGCATGTGCAACCAATGAATTAATGCCCCAGCTTGTGAGAGCTGTGTGTGATATGTTTATTTACAGCTCTGGGTTTACACTCTCAAACCCATGTAGCTTTCTGCCTGGTCTCCTTGCGAGATACCAAGTTCTTTCAACTTTGATTCACGCTTTTCTCACAAGCAGGCACTGAAGATCCACACGCCACTGGGAATACTGACCAAAGGCTCACCAGCAACGTGCAAGAGGCCAGTAAGATCATTCATCTTTCCTGCCTGGACTGATGGCCGCTTTAACTGGTAGCTGTGGTTCTCATTAAGGGGCTGGCTCCGTGTTTGTTGAACATGGAAAAGCGATCAGGTCTCAAGTATGCCCTTTTGCTCCTTAGATGCCAAAGTGAAACAGACAGCACAGCCCTCTTTGATGTGCTAAGAGCTTAGAGTGGAAGCAATTAAATAAACAAACCAGCACGTTTATGTTTCAACAGCATCAGGGAAAATTCCCGAGTCACTGACAAACCAGTGAAATGTGCGCTGTGACCTGAGGTAAATCCTGTGCACCTGGAGCCTCCTCGGGCCTGTCTTTCATTGTTTTTGTTCAAATATTCAAATATTCCTCTAGGTCGTGTAGCCCTGGTGTGTCCACTTGCTGCAAAGCAGTCACTTGTGCTTGCTGTGAGGCTGAACACTGTGACACTGATGTGTCAAGTGCGTTAATGGTTGGTTACCCAATGCGGAGAGTGTGGGCTGGAGCTCCCCGATTAAAACAAGCTTGGAAGGAGGAGTGGCATCCACTTCCATAATAGCTTGCTTCCGGAAACCCTATGAACCTGGAGAGAGGATGAAAGGCACCCAAGTGTTGAGGACGCTCCTTCATAGGGTCACTACGAGTCACCTGCAACTCGATGGCACTTAACAACAACAACAACATACTGGATCCTGGGCAGCTGCCCTGCGCTGGTCCCCGGGCCCATGCTGGGACACTCTCAGCACAATGATGTGACCGGAGGCCCGTAATCTGCCAGATGTGGGTGGATGCCTGGCATGAAGTGAGTCAGGCTCACCATCTGCAAACACGGCACCAAAACAGCTGCGTTGTAAACTGTCGGCTGCGGTGCATCCTAACAAGAGCCTTTAAAAAGGATTTTGTCTTTGCATGCGCCTCGCATGCAAACACCGGCTCAGAACTGCCTCCGCCAGCTGTTCCAGCGTCAGCTCAGCACCGGGAGTTGGGGCCCAGACAAAGCCCACACCATGACTGAGTTTTTGAAGTGAAGCAATAGCTGCTGCAGAGATCCAGCAGAGGGAAGTTTATAGAGAGGATGTTCTCCATGGACTGAAACAGATTATGATCACTTAAGTCAGCCCCAGGGCTGCGTGTCTGCACGCTCGCTTTACAATCAATCACAAAAGTCACAGCCTGTTCTCTGTAGGCCTGTCACCTGACCTCTCCTGGCTGCCCACTTTAATACAGGCATTCCCCTTTTTATGGCATTTTGCTTTTTAACACATTTATTGCATTTTTTAAAAAACAAATTGAAAGTTTGTGGCAATGCAGCCCTGCGTCAAGGAAACCCTCTGGGGCCATTTTTTGAGCAGCTTACGTACTGTCTGTGCCACATTTTCTCACACTATTTCACTTTCCCCTCCACAGTGCTGTTATATATGTAATAGACTAAAAAAAATCCAAACATCAACAAAAACCAAAGAAAATGATAAAAAATCTTCAAACCACTCCACAGCCGTGTTGTGGATTTCTGACCCACAGAAAACCTGGTCTTCCAGGTTCTAGGTATTTCTGGAAGAGATTGTCCATCATTCTGCTGTGGAGTGGATGCTGGGCTTGAACTGCTAAGCTTTCAGGTACCAACCCCACACCACCAACCAATCAGTCAACTCACTGCCAACTCATTGGCTTATTGGCATCAGAGTCAATCCACAGCCGAGCTGACAGCAGGTTTTAGAGGCCGTAAATCACACAGGAGGAGACTGTCGATCTCTCCTCTGCAGCAGGTTCAAACCACCTGCCTTTGGGATGGCAGTGTAACTCCTTATCCACTAGTCCACTAGAACTCTAGCACATTACCAGGGCTTCTTAACAGACTATAGATAGTAGTGTGCACCTGCGACTTTTACAGGCACTGGGAAACAAAATAATGGCCATGACTCACGTATTGTGACACTGGCTCTCTTGGGGTGTTGGGGAAAGGAGCCTGCAGTATTTAGGGGTCCACCCACACCCACCTAGTCAACACATGGGGTTGTCATGAACAGGGGCTGCCTGGATGAAAGCTCAAAACGCCAGGCGATTGCCCGGGAGTGTGGGCAGTGCAACCAGCCTGCGGTTGGCTGGTGACCTAAAGGTGAGGGGGTGAAACCCACTCAGCTGTTCTGTGTAACAAAGACCAGATAACTGGGTTCTGTGAAGATAGACAACCTGTGGAGCAGTTTATGATAACAGGGGGTTATCACAGGTGAGGAGACTCAGGGTACCCAGCAATCACCCCTTCTCTGCCTTGGTTGTGTGTTTGGCCCTTTAAGCCATCAGTGCCAAGGGTGGTGGGTATCACAGCCCAGGGTCAAGTTTAGTCAGACCCAACATTCCAAGGGAATCTCCCATGTGGGTACCAATTGGACACTTCTCCTGTCAATTCCTCCTCATCTAGTGAGGCCAGAGCCTACTGCGGTCTTCCACTTGCCAGGAGACCCTCATCGACTGGACCCTAATACCTCCCCTCTCCCCAGTCCCTGGTGGGCACCCACCTTCTGCTTCAGCTGCAGCACCGTCTGCTTCATGTGGTGGAACTCTTTGCAGGAGGCACAGCACGTCTGGGTCTGCGCTGCATTCTCCGCTTGCTCGTTGGGCCCTGCAAAGGGAGGTGCCTCAGCAAGGGCGGGGCATGGGTCACGCGGGTGATCTGGGGTAGGGTGGGGGTGGGGCAGGGGGCATGTGCCATCCCGAGTCACTCGAGTCACTCTGACTCGGGCACGCTGCGCTGAGGGAGGAAGGAGGAGGAGGGGCTGCCCCAATGGGACACTGCCCGCCCAGCGCTTCCTCTCTCAGGAGTGCATGTGGCACATGGTTAAAGTGCTTGACTGCTAACCACAAGGTCGCTGGTTTGAACTCAGGTACAGCTTTCTGGCAGACATGCAGGGAAGCCTCTGCCCCTAAGACTGACAGCCTAGGAAAGCCCACGGGGGCAGTTCTCCTGTGTCTGACAGGGGGCTATGAGCTGGGATGGATCCACCAGCGGGGGGTTTGGTTCCTCCCGTGGTCTCCCCAACACTCCACTGTGACATGGAGAAGTGCCTGGGGCTCTGTCTCAGTCCTTCCCAGGAGACAGGTCCCCCCAAAATCAGACTGGGTTAATGCTCCCCTCCAAGGCCCTGGTGGTGCTGTGGGTTAAGCATTGGTCAGATGAAGCACTGGAAAGGCCAGTAGTTTGAGCCCATTGGCCACTAGCTCTAAGGAAACTCTGGTGGCTTACTGGGCAGGGGGTTGTGCTGGGAACTGGAAGGTGCACAGTTCAAATCTATTAGCTGCTCCAAGGAGAAAGATGAGCAGTCTCCTCTTGCGGGACTTACAGCCTCTGGAAACTCGATGGAGGGTCAGCTATGCCTCATTTCCAACTCAACGGCACACAACAATGATCTAAGGAGAGGAGTGAGGAGTCAAGTGAATAACACACGGTGCTGCTGTATATCGTAGTCAGGACTGACCCACAGCTGACTCTCCGGTGGGTTGCCAGAGGCAATGAATTGCACAGAAGGAGATTGCCCATCCTTCTCTCACAGAGCAGGCGGTGGCCTCGAACCACGTGCCTTTAGGATTGCAGTGCAGCTTTTTGCCACTAGGCCACCGGAAGGAGCCCCGGGGACACAGTGGTTAGAGCTTGGCTGCTAAATGAAGTGTTGGCGGTTGGTTAGAATCCTCCAGATATTCTGCAGAGGAAAGACATTTGCTCCTAGGAAGATTAAAACCAAACAAAACCCCAAAGCTGCTGCTCTTGGTCCCACCCCACAGCATCCCCACTGGGTGGAGCAGATGCCCAGCAGGTCCCCAAGGCTGTGAGCTTTACAAGAGCAGCTGGATAACTCTGACCTGCACAGGTTTTGGATAGTCGTCAAGCACTTAACCACGGCACCACCAGGATGACTCTTTCATGGCAGAGACTCATAGCTGTGACTGTGTGCACTGGGTTTAACCACCATGGGATCTCTCTACAGCCCAATGTGGGTCCAACCATCGTGGTATGCCATGTTTTTGATGTTGCTGTATGTCACTGAGTTGGAACCGACCCGCAGCTGACCCTCCAGCAGGTTTTCAGAGCAAACAACACGGGAAGAGACTGCCTGTCTTTCTCCAGTGGAGGACCTAGTGGATTCTGACAGTGTGCCCTTGGGATTGCAGCATAGCTTCTTACACCAGGCCATCAGAACTCAACTTCCCATGCTACAGTGTTGTTATGTGCCATCGAGACACAAGCCTGTGAACAATGGGTCTGAACCTTGCCCTAGTTCTGAGGCAATCTCTGTCCCAGTGCCACAGTGACTGCATCAATCCATTTCATCCAGGGTCGTCTTCTCCTGTATGGACCCTCTAACCTTCCAAACCTGATGTCCTTCTCCAAGGACTGGTCCCTCCTGGCAACATGCCCAAAGTATGTGAGATGAGAGTTTCAAAATCCTTGTCTCCAAGAAACAACCTCATTTTACCCTCTCCAGGACAGACCTGTTTGTTCTCTTGGTAGCCTCATGGTATATTAAATACTCTTCTCCACAACTTAAAGGCATCTATTCTTCTTCTGTTATCCTTGGTCATTATCTAGTTCTCAGATGCATAACAAGCACCTGAGAAGTTCACGGCCTGGATCAGGATCTAGATTATCCCTGTTGCTCTTCAGCACTCTGAAGAGGTCCTTGGCAGCAGACTTTCTGAAAGCAACTCATCTTTTAATTTCCTGACCTGCTGATGCCAAGAGTGTTGACTGTGGATCTGAACAAGCTAAAATGGTTAATAACCTCATTTTTTCCCCTCCATCTATCACAATGCTGTCAGTTGGCCCAGTGGTAAGAATCTTTTTCTTGATGTTGAGATGCAATCCATATTGAAGACTGTAGTCCTTGACTTTCTGCAGCTAACACTTCAAGTCCTCCTCAATTTCAGTGAGCAAGGTTGTGTCATTTGCATAGCACAGGTTATTGATGAGTTTTCCACCAATCCTGATGTCACTTTCTTTTTTCATGAAGTCCAGCTTCCCAAATGATCTGTTCCACACAGAAATTGAAAAGGTATGGAGAAAGGATGCATTCCTGACACATTTCTTTCCTGAGTTTGAAACATGAAGTGTTCCTTTGCTCCATTCATACAACAGCTTCCTGGTCTAGGTATAAGTTTCTCATGAGTACAACCAAGTGCCCTGGGATGCCCATTCTCCTCAATGTTAGTCACAATCTGTTGTGACCCACACAGTTTTTTTATCCATACATAACCTTGAACAGTTGATAAAATACAAACAGACATCCTTCTTGGCTGCTTTCAACTAGAACCCATCTGACATGGGTGATGTTATCCCTGTGCCATGGCCTCTTCTAAACCCAGCTTGTATTTCTGGATGTTCTCTATTGATTTCATTTTTGGATAATCTTCAGCAAGATTTTGCTTGCATACGATATTAATAATATTTTTCAATAGTTTCCACACTCTTTTGTGTCATATTTTCTGGGAATGGGAGTAAGTATGGATCTAGGTATACCTATATTAATTTAGAAATCAGGATAGATATTCCTGATTTTATGTTTTCTGGCCTTCAGTTAATGGTAAGAAGCTGTGCTGCAATTCCAAAGGCACGTGGTCTGAATCCACCACAGGAGAAGGAGGGGCAATCTCCTTCTGTGTAATTTACTGCCTCTGAAAGCCCACAGCTATGTGTCGGTTCCGACTCAATGGCAAAAACCCCAACTTGTTTTTTTGGAGCATTTTGATCCAATCCGTACAGATTTCCAAAGTGCAATATTATGATTAACCACCAGGGGGCATGGGGCTCTAATTTTACTGACCCCCACGGGCTGTAAATTGTTTAAAAATTAGGAATATGACTTCTGTGATATGAGTGATATAAAATACATCCTAAAAACCTAGAGACTATCTACCCCCAGCATGTTTCACACGGGCACTGTTACATATATAGAGACTGTGTTTGATTTTAGAAATTGATTGCAGACCTGATCTCTGCTTCTTGACCCTGCTTACAGTCATTTGGGGATCATTTAGTGAGTCTCCAGGTAGTCTAAACACTTAGGCACTCAGCTTTTAACCAAACAGTTGGCAGTTCGAACCCACCTCCTCCCTGAGATGCCTTGGGAGAAAAGCCTGGTGACCTGTTTCAGAAGGTTTACAACCATGAAAACCCCACAAATCACAGTTTTGCTTGATTTGGTATCATGGCAATATGCTTGGGGGCGGAGGACTGCTAACCTTTTGTGGACTACAGGATTAGTGGGAAACTGGAATCCCACTTCCGGTTTGCACTGCCATCTGCTGGGGACGGGGGTTGTTGTTAGGTGACATTGAGTCAACTGCAACTCACAGCAACCCTATGAAAAGCAGATCAAAACACTGATCTGTCCTGTGCCCTTCACATGGTCCCTTCAGTGCTCAACCTCATCGCTGCAGTCATGGTGCCAGTCCTATTCCTTTAGAGTTTTCCTCTCTCTCACTGACCCTCTATGTTCCCCGCCATGCTGTCTTTTCCATGGACTGATCCCTCCTGATACATGTTCCATGTATGGACAGATTCTCTCCATCCTCGCCTGTAACAAGCACCCTGATTGAACTTCCTCCAGGACAGATTTGTTCATTCCTCTGACAGGCCACGGTATGTTCAACTCTTGGCCAACATCTCAATTCAAAGGTCTTCTCTATTTACTGCTCAACTTCCACATGTAAATGAGGCATCATGGCTTGGATCAGCCATACCTAAGACTTTAAACTCACATCTTTGCTCTTTAGGGCTATAGAGAGGTCCTTGACAGAGGATTTTCCCAAGGCAACACAACTTATGATTTCTTTACTGCTGGTACCAAGGGTGTTGATGGTGGGTCCAAGTCAAATTAAACTGTTGATAATTTTAATCTTTTCTCTGGATGTCTTGATGTTGCATATTGGTCCAGTTGTGAAACAGAAGGGAATATTTGTCTTAGTGATTGTACAAGGAATCCTGTGTAACTTCAAAAATGCATACATATGGGCCTCATGCCAACTACTCCAGCTCCAGAGGCCACTGATTGTCTCAAAGTTCTTATTCTGCCAAAAAAAATCATTTTATTCAAGATACGTTCCATTAGTAAAAACATGCGACAAAACCTTCCAAGCAGAAAATTGTTCGGTCTTAAAAGAGTTAAACAGCCTGGTGGTGATTTCAACTGGCATAATTTGGTGTTTGCATTCCAGCCGGTCCCAAGGTTGAGCTCCACTGATCCTGGAGCTTGAGGTGCTTGAAGGTGACATGAAACACCTGTCCTTCAGCACTGTGACCTCTACTGAGTCATGCTGGAGGTCCTGGCCACTTTATCACGAAATCAGCAAAGGCTGAAAAATAGAGACTGGCCAGCTTCAGAGCCGGCATTGCCTTAACTCGTCTCTCCATCAGCCTGCAGACTCCCTGGGGTGCAGCACTGGCTCCAGTTTCACGCTTTCAAGGAGTAAATCAAAGTGCCTGAACACGCTCCTCTCTCTCACCTCTTAGCCAGACAGCTGAGGTCACTGAGCCCGAGTGTGGACGGCAGCCTTCCTGCCGCTGGGCGGTACTGGGGCCAGGAGCCTGCTGCGTCCTGCATGGCCCTGGGTGGACTGTAGCTGGGTCCGATTTTTACAGTCCCTCGACTGTGACATTGCAGACGCTGGACAATGCAAAGCACAATACACACAGAAAGAGGGCGAGGCAGGCATGGCTTGCATGTGGTTATGCTCACTAATCATTAGATTTTCATTTTGAAAAAGGACCTCGGTCAAACAGCAGTCTTTTGATTAGTCCAGGGCAGACGGAAGCACTTAGCTGCCTCTGATGCTCTGAAGGCGGCTGAGCCCTAACTTTACCTGCTCCGGAGATGAACGTTAGGGTGACCTTGTTATGCATCTTTTTGCTATTGTACACTCTACTTATACATGTAGGAGCTAAGGGTGATGCTTGGCCCTCACCTGGATGAAGGATGAAGAGAGGAGACTGCCCCATGGGGCTGGGCGGGGACTTGGGGTGCTTCTGTGCAAACAGGCCAATTCTCTAAAAAGCCTGGAGAGGACGAAGGGGTCCTGCCAAGTCTATCCAGTCCAAGCCTCTTGTCCACAGATGAGGAAACTGAGGCTGGCCAACACAGCAGGCTCCGGTGACCAGCTCGTCTTTCCAAGTCAAGGCCACTTCCGAGGCGGCTCAGCTGTCAGGCGACACTTGCTTTTTCCATAAGAGCCATCCAAGCCGGCCACACTTCGCAGTGACGTCATCACTCCAGCTACCCACCTGTAACATTCCCTGCCTACAAAATGCCTGCCTTTCCTTGTATTTGTAATAAGGAATGTGAATTATTATGACGTGCCATCAGGTTGGTCCCGACCCTCCAGGAGGTTTTGTTTTCAGAGGCTGTAAATAAGTAAATAGCACAGGAGGAGTCTGTCCATCCTTCTCCCTCAGAGCAACTGGTGGATTTGAAACACATGCGTCTGGGTTGACAGTGCACCTCCCTACCACTCCCAGTCCCTAACAGTGAAAAGCCTTCACTCTTGGTGGTGTAATATGTCTCTGTGTAAAATCCAAATGCTAATCCTCTGCAAGCCGCCTTCTCCTCCTTACTCATTCTTTTCTTAAAAATAAATGTTTTAATTTTAATTGCCATTTTAACGAAAGTTTACAGAAAAGTTAGATTTTCATTCATTCATTGTTGCACACTTTACCCCCTCTCTTCCTTCCCTCTCCTCAAGCTGACTTTTTTCACTAGTTTATTTACAAAATTCTAATACAAATTCAAACAAATTATTTTAATTTACTTCACCACCCCCATCAAATTGTACAACCCAATGATTAATCCCCTCGTCCCCCTGCACATCCACATCCCTCTGCTTCCAGCCTCTCCCACCCCTCCTGGATCCTTATACTCGTTCTACAATAATGGTCTTAAACAATATTTATCCTTATGGGACTGAGTTAGTTCACTCAGCATAATGCTCTCCAGTCCCTTCCAAGTTAGGTAATAATTTACAAAGTTATTACTCCTTCATCCTTACTCATTTTTAAACCAGCCCACACATGAGTCCATCAGTGTCCAAGGTTCTTCTTGTCCATCAACCAGAACCGTCCTTTCAATCAAGAGCAGAGTCTAAGAGGGGAGGTTTCACAGCCCTGTCCATCCCCACCTCTCCTGCCATGGCATAAAACACAGGGACTTTAATTTTGAATTAAAAACCAATGTGAATTAAAACAATATTCATTTTTCTTACTCATCCCTCATGCCAAGAAGATGAGACACTCTCAGCCCAGCCCTTAGGGGCAGATGACAAGGCCTTCAGCCTTCAAACGTGTCACCAGGAACACCAAATTGGGCTGCCCCGGGCTGCCCTGGCTCCAGGCGGGCATGTTGCATCTATTTCTAATAAGTATCACGTCCCTCGTGACTCAGCCAGTTGGCCTCAGAATTTCGCTTTGTACTTTTCCCGTGGTCGGCAGCTGGTCCCCAGCTGTCTGTGGTCCTGGGCGGATGGTGACTGCTCCCTGCTCCATGCTGAACCTCAGCCCAGGCTCAAGCATGAGTCGAGTATCAGCAGTTCTGGCCTTTCCATCCCCTTGGCATTTCTCAACACCCAGACCTGTGCCCTAGGAGCCCCCTCTGCACCCTCAAAATCCCTCCCACCCAGGATGGCCTGGCCGGCTCACCTCTCCTGACTGTCCCTGTCACATCTCTTCCTGAGGGAGGCCCAGGAGAGCTGAGTCTGAGGGCTGGGCTAGTGCAGATGACACCTGTCTGGCTCAGACGGTGACCCAGGAGCACCAAGGTGCCATGGGACCAGCCAGGGGCTATCCGTCTAATTGAGGGCCACTCTGGTGCTCATTTTCCTGAGAGGCCTTGAGGTCCACCAGTGCCTGCTGCTCTAGTTGGCAAACTGACTGCTGTTTTCAGTGCTGTCCAGCTGACGATGACTCCCAGCAACTCTATGAATGAGAGATGGAACCTTGTCCTATCCTGTATCATCTTCACAGTCTCCACCGAGTTCAAGTCCACTGTTGTAGTCACTGTGCCAATCCATCTTGTCAAAGGTCGTACTCTCTTCCTCTGAACCTCCACCTTTCCAAGCCTTTCCAAGTCTTTGACCCTTTAAGTTTTTTTTCCAAAGACTTGTCCCTCTTGACAACATATCCAAGTATGTGAGACGGCGTTGTGCCATCTTTGCCTCTCAGGAGCACTCTGGTTACACTTTCTCCAAGACAGACTGGTTTCTCTTTTCAGTACTTCCTGATACATATTCCACACTCTTCACCAACACCCCAGTTAAAAGGTATTCATTCTTCTTCAGACTTCCTTACTTACCGTCCAACTTTTACATGAATAAAAAGCTATTGAAAACACCACGGTTTGGGTCAGGCACAATTGAGTCTTTAAACTGAGACTTGAAGTGTGTGTCTTACTGACTGGGTCACCGCCCCAGCTTGGCAGGGGCCCGCCTTGTTCTTGCTTGTGGGTCTGTCAGTCTCTGTCAGCAGAGTCGATTTTTCTCCATTGCTTTTCCTTGCAGACTGGTCCGTTACTCCGGCCTGTGCACTGAGAGCCCTGGGGAGTGTGGGGGATAGTGGCTGGGGAGACCCCTGAAACCTGACAGCTCCTCAGGTTGCTTCAAAGGTGTGTCAGGTGCTCTTTTCCCTGCCAAGTCACCCCACCTCCATTCCCTGAAACATCTGACACAAGATTTCTGGCTTTCTTTTCTCCCCCAAATTCCAGCTCTCTGGTCAAACATGTCTCTCCATTGCAGGCAAATCCAGCTGATAGAGAATAAATCAGTTTCTCAAATGCTCCATGAAGAAAGGCCAGTTTTAAAATGCTTTCTCTAATTCATTGTAGACCACTATTTTTGCAAAATACAATAAAAATGAATTACTAGAGAAAGAAAAAAAAGCCATAAAATGCAAGCATGAGTGTCTGGTTATAGACAACACTGCTCTGGCAAACTGATGTAGAAGTTTCAAGAAACTCTTCAACTTCTGTGTTTCGCCAATTGTGAACCATATGACAAACAGCTTGCGGTCGGGTGCAGGCCCGTGGGCGGACGGTGGGCAGCCAAACGTGGATGGATCCAATGCCTCGTATTTACATTTCAGCCCCATGCTTACATTTCTCTGGGAGAACACAGCGTCTCTGGTCTGCTGTCTGCACATCCTAGTTTGGTCTGAAGCTTATAACTAAACCTGACTGATTTACACAGCAGTACACCACCCCAGCTTGGCAGAATGTCTCCCCAGCACACACTGTCTTAGTTATTTAGCGCTCCTGTAGCAGAAATACCACAAGTGGGTGGCTTGGACAAGTAGAAATGGATTTCCTTGTGGTCTAAAGGTTAGAAGACTTCACTCAGAGCTCTGGCTCTGGGGAAAGAAGGCCCTTTCTCTACTGGTTATGGAGAAGGCACTGCTTGCTCTCAATATTCATGGGCTTAGCATCCCTTGGTGATCTCCATGAATCTAGACATCAATCTTTCTATGAGTGTAGGAGGTTCCCAGCACAAGGGCCCCAGATCCAAAGAAAACACTTTGCTCCAGCTCCTTTTTCCTAGTGGTGCTGAGGTCCCCTCTCTGCTCTCTGCTTGCTCTTCTCTCCTTTTATCTCTTATGAGATATCAGATATTACAGGCTACACCCTAGAGAAAATTCTTTTACGTAGTTTCACCTCCTCTAGAAGGGATTGGTCAATCTTCCTATAAGTGATGGGTTTATTAGATCACAGGAGATCATTACATAACCATCACACTGCACCATGACGTTCAAAACACTGAGAATCATGACCCAGCCAAGTAAACACATATTTTGGAGGACACAGAGCACTCCATGACAGAACGCCACAAACAACCCTTGCCATTCAGGGCTACCACTCTGTCTCCATAGAAAGCTTTTGAGTCTATGCTCTACTTTTCTCTCACCCAGGCAGGTCCTACCTTCTGTTTGTAGAAATGCCCATCTTCCTGTCACTTGCTGGGCTCCTAGGTGCTAGGGGCTCTGGGGACAATGTTGGCCACTTACCTGTGTCATTAGGGTATCTGTCCCCTTTGGTGCACGTCCGCCCGTCGTCCTCCCGGACGTAGCCCTCACGGCATTCACAGCGGTAGCTGCCCGGGGTGTTGACACAGATGTGTGCACAGAGTGTCTTGTTGCTGGTGGCGCACTCATCGATATCTGGGTTTGAACAAATGCAGACAATCCATAGACAACTTCAGAGACCTCACTCCCCCCCTTTCACCCACCATGACATTAGGCTTGTCCCTGTGGCCCACTGTCTACAAAGGACTCTTTGTCTGACCCTATCTGAAAAGCCAGGGAGCTTTGGTGAGCTAATGGTAAGAGGCTGAGCTGCAATTCCAAAGGCATGCGGTTCGAATTCACCAGCTGCAGAGGAAGATGGGCAATCTCCACCCAGGCAATTTACTGCCTTGGTTCCAACTCAGGGCACACAACAACAGCAAACTTGAGAAGCATGTGTATAGTAGGAAGCAAGTAGCTTTAAGTCTTCAAGGAAATAGCACCACAGGTGGATTCCGCCCTGGTTACAAGCTGACGGAGGTGGGGGTTCAACTATGGCTTTACTATTAAAGTCCCAGGGCCTGGTATATAAAACCATAAAGAGGGAGTCGGCCTGAAATCCTTCCCAGAGCCACTCAGATGAGCAAGTGAGACGGATGCTGACACACTCCAACAAGTAAACACTGTAAAAGTGAGGTTTTTTGCAACTAGCCTGGTGTGCTCAGTGTTTTCATGTTCCAAGCCCCACAACCCTGGGGCACTTAGGAAAGGCTCCACCCTTGTTATGAGACATGGCTGTACCTGGGAAAAGCCACTGTGAATAAAAGCAAATAGTCATTATGGGTCTAAAGGAGAGGATTTCCCCCAGGACATTTCTGCCTCACCAATGACCCCAACAAACCCCTCGGAATGGGGGAAATGAACCATGAGACCATCAAACAAGTAGCCGCTAGAAGTCCGTGTGATCCGTGCTTACTGCAGACTTGCTCCACTGCTGAAGGGGTGGAAAGGAGGGCTTCCCACCAGGGAATCTTTGTTCCCATGTCAGGTCCACTGGCTGAAGACATCAGGTGACATGGAGGGAAACAGGCCCTGCAGTCCCAGAGTGTGCACACATGGTGAGTACAGAGCCCGATCCTCAAGTTGGGGGTGCCAATGATCTCCTAGCCACTCCCTGGACCAGCTGCTGACTGACCTCAGGCTGCTGTGTGTACCTGGGGAACGAGGCCATTTGCAGGCTCCCCGGCAGGAAGTAGCGGGCCTTCCACAGACCTAGAAGTCAGGGTAGGGCTTTCCTGGGCAAGATCTTCATCCTTCTTGCTTTCTTGCTTGTCTTCAGGTCCCTAAACCCTCAGCATAAAGCTGCCTGTGTTCAGAGAGCAATGCGGAATGGTTGATGTGGATGTAGGTGGAATCTTCGGCAGCACAGCGGTTCTACGGATCCCCAAGCCTCCAGATGAAAAGAACAGGTAACTTATGAGCCTGGTGCATGGGCCTGAGCGTGATGGAGCTTACGCACCAAGCTCTTGGTAGCTGGGGCTTTGGGTCTCTTGCTTCGTTCCCTTGGTGGTCTCAACCTCTTTTTTTCCATGAATGTGGGCACCATCTCTGGTGCCATAGGGGCAAAAGTCAGGGCCTCCCTGGCTAGAACTGCTCTGAGATGGACGGTCCAACGTCCATGCTGAGGCAGGGAGGGAGGAGCTGCTGGCCACAGCAAGTCATTTCCCTCCTGAGCCTCCCTGCTGTCTAATCCGTCCCTCCTTCAGTTGTCCTTCAAACCTGACTGTGCCTGGCAGTATCAGGGGCACTTGTGCAAACGCAGATTCTGGGCCCACCCTCCGAGCTGTGATGTACTAGGTCTGGAGGGGAAGACAGAGGTCTTTTTTTCTTTTTTCTCATAGCAATAACCCCAGATGTTTCTGAGATAGGTTAACCACGGATGACTGCACTCAGCAGCACAGGGCTCCTGGGAACAATTTAGCCCTGAACTTGCTTTTTTGCAAACAGGCCTCAGAAAGTCCAGGCATCCTTGTCAGTGAGGGGGGAAGGGAAACAGCTGGTGGCGACTGAGGGTGCTGACTTCTCAGCTGCAGCCCAGGTGGCGGCCTCAGCGCCCTTTGACCCACTTCTCACGCGGCTGCCATATGCACACGCCCTTCTCAGCGTCTTTCCCCGGTCTTCTAGAAGAACACGTTTTCTCCTTTAGTTTCTTCTGCATTTTTTCTTTGATGACCATTTGCAGGCTGTTTCACATTATTCTGGTTTACCCTGGTTAATATTCCCTCTTCTGCTGTTATAGTTCCCTGCCAATCAGGATCTGAGTTGTACCAATTAGAAAGAAGTCCCTGGAAATACATATCTATCCATCGACAAGTGCATATTTCCATGTTTTCTGATACATCTAAATTATTAAAATAATTAATA
>NW_006399868.1:168962-292517 GCF_000299155.1 Elephantulus edwardii
GCTGTCCCTCTATTATTAGAATAATTATTAAAGAAATAATTATTATAAAAGTAATGGTTATATTCACAGTAAACAAACATTTAAAACTATTAAAAATCATAGTTATTTTCATAGGTTAAAAACTCCATGTTTACAATCTTCAAAACTCTTTTTCACAGTCTTCACACATGTGGTTCAGTGAGATTAATTACATTCATCCTATTGTTTAAACCATCATCATGAATGGTTTCCAACTTTGCCATCATGTCCAACTAAATATATAAATATGTTTGGATGAAGACATATATATATAATACACAGTATATAGTTGCTGTTGCTGTGTGCCATCAAGTCAGAACTGACTTGTAATTGACCCTCCAGTGGATTTTCAGAGGCTGAAAATCACATGGGAAGAGACTCTCCTTCTCCTGAAGAGCAGCGGGTGGCTTTGGGTGGCCAGTGAAACCCCTTCCTCTCAGGCCAGCAGAGCTCTCTATTAGAATATAAGAGATCTTAATCATCAGCAGATAAAGGTGGTGGTTCCTAGGAAAACACCAAATACAATCTACCCAACAATTTTCGGGATGGAGGGGAAAGAATTTAAGATTAGAACACTTATGGGAGCTGGTCATGATGAAGTACGGCCAGTCCAGGAGGGAACCATCGCCCAGGGCCGAGCCCTCAGAGCTGGGACAGGAGGCCGCCCTCGCGCACCCAGGCAGTAGGGCTTCTCCCTCTTGCGGTGCCTCTCGCGGTCGTATCGGTAGCCTGGGTAACAGGTGCACAGCACACGGCCGAAGTTGTCGGTGCATTGCTGCTCACAGGGCGCCTCAGCGCACACATCGTAGTCTGCAAGAGAAAAGGCGAGCTCAGGTCAACCACGGGCGTTGCTAGGAAGGCCCCGGTCTAGAACAGGCATATCGTGCACCATCTTTGCCATCTTTGGTAGGTCTGAGCCCACTGGCTGGCATGGTATTGTGTCAGCACATCTCATCGAGGGCTTTTCTCATTGCAAAGACCCTCGATCACGGCTCTCAAGTTGGCACTGACTCTAGCTGATCTACAAATGCAAGACTATAAATCACACTGGAGGAGACTGTTTGTCCTTCTTGGAACCAGTGGATTCAAACCACCAGAGAGGTGTGGTCTTTGGGGTAGTAGCTCAATTCCCTACAAACTGGACGACCAGAGCTCCCTACTCTAGGACATGGGCGTCTTCTAGGCACATTGGGTAATACAGCACGTATATCACAGTGATTACGTCAAACCTTACTTGCAGTTCCCTTTTACCGGCCTTTGTCCCTCATGCATTGATGGGTTAAGAGGGCCACAGTCTGCACCGTTCCCTTGGGAAGAAGGTTGTTCTTTTCCACGAATTACTGTAGAGACAAAACCCTTCCAGCGGAACCTTAGGGATGAACCAGGCCTGGTGGTGAGTGGTGGCTGTGGGAGCTGGGGCCAGGAGTGGTGCAGGCTCAGGGTGGGACCATGGAGGCTCCAGACAAGAAACGAGGGTGAGTGACTCAGACACTGGTTCTTGTGCACATGGGAGTGTGGTCTGTGTGAGCTCTGCATGCTGAGAAGGGTTTAAACGGTGAGATCGTTCCACCCAGCCCTTCATCTCTGCTCTGTGCAAATTGGGGGGATGTTGTATCACTCATAAAGAATCTGGCATCTCCTCCTTCTCGGCCTCGTGAACTCACATTTAATGGGCTCTGAAGGGACTCTGGCTCTCAACCAGGAGCTCAAGCAGAGTGCTCCAGGCCTGTTCATCAGCCTCTCATTAATCATGGCGCTATCTCACTCAGGTGCAGACAGACGAACGACCCCTGGTCACAGGCGAGCTCGGCTCAGCTTGGCTGCACAGGAAGGGGGCTGTGTGGGCTGTCTCCCACTGACATGGGTGGGATCAGTGTCACTGATGGTCTTCTCAGGGTGACCTGGAAAGCTGCGCTCACTCATTTTTCTCACAATGAGGCTTCCAGGCTGGCTTTGCCCAAGTGGAGGGACCAACCAAGGCATGTTTCTCAAGTAAGCATCATCTCTAGGCAACCAAGCTCTGTGCCCATGAAGTCTTGGCTGTGATGGTTACGAGCCACTGGCCTTTTTATCTAGCAGTGACTGGAACAGGAGAGACAGGGCAAGGAGAGAAGTTTTGGGAATGTGTGGTCCAACAAGGTATGGTTAGAAAGCAACAGCCCCCCCAAAGTTCTCATCATCTCTGCTCTTTCTGCTGCCACCCACAGTCCCTAAATACCTGACCTGCTTTGTGCTTGTGGTGTGATAAGTGCTCCTTTTCTCTAAAGACTTTGTTCAACAAACAAAACCAAATGACTGATACAAATGAGTCAACTTTTAAGAAAAGTCTCTGTGAAAAGCAACGGAGCAGAGGGCTGGTTATAGCAAAACGATTTCAGTACTTGAGATGGCTTTTCCGTGAAATAATTCCATTTTCAGTTATAATCATCATAGGAACTGTGTTCTCACTCTCTGGTAATGGGGACTGGTTTTCCACCCATATTTGGAATCACAGTATCTAAGCACACAGTAGGGAGTTTTGGTGGCCTAGTGGGAAGGAGCTGTGCTACCAACCCAAAAGTATGCGGTTTGAATCCACCAGCTGCTTCACATGAGGACATGCAATATTCTCCTGTGTTTTTTTACTGGCTCTGAAAACCCACTGAAAGGTCAGCTATAGGTTGGTTCAGACTCAATGGTACACAATAATAACAACAAGAAGCATACGATATCCATGTCATGTTTCAGATTAGGCAAGGACTTTAGCTGGCATTTTACATTAATTGCCTAAATTTCATTTTCTGTGAGTATCTGCCAACCAGTAACATAAATAAAAGTCACAGCTGCTGAATGAGAAGAGC
This sequence comes from Elephantulus edwardii, assembly GCF_000299155.1. Taxonomy (NCBI): domain Eukaryota; kingdom Metazoa; phylum Chordata; class Mammalia; order Macroscelidea; family Macroscelididae; genus Elephantulus; species Elephantulus edwardii. The sequence goes on from NW_006399868.1 coordinate 171,821, forward strand.
TGGTTAGAAAAGAGCACAGTTATTTTGACTGGTGTGCACTTCCTCGGTGTACTCTAACTAATGGCTCTGGCTGGCAGTGAGAAACTCAGTCTTGGGATCAAGGCCAGGAAGGAAGTGACTTCCCAGCTAGTACTTCCCACGGCACCTTCCAGCTATGGGGGCTCAGCTGTGCTTATGAACTCTTCCTACTGCAGAGGAAGAAACAGGAACCGTTCACACCTTATCTTCCTAGTGGATGAACAAATGCATTCTCTTGCTGCGAGGCTCTATCAAGTCAATTCCAACTCAGTGCAACACCATGTGACAGAGAACTAGCCCATAAAGATTTGAAGGCTGTAATCTTTATGGAGGAAGCCCTGGTGGCATAGTGTGTAATGTATGACGCTCTAAGCCACAAGGTTGGCAGTTTGAAACCACTAGCCGCTCTGCAGGAGATAGCTAGACAGCCTCCTCTTGTAGCCTCAGAAATCCCATGGGAGTCACTATGAGTCAGAATCAACATGATGGTAGTGAGAGGGTCTTTAAGAGCGCACATTTCCAGGTCTTTCTCCTGCAGAGCCCTTTGGTGGATTTGAACCTCCAACCTTTCAGTTAACAGCGAAGCACTTAATCATTGCACCACCAGGGATCCTATGAGACAATAAACTATGAATTGCCTTGCTCTGGCGTTTTGGGCAAGTGAAGAAAATGATACCACTCTACTCACGCCCTCCCCCAGCGTCCCCACTCCAGCCCTGGACAAACTCATGCTATGATTTTCTGGGCCAGTGCTCCACTGAGATTCTGTCACATGACTTCTCCTCCTATTTGGGAAGTCCTGGGCTGACCCTTGCTTCTAAGACCACCCCTGTTGTCCTGGTCCTCTGGGCTCAGTGCCCCTCTGCATATGTGCTGCATTAAATGCATCTAGAGCACACGCTGAAGTTCTAGTATGACGAGAGGCAGAGCAAGGAAGAACCCATCACTTACTGAGCACTTAATAAAAGAAAGCCGAGGAGTCCTGGCAGCACAGTGGCCAAAGGACACAGCCGCTAACTCAAAGGTTGGCAGTTTGAACCCACCCACAGCTCTGCAGAAGGATGTGGTGGTCGGCTTCCGAGAAGGTCACCCATTTGGTGATTCCACCTCACCGTGACCTTCCATCCGATTTCCCAGGTTATTAATGTGGGAGGGGGCTGTTTCTTCCCTTCAGAGAAGCTTCCAGTGGACCTTAACCACCAGCCTTCTGGTTAGTATCCCAACAGGTAACTCACTTTGGCACTAGGAAACTCTATGGACAAATTCCCTTCTGTTCTACAGATCACTAGGGCCACTATGAGTTGGAATTGGTGTAATGGCAATGAGTTTGGGTTTGGGGTTTAATAAGAGCTAACTCCATTCCAAGTACACGTAACAGTCTTAAATTATCAATTTTTGTGTCTCTTTGCTAGTCCTCATTTCTTTCATTTCATGAGAATGTTCACAGATAAAATAAAATAAAATAAAAAATAAAAGAAAAGAAAATGTCTGCTTACAATGGTTATGCTGGTGTGCACCTGATGTTCAGAAATGTTTTAGAGTTGATGGTCAGGATTAAAATAAATAGTAATATAAGGTAAAAAAAACCCCCACAATAAACAACAACTGTATGACTCAAAGAGCAACATTTTCCTGCAAAAAATAAACCTAAAAAACTAGAGTTTCAACAGTAGCTTGGCCAAGGCCATCACTTGTAGGGGATGCAGCGTGACCATAATCCAAGTCTATGGACAACCCATCATCCGAGTTGTTTGTTCCCCACTTGCCCCGCCCCTTGAGGGCTGGGTCATGTCATGTGTCTCTGTTCCACCAATCCTGGGAGAGGCACCTGGTCAGGGCGAGCTCATAACGGGAGAAGGGAATTCAAGTTCAGACAAGAAGCATCAGGTAGAGGTCACGAAGCAAGGCTTCCTGTGTGGAATGTCCATTAGGACATCACTGCTGATGGAGCCTGCAGCCTACAATGTGAGAGCGATTCAGTGTGTGTGCAAGCACTGTGTGCGTGACACGTGACCAAGTGAGTATTAAAAGGCTTTCATGTAAAAAGAAACTGCACACATACACACGAACGCAGCCAATCAGATGCAGACAGCTCACAACACCCCACGTACAGCTGAGTTTTGCCGATGCCTAGGGATCAATGGGGAGTTAGTGGGAAGTCATCAATTTCGTATCACCTACCTTCTGGGATGCACTGTCCGAGAACAAATTTATACCCTTTGCAGCACTTTTTCCTAAGGGGCAAACAAACAAAACAAAATATTCTTAGAATGTTTTAAAAATTTTAAAAATATTAGGTTAAATATATAATTATTTTTTAAATTGTTGCTTCTGGAAGAAGTTGTGCCTGGAAAAATTCACTGAGGTCTCAGTTTTTAAGTGAAGGAATTTTAAGTCAGTCTGAGATTGAAAGGAAAAACCAAATTATCAATACCACCAATAAATCAATATCTATATCTATCTATATTATGTCTATATATACCACCAATATCTCTCTTTCATCTCTTACTCTCATCTCTCCCTCTCCTTCTCCCTCTCACCAATATAGCAATACAATAAACGTGTCTTCTAATCCAGAAGGGCCTTCTGGATATAGAATTTATAAAATTGAAATTGTGGAAACTTTTTGAAACTGTGATGTAAGGTCTATATTATGTGTCATCTTAAAACTAGTAAAATTGAGCAAGCTCCTGACAGCCGCCAACCACAGGTACACTTCCCTACTTCACCCCTGCAGACAAGGTCTCTAGCAAAATCACCACCTTTTCCTAATGGACCAAGCACACCTCCTGCTCCTCTGGGGAGTGGGCTTCAGTTCCCTGCTGGCCCACAGCACTGTTCAGACGAGACAATCACATCCTTCTTCAAGAAACTACAGGACTTCCATCTCCTGATACTTCAAAGTCCACTGGGAGGTTTGACCCTCAGCTTTGAACTGGTTTATTCAGGTTTGACTCTTGCTGAAACTGACATTTCCACCCCAAATATCTCAACTCACTTCATCACCTTCAAGTTGAAATCAACTCATAACTGACCCTCCAGTAAGTTTTCCAAGGCCGTAAATCGCACAAGAGAACTGTCTTTCTCCTGAGGAGCAGCTGGTGGATTTGAACTACATGCCTTTGGGTTGACAAAATGACTCCTTACCTACTAGGCCACTAGAGATTCTCTGCAGCATACAACACCCAAAATATATTATGTTAGAATTCTCAGTTTAAAAAGATCCCCAGGTGATAATAAGAAACATTCTTACAGATATGGAGTTCTAATATATATGTAAGGTGAGCCTTACAGGTTTCATGTGCACGTTAAGACTCATAAACATCACCTGAAAATCAGCTGGGCCTCTGTAAGAACCACCAGGGAGCTTGTTAAACTGGCGCTTCCTTCTCAATTTATCTGATTTGGAAATGCATCAGTGCATTGAGCTGCAATGAACTTAATTCAAAGGCCTCCTTCAAATAACTGACTTTTCACACAGTGCTGAACCACCAAGGCTCCTTAAATGTTATATAACATCTATTAAAATTTATGCAGCTGATAAAAGCCACGTTCAGTAAGAGTAAACCCTGAAACCCAACAGGGGAGTGCCGTGTTGCCTCAGCCCCTCATGTCTCACATGTGACCCAGCTGTGGTGGATGCTTTACATCAGAAAGGTTTAAGGCACTGCCCGTCATACAAAGTGGTTCTGGAGACGCTCTTGGAAAACCTAGAAAGAGTTCAGGTGGATTTTCCAATTTTGTTATTCCAAAACTCACATTTGCTTGTAATTGTCTTGCCAATATAGATTAGTTTGAATCATTCTTCAAAATACATTGTTAGAAATGAAACACACACACACACACACACACACACACACACACACATTCTCATCTTTCATGGACGAAATTGGAGTTTGGTTCCAAGCCAATAACCCCTATCTGTAGCCTCTGCCTGTCAGGGGAGGCATGTGTGTTGCTATGATGGTCAGGAGGCTTCACTGCAACTTTGAGACTAATAGGAACTAATAAGGAAAGCCTGGTGATCTACGTCTAAAATTCAGCCAAGAACAAGCAAGCGAGAGGTGTGTTTGGTCCATCTGGAAAAGGAGGTGGTTCGGCTAGAGACCTGTCTGCAGGGGTAAAGCAGGGAAGTGGTTAGATTGTCAGAGGCTTGCTCAAGTTTACGAGGTTTAAGGCAGCACATAATATAGACTTTACAGCACAGTTTCAAAAAGTTTCAACTTTATAAATTTTATATGCAGGCAATGGTCTGATTATGCACCCAATTATGGGGACACACGAGGATTGACAGGGTTCCGTTCCATTGTGTATGGAGTTGACTTGAGAACAGCAGCTGACACTAAGTACAGGTAGGTAGATAAGTGGGTTTCAGCACAGAAGAGACTGTAAGAATGATGTAGGATTGGGCAGGGTTTTGTTCTATGGCACGTGGGGGTGTGGAGTCAGAGCTGACTTGAAAGCACTTAACAGTGTGTGTGTGTGTGTGTGTGTGTGTGCGCGCGCGCGCGCGTGCACGTGCACAAGGAGCTCCAGCAGTATAATGTGTTATATGTTGCACTACTAACTGAAAGGTCGGTGATTTGAATCCACCAGCTGCTCCTTGGGAGAAAAATGAGCAGTCTGTAAAGATTCATAGTCTTGGGAACCTGCTGAGGGTAGCTAAGTCAGAACGGATTCTATGGTAACGGGTTTATATGTGTGTTTACATATGAGCTGGACAATGACTAAGGATGGCAGAAGAAGAATCAATGCCTCTGAGTTGTGCTGCAGAAGAGTCTTGAACTGCCAAGAGAACAAACAGATTTGTCCTGGAGAGAGTGTAACCAAGCTGCTCCTTGGAGACAAGGATTTTGAAGCCCCATCTCATATATTTTGGGCATATTGCCAGGAGGAACCAGTCCTTGGAGAAGGACATCATGCTTGGAAAAGTAGAGGGAAAGCGCAAGAGAGGAAGACCCTGGATGAGATGAATTGACACAGTAACTGGGGTAATTTGGGGTAGGTGTGTCAGTGACAGTGAGATCAGCCCTGGATCGGGCAGGGGTCAGGATTATTGTTCATAGGCTATTGCTCAGTCAACTGGATGGCATGTAACAACAACAAAAATAACAACCATACATATGTTGTAGAAAGTAGTGAAGATTTAAAACTCGTAGTGAAGATCTAAGAGTATACAGCCTTCAATATGAATTAGACCTTAACATAAAAAAAACAAAACTCCTCACACCTGGACCGTTAGGCAACATCATTATAGATGGAGAAAAGACCGACACTGTAAAGGGTTTCACTTTCCTTGGATCCACAATCAATACCCATGGTAGCGACAGTCTAGAAATCAACACACAGGTTGCACTGGGCAACTCTGCTGTCAACGACCTCTTTAAAGGGCTAACGAGTAAGGATGTCATTTTAAAGACTCAGGTGTGTCTGACTCAAGCCATTATTTTTAATTGCTTCAGATGTATGTGAAATCTGGACAATAAATAAGAAAGACTGAAGAAGAACTGATGCCCTTGACTTGGGGTGCTGGCAGAGTATTGGATAGCCCTGACTTTCAAAAGAACAAAATCTGTCCTGAGGTATGTGTGACCCGGATGTTCCGTAGAGGCAAGGTCGGTGACACCTGGTGAGCATACTTTGGTCTATGTTGTCACGGGGTGAGGGCAGTCCTCGGGAAAGAAGAGGATTCATGAAAGACGGGAAGATTCTCAATGAGATGAACTGGCATGGTGACTGCAGCAATGGGCTTAAGGATTGGGAGAGAGCTTGAGAGGATGGCACAGAATAAGGCAAAGTTTGGATTTGTTGTTCACAGGGTCGTTATGAGTTGTGGTCAACTGGACAGGTCTCCACAACAACGATATATGTGTATGTGACATATTTACGTGAGATGTGTATATGCTTTTTTCATTCTCTGATATGAATGATATATAGTAGCAACATGCAGTGCTTCCTCAGTATACATCAGTTCTCAACATTTCCAACCAAGTTACAGCATTTATGATGATTGGAACAGTGACAGAAGATCTACCTTTGGAATCCATGAAATTTAAGCCCTGCCTCATTTTCCATGGTTTAAGAAAACCCAAGCATCTAATAACCCAAAGAAAAGCAGTCTAAATAGAGTATTCATTAAAATTTTACGGTTTTTACTTACTGCATTACTCAAAGCTGTCCTACAGAAAACTATACGAGGAAGACCAGTGCACTAGATGATATCAAACCCCAGTGATTCATGAGAAAGTAGGATAAGGGAAAACCATGTGGTTTTGATATTTACATTTAAAGTCCAACAACACATTTCAACATATGGTTCTATTTGTCTGTTTAAATGGCATATCTAAGGTGGAGCCCCTGAGATGTTCGATGGCGCTTGAAAGTTCATACAAATATCATCCTTATGCCCTCTCTTTCCCCATCCAAGCTCTGTCATTTGCCTTTTGTTATAACTGAAGGACCAGGATCTAAAAAGCTCTCCAAAGGCTCTGAGGTTTTAGCAAATTCAAGCTTCAGTGCAGGACATACCACTCAAATTCCTGCTTAGCTAAATATCAGCCCTCCTTTCATTGCTTTTGTGTCTGTACCATCAAATCAGATCTGACTGGTACAGGAGGAGATTGATTACCCCTCCTTCTCCAGCAGAGCATCTGGTGGATTCGAACCACGTACCTCTGGGATTGCAGTGTAGCTTATTGCCACTCCTTTCATTGTTTTTATTTTCTTTGAAAGGCACCCTCATTTTCCGCTTGAGGGCGGCAGTTCTGAGATGGGCCCTTCCCCCTTGGTCCCTGGGAATAGGTTACTATCTTGCATATTAAACACCCTGCAACCATATACTGCAATTTAAAATAAATAGTGAGATAATCTGCAAGTATTTACAAAAGTAACCCTACACTGCACACTTAATTGCATATTTGATACCATCTCAAGGACAGCTTATGACTTAATTGGCATCTAGGGAGGCAGACACAGTCATGGTGAAATCTCCTACTTGTGAAGCAAACCCCCACACTTGCTAGACTTAGGCCAAAACTCAGCTGTGCAGTCTTTATCTCTTAGAAAAACAAATGTGAACCGGGAAAGTGCACATGTCCCAGTGACACAGCCATTCTAAATACGCTGCACGTGTCCTAGCTGGGACTTCCAATTGCAGACCGCTTTCTCGGTCCTTGGCGAGCACTGGTTGATTGTTGGGTTAGAAACAGTGACATCTGGCACTCAGGGAAGTCTGTGCAGGGTTTCCCTGGGCTCCCGGATACTAACACATTGTTGTTTGTTGTTGTTATGTGCCATCGAGTTATTTGCTACGCATAGCGACTCTATGTACAACAGCCCTAAACCGTGCTCTATCCTGTGCCAATTGCACTACCTCTGACACTCCCACCCCGATTACCCCAGTCACTGAATCAATCCACCTCATAGAGGGTCTTCCCCTCCTGCGCTTTCCCTCTTACTTTACCCATCATGATGTCCCTCTCCAAAGACCTGTCTCTCTTTACAACATGTCCAAAGTATGTCAGACGAAGCCCCAGAATCCTTGCCTCCAAGGAGTAGCCTGGTTTAACCCTCTCTAGGATGAATCTGTTTGTTTTCTTGGCAGTCCATGGTACATTCAATACTCTTCTCCAGCACCACAGCTCAAAGGCGTCAATTCTCCTTCTATCCTCCCTAGTCATTGTCCAACTCTCTGATGCATAACAAGTGATTGCAAAAACCATGGCCTGTATCAGGCACACCTTAGTCTCCAGAGGGGAAAAAAATCATAACAACGGTGCAACAAGAATTCTGTTCCACGGGCCAGGTGTGTGTGAGAGGTTTGAGAAGGAAGATACAGAAAGAACATCATCAGATCATCTGCTGATCGTCAAGAGAGTAAGCAGCCAAGGGATACTTAAAGCTTTGCTCTAATGCGAGGTGAATTTCTCAGATTTACTGCCTTTCCCTCACGTGGTGCCTCCCTCAGTGCGGAGGCATGGACAAGATGTAGCGGAGTTTTGTTGTTTTTTTTAAAGGATAGAATACTTTATTCACCAACACGGACGAGGGGATATAGCGAGGGGGAGGTGGGCAGTTTTCAAGGCCCCCGCCAGGGCTTCTCCCTCTGGTAGTGGGCAGCCAGGCTGCCGTCCCAGGCTTTCCCAGGCCTCGATGCTTGGGAAGATGATTGTCCAAGCTAACGCAAGTTAACAAAGTTGGGCCCCAGCGTGCGCCTTCCCAGCAGGACACTTCTAACGCTGGGTGACAAGAAATGTGTCTCAGCTGCCCTCACACTCCGGGCAGCGCTCTGTGCCAGTAACCCGTTTGGGTTTTTTTTTTTAAAGGACAGAGAAATCAGATTTCCCAGGATGCTTTAGGTTTTGGTGCCATGCAAATGTTAAAATTCTGGCTCTGTCCTGTGAAGATGTGACCTTGGGCTGGGTTCTGAGGTTAAACCACCTTGGGCTGGGTCTGAGGCTCAGTGAGCTGCGGCTTCCTCATGGCTATCCACGGATGGAAAGACTTGCCTTCTGTGGTTATCACAAGGATGGTGCATAACACATGGAGGGTGCCCGGCACAGTGCTCAGAGCAGGAGATCATCTGCACTTTACGGACACGACAAGCAAATAGCAAGAACCTCTCTCCTAGCGGCTTCACGAGTCATCTCTGTCTTCCAACGGCAGACGTTTTCTTTTGGAAGATAGACAATATAGGGAGATTGAGAGCAAGCCACCAGACTTTCAGTTCACAGGGCAAACCCTAATGGACTAGACCACCAAAGTCCTTCTTCCTCAAGTTATCCCTAAATAATTGAACAAGAAATACAAAAACTGCAAACCCTGTAACTCACAGACTTGGACTTAGGAGACACCTGTCATTCTGAACCACAACATGAAGACTGAACGAGGCTGGCTGGCTGGGATATGATTTTGCACAATGGAGTAACCTCCAACCCACGTGCCTGAGAGAGAGCAAACCCAAACCAAACAATTGCCTCCAGGTTGATCTGACACATGAAGAACCCTGTGGGAAAGGGTGGAACTGCCCATAGGACATGCAAGTCTGTAAATCTCTGCGGAAGCAGATGACCACAGATGTCTTCTAGGAGCATCTAGTGAGTTCGAACCACTAATCTTCTGGTTAGCAGTTGGATTCTTTAACCCCTGCACCACCAGGTCTCCTCAGAGGATCCAAGGAGAAATCAGTTCACCTCTAGATTAAGAAGTTGGAGAAGAGTGCAGAGGAAAAGCTGGCCAGAAAAAAGCACAATAATTTGAAGGTCTGGTCAGAAGTTAAGATTTCCAGCTTCCTCCACACCCCACTGCAGTCAGCTCAGAGCCTTTGTCTCCTAAAATGGACAGAAAGTACATTCTTTGGAAGAACTGAACCCAGGAAGTTCAAGTCTGTGTGGCACCAAGTTAGAGAAATCAAGAGACCTCCCCACCAGCAGATAACCTGACCCAGAGACACAGGGTTTTGAAACATTTTTCTAGAACTTCTTCAATTGGATATTTCCTCCCAGAAGAATGAAGTATCTGGCGCTGACTCTAAAGGCAAAGCAGATGAGCCTTCCTCACGTCTTTAACTACTCGGCCCTAAATGAAGACAGATGGGACTGGAAAAGCAAGCCTCATTAGCATAATCCATTATCATCATTCCAACCCCCGAGCAGCATGCCAGGGAAGGGGCTCCAGAGGGACACAGGCACTGAAAGGGGACCCACCCACCTCCCTGGAAGGTAGCACCTCTCCTGGAAATCTCTCCCCTCCCTCTCTTCACTGCCTTCTCTCTCTTCCTTGAACCTTGACTGAGCTTTGCCTGATCTTGCGTGAGCTTCTAGAATTCCTCTTGTAGCAGAGCTCAGAAAGCAGGCCTGAATCAAGTGACTCACCTCCCATCCAGGCAGGCTGGTTTCCAGCCTCTCAACCAGAAAGAGTGCTTCCAGGCAAATGAAACTGTACTGTGCCAACTAGAGAATCATTACAAACAAATGAAAAACAGGAAAAACCCCCGACCTATTTCTATAACCACCTGCAAATTTCTTATTCGTGTCAGAGCTCACTGACAATATTAAGAGGATCACAAGGAACACATGAGGCTCAATCTGTGGTCATGTGCACAGTTACTGATGGTCAAGTTCAAAGGAGAAGGGCAATAAATGGTGTCACTCCTCTCACTACTTAACTACATGTCTCACTTGTCACGGCATCTGTATTTTAACTGCGTAGAAGAGGCAAAAAATGGGAAAAATGTGTGGGAAGATTCGTAGATGGGGCAAAATAACAAAACCCCAAAGGAAAACAATAAAACCCAATTGTCATTGAGTTGATCTGAACTCGTGTGACCTCAGTTATGCAGCGAAGAACTTTGGGGTTTTCAGGGGCTGTGTTGGAAGAGATCAAAGGCCCTCTGGGTGGGTTTGGACCACCAGCCTTTTGCTGAGTTAAAAAGAAACAAAGAGCTGTGCCATTAGAGTTGATGTTGACTCATAAGCTGCCCTGGGGGACATGCGTCACCGAGTTTCCAAGGTGCCAATCCTTACGGAAGCAGACAGCCACATCCCCCTGTTGGGGGGCTGGTGGGTTCAAAACACCACTTTTTAACCTGGTCGCCAAACACGTAACCGCTGTGACACCAGGGCTACTTGTCTGTCTTTTTTTGTAGTTGGTATCTATACTTAACTAGGGAGCTCCGGCAGCCTTGTGGTAAGGAATTGTGCCATTAACCAAAAGACGGGCAATCTCCTCCCGTGAGATTTACAGCCTCTGCAAACCTCCGGGAGGGTCAGCTCCGAGTCTGCTTTGCTCAGCGACGACATAAATGAACAACTTTGTTCAAATTTTTTAAAATTAATTTTAATGAAAGTTTACAGACTTAGGGTTTCCAGTGATTCATTGTTGCACTTTTCTCCCTACCCATCCCTCCCCCCCCCCCAATTCACTCTTCTCCTTGAAAAGAAAGAAAAAACTCTTTCATTGTTACGGAATCCCTCCCTGCAAAGTCCACTCCACTACGCAGCCTATAAATGAACAACATTTACACTTAACTATTTGCACTGGCCAGAGACTAGAAGTTATCAAAGCTACAGCACATCTCCAGGAAGGCTGCAGGTGAGAATACAGCCAGTCAACAAATATGACCCCACCCAACCACAAGCAGAAGCCCTGTGGTTAAAGCCCTGGCTTTTGGGATCATACTTCTCAGGCACGGACCCAGCCTCTGCTACTTCCCAGCTCTAGGACCCAAGATGAGCAGCTTAATGTCTCTAACTCAATCTCCTCAACTGTCAAATGGGAAGAGTAATCGTGCCACCTCACAGGCTCGGTGTGCAGGTTAGAGAAGTGAAGATGCATGCGGAACTGTAGTATGTTGTTCTTGTTAGGGGCTGTTGAGTCAGCTATGACGCCTACAACTCTTACTCTATCCTGCAGCCTCCTCGCACTTTCTGCCACGACCAAGCCCTTTGCTGCGGTCACGGTCAATCACCAGCATTAAGAGTTTTCATCCCTTTCGATGACCCTCTGCTTTTCAAACATGATGCCTTTTTCCAAAGATCAGGTATCCTGACAACATGTCCTAAGTATACGAGATGAATTTTCACCATCTCTGCCTCTAAGGAGCACTCTGGTTGCACATCTTTCAAGATAAATGTGTTATTTTTGCAGCTGAAAGTATATTCAGTATCACTTGCCAACACCATGATTCGAAGACATTAATGATTTGATCTTCCTTATTCATTGCCCAACTTCCATGTTCATATGAAGCAAATGGAAATATGGTTTAGGTCAGATGTACCTTAGTCTTTAAATTGACATTCTTGCTCTTTACAGAGATTTGCCCAGAGAAACACATCTTGTGGTTTCTTGGCTGCCTGCTACCATCCATATGGAAGTCTATACATTCTCACTCACTGCTGTCAAGTAGGAAGTGACTCATAGCTGATCTTCCAATGTGTTTCTGAGGCTGTAAATCACACAGAAGGGATCAGCTTGTCTTTCTCCCTTGTAACTTCTGGAGGATTTGATCTGTCGGAGAAGAGCGGTCTTTGGGTTAGCAGCACAACTCCACAGGGACAGCGTCACCAGAGCCGCCTGTATACAAAATTCAATAAAAATGTAGGGGGAAAAAGTGCCATTTGTACACCTGGTGTAAACAAACCCTCAGGGAAGCCGGTGGTGCAGAGGGGTCACCAAGAAGGAAAGCAGCTCCCACCGCATGCCTGCCTTGCATTAAGCAGGCTGAGCATCACGGAGGAGACTGCCCGTCTCAGCTCCCCAACGCAGAGAACCAGGACCCAGGCTGCCTTGCTGCTCACTCACGCCTCCTCAGAGGGCCTTTTATTGGGCTTTGGGAGAAGCGAAACCTCAAGCTACAGATCTGCCATCTGCCTCCCTTTATGCTCAGTGTGAGATCTATTCCCAACGATTAAATACAGATGGTCTCATCTCCGAGCACTCACCTAACGCTGGCCCAGGGGCATGGGGGAGGCCGGCAACCGCTCTCACCACCAGGCTGAGCACACAGGTGGTCACCTCTGCGTAAAGCTTCCACCTCGTCTCCCTGTATCTCTGGGAGATTTGTGCTCCTGAAGGTGCCTGGGGCCAAGGTCTGAGCAGAAGGTAACTGGTGTCTAGAGTTTTGGCAACAAGAAGCATGTGTGGGTGGATTGACTCCCTCATTGCAAAGTCCTCAGCTCTGTGCATCCTACTTCGTCCTTAAAATCAACGTCCTCACCATCACTGCCTGGTCCCAATCCATAGTCACAGTCACTGTCCGGTCCCCACCCGTCCTCAAAGTCACTGTCCGATCCTGCTAACCACTAACACCACCCCGGACCTCACAATGGTCTCTGGAAAGCAAGCTCCACCTGGAAGGGAATGGAAACTCCCAGATAAGCAAGTGCACGTGAGACGTGGGAGAAGCTGCGGTGAGCACTTGATCTGCAGAGATGTCCACCCGGAAGAACAGATGGGAGTGACCGAGACCAGAGGGAGGAGCCAGAAGGAATAACTACCAGTGGGACTGCCAGGAATCCAGACACACCCGTCTCCCGCCCTCTGTTTCCTGTCCTGGGAAGAGAAAGACTCTAAGGAGGGAGACACTTTCTTAAGCAAAAAGAATCCCCAAGGTCTCCACCAACAAAACCACTCAATGGCTCCAAGTCCTTTTCCTTTTTACACAGAGCTCCTGACAGACTCAAATACCCCCTTTATAAGTTCTTCCATAAGAGATTTTTAAAAAGCATGTAAAAAAATCTTCTATACTGTCCAGCACCAGAAACAAAACAAAACATGAATAGCACAGATGTTTAAGAATTGGCTGCTGACAACAGCAGGCATTGGTATGTGTGCACAGATGTGTCCTGAAAATGTTATACACACGGCACAGCAACGGGCACCCTGGCGCACACTCAGCCTCTTGTGTCCTAGGCACCCTGGGCCTCATGACAGCCCGTGGCCTGGCTGCCCCGCAAAAGGAATGGACGTGAATCAGCCCATCTCTGCCACAGACACCTGAGGGTGGTGCTCCCTCCAGCTCATGGGTTCTAGGAATCTCTAGACAAATAGAGTTCAGTGTGATTCTCAGGGATTAGCTTGCATTTGAGAAATACATGGCTAAACGCAGAGGCCAGCAGGGAAGGCTTGGGATGTCCCCATCTGTAAAAACAATTTAAGTTGGAACCAACTCACTGCTGACCCTTCAGTGGGTTTTCAGAGACTGTAAATAGCATGGAAGGAGATTGCCCATCTTCGTCCCACGGAGCAGTGGGTAGATTTGAACAACTGCCTTTGAGTTGGCAATGTGACTCCCTATTCACCAGGTCACCTGAGCCCCACCTACTGCTGTTGAGTTGATTCTGACTCAGGGTGACCCTACAGGACTGACCAGAACTTCAGCATCAGGCGCCAAAGGTCTAAACCTTCATGGAAATAGAACATCTCATACTTTCTCTGCTGGAGCAGCTGGTGGATTTGAACTGCCAACTTTGAGCATGGTTTCGTTTGGTATCTAAAGCATCATTTTATTAGGAGCTAGAGGATTTGTCCTGGAGAGGGTTAAACCGGGTGACTCCTTGGAGGCAAGGATTCTGAGGCTCCGTCTAACTTACTTTGGACATGTTGTGAGGAGAGACCGGTCCTTAGAGAGGGATATCATGCTTGGGAGGGTGGAGGGACAGCACAGGAGAGGAAGGCCCTCTATGCGGTGGATTGATTCAGTGACTGGGATAACTGGGATGGGAGTGTCAGAGACAGTGCGATTGGCACAGGACAGAGCGGAGTTTACGGCTGTTGTACATAGGGTCGCTATGAGTCACAGGCGACTCGACGGCACATTAACAACAACAACAACAGAGGCTGCCTTGATCTTGACATTAAGTCTATGATGGAGCCTGTGTGATTTATCCTTTTATTTAAAAAAAAAAAAAACAACACAAAACCCCACAAAACCAACCACACAACTTTCTTTATTCCTTTTAGTAAATAGAATTGAAAAAAGTCCTTAGAGTAGTAATTGTTTCCTGGAGAGTAATTTATAGGGTGGGGCTCTGTGCTGAAGGTAGCTCTGCTGGGAACAGGTCACAGTGGACACACACATCTCTATCACAGTATATAACTCCATCTCCTAACTCTTCTCTGGTCGACCATGACCTCTTTATTTTTTTGTTTGTTTTTTTTTAATAATTTTAATGAGCATTTACAGAGATTTTGGATTTCCATTCATTCATTGCTGTACCTCTCTCCCGACCATAACCTCTTTAAAGGCAGGGCTTGGGTCTCAATCACCCCAATCACCCATCCGTGTGTCTGAAAGATCACAGATGCTCAGTAAATTTTTGTTGAGCTGAACTTGGATAGAATTCTTCCTGTGGAAAGAACCTATCCAAGATGCTATTTCCAAGAGTAATGGTCATGGCTTTATCGTCTTTGTCTCTTTTATTCCTCCCTTGTGCTTTATCTTTCCCAGCCTCCAGTGGGCTCTTGTTCTTCCTTTCCTGCTCGTTGCCTATATTACATGATGCAGAAGGAATTAAAACCTGGCAGGCACAGGGGGTGGACTCGGGATAGCGCCTGGCATACAGGCAACCTCCGTCATGTTTCTTGCATGATTAATTGACTGCCTGTACCATCTTCTGCCTCCTGAGACTTGATTTTATGTGGAGCACACACAGTGCTCTTTCCTGTTTACGATGAAGAGCAGAGAGACTTGGGCAGGCGAGACATGGTGTCTAAGGCGACTGGAGATCGATGGGTTGGAATCAGAACCCACTGAGCATGGAATTGGCCATCCTTTCCTTGCTAAGATGCTGTCCCAGGACATGCCTCTCCTCTTTCTGCTGAGAGAGAATGGTGTGGGTGTCTCTCTGCCGGAGGCCTGAATGGATCAAAACCAGTAGTAAACACAAAACCATGAAATATTGTTTGGTATCGTGGTGATGAACAATCTTTGAAACTAGGCAGGTCTGAATCTGAAACCCAATCTCACCACTTAGCCATTCTGCCAACTGATCTAAGTTCTATATAAACTTGGATGCGTTTCTTCTTTTGCAAAATGGAATGCGGATGTGCACGTCACTTGGGTCATTTTGAACATTAAATGAGATGTAGAAAGTACCTGGTATTGTATGTGCTGTCTAGTGAAAACCCAAAACTCAAGTCTGCTGTCACTGTTGATTCCTAGTCACAGTGACGGTACAGCACAGAGTAGAATGTCTTCCTGGGGTTTCTAATGGTGTAATCTCTGGAAGGAGACCACTAGATCTCTATCCTGAGCCATGGGTAATGGCTTAGAACTGCTGATTTTTTTGGCTAGCCGCTGGCTGCTTAACTAAAACATTATCACTAGGGCTCCTTGAGGGGATACAGCACTGTTGGTTTTCAGTAGCAGAATACTAGATCCACTCTCAACTGTCAAGTTCATTCTGACACCTGGCGACCTTCTATCCAGTTCCTGAGGCTGTGAATCATTATGGGGGAAGACTACGTCATTGTTCTCCTGAGAAGTAGCTTATGGATTCGATCTTCTGGCCTTGGCTTTAATATTTCAACACACAACACATTAAGCCATCTGGGTTCTTTTGTACTAGATCCAAACCCACTGCTGGGAGATCAGTTCCAACTCCTTGTGACCCTCCCTGAGTTTCTGAGGTTGTAAATCTTTCAGGAGAAGACTGTCCACCTTTCTTCCTCAGAGCAGCTGATAGATTGGAACCACTGACTTTCCCGTTAGTAGCCCAGCACACTGACCAGATCCTCCAATGACCTTGAATGAGAGCTGTCACTTACTGCTTCCCTGTGTGGTCTACATCCCCTTCTGAAGGTCATTTTCTTCTGGTGGGGGTGTCCTGATCACATGTTGTTCCCCCCCCCTTTTTTTTCCTTGGTGTGCCCAAGTTTATTGAAAATATTACAGCACAGCAAACAGACTCAAAACGGCTCCACGTGGAGTTTTGAAATTCATCCCGACGGTGAGCTGAGTGACCTGCAGGTTGGACAGACTACCAAAGTCCAAGAGTTTCAGCATTTCCTTAGTATCAGGATCTACTTCAATGATCTCCTGATCCAGGGCTGAAACCTCTGGTACATAATGATCTCTCCTTTCTCTCTCCTCCTCCTGCAGCTTCATGAAGATGCCTCTCACAGGCCCTCTCTGAATCCGCTTCATCAGATGTGTGACATATATCTTGTTCCGGAGTTTCTTGCTGGGAATAATGGCGATCTCCTCACACATGCGCTTGTTCGTGTGGAAGTGACTACCCAGGCGTGTGTAGTATTTCTCAATGATGACCCGGGCTACCTTCTTCACGGTTTTGGTGCCAACACGGCCCATGTTGGCGGGTCCTTGGTGCCTCCCTTCTTAAGGTAGAGGAGGGTCAGGCCCTGAAGCAAGGGCAGCCATCCACCCACGTGTCTCAGGATAGCCAATGAGTGTGACAACCACACTCTTCAAAGCATTAACAAACTCCCAGGAAACAGGCAGCTGGTAGCTATCACTGAGGTCCCGCTGTCTGAGGAATGGCTGAAGAGACCATGAGCTAGACCTGAGCAAAGAAAAGAAAGTGGATGAGACACCTGGGAGGGGCAGAGACTTTAAGAGAGGGAAAATGAGGTGCCACACTGTCACTGAAAGGATCTCAGACCTGACCCTGTGCTCTCCTTCCTATGACCTTGTTCTTTTCCAGGGATCGTAGGCACATAGGATAGATCCAGTTTTGGGAAATCACTGTATATAAAGCAACCCTAAGAGTACAGTGATCAAACACTCAGCTGTTGGCCAAAAGTTCAGCAGTTCAAATCCACCAACCACTGCACAGGAGAAAGATGAAGCAGTCTGGTCTTGGAAAGATTTACAGCCGTGGAAGCCTTTTGGGGTCAGTTCCGCCCTGCCCGTAGATTTCTGTTAGGTGGAAGGGAGGTGTAGGCAATGGGCAGGCAGGCTGTAGTACAAGGGCTTTCGACTTGGGCTTAACCACAGGCAGGTTTCTGTGACTTCTGTGTGTTTTTATTAAGAAACATACATCTCTGTTTCATGAGAAGAAGTCACTCCTGGGATGGTCAAATGTAAACACACCTATCTGCCTGTTGGTGCTGCCCTGTCACTGTGAGAACACTGCCAGGAACAGCTGGACAATTTAGTGCCAATCCCAGGAAAGAGCTGGAGTTCAAGTGTAAACAACAGAAACCCCAGCTACAACCAGACCCAGCAAAGCAAGTGGAAGAGTGAGAAAATGTTTCAGATGCATGAACTTGCTTCAGATGACTTGGAGGTTCAAGTGTCTTTGGCAACTCTAGAGTCTAACTCGCTGGCGAGGCCTGAGCTGTCTGTCTTCTCTTTGGCTTTTCCAAGCTCTCAAGCAAAGGAATGCTTCTGTGGGTTCCATTAGAGCAAAGCGGTAAGACTGATAAATAGATGCATTTCCTTCTCATGGCCTTGCTGTTAGATTATTAACAGTCTCCCATCCCCTAGATCTTTGAAATGCTTTCACTTTGGTCTCCTGGTAGACCCCAAGGCCAAGTGGCTCTCAGAAGCTGGAAAGAGCCATTTGTCTTCACTGTCCCCAGAATGGCATTTAAGATAAGAAGTAAATAGTGCTTGTGATCAAGTGAGCTATGTAACCTTGAGCACTTGCCACGGTGGCTGTTGGGTCACTGGTTCATCCATCCGAGTTCTGCTGTGACATTTACTAACAGAGGATGCCTTTCATTTAATTTCTGGACACTCAACCCATTGGCCACGAGAGGAGATGGCTTCAATAACAAAGCACCACTACTGTAGCCTTCACAGTGAAGTGTGTAACAGACTGGGCTGCTAACTCCAAGGTCAGTGGTTTGAATCCACCTGCTTCTTCACAGGAGAAAGACGGACAATTTCTTCCAATAAAGATTTAGAAATGAAAGTGGCAATCCCAGAGGTGCGTGGTTCAAATCCCCCAGATGCTCTGCTGGAGAAGGAGGGACAATCTCCTCCTGCATCAGTCAGACCCAATTTGATGGTACATACACAAAAAGAATAAAATTTAAAAAAAAAATTAAAAAAGAGATGAAAATGGAATCAATGATAGTGGATTTGTCTTTGGGGTTTTAACTGTAAAAAGGCTCACTTTCAACTAAAAGGAGGACGTTTTGGTGGTATTTCAGGCACCAGAATAAAGAATTTTTATTCTTTATTGTCTCAGGTACCATAATTTCAGGCACCATAATAAAGAATCTCAGGTACAGGGATCCTCCCCTTTTTTCTTCTTTCATGGAGAAAAGGTGAAAATGAACAACCAGCATCCAATATTCACTTTGCAGTGAGCATTAGAGACGCAGTTCCCACCCGGAGCAGTGACAATGGTGTCGCCAATTCCTTCCCTTGGCATCTCAGCCCCTAACTCCTACAGCTTTGATCTGTGTCTGTGAACCTCCATGTTAATGCTATTTTATTATGTTTGATTGTATATGTTTCGTATTGTTTGGAAGGCTATTTGGGGAGATTTGGGAACAACACAACAATTTTTCCCATATCAATTGAATAGTTATTGTTTCTTCAACAGCATTTCTGCTCATGATAGCTTTCCCGGGAATGCTTGACCTCGGGATGGTGGTGGTGGTGGGGACCCTGCACGATGGTGGGAGTACTGCTTCTGGGATGAGAGGGGGGTGGCAGATGGCCTTCTGAATTCTAATAAGTGACAGCAGGAAGCGACCAGAGCAAATGTGTTTCCTTGTCAAAATCTACGCCACCCTTTTGGGAAAGATGTGGGAATAGACTTTGCTTTTTTTTCATCCACTATGAGAAATATGAATGTCATCCTCTGATCTGGGCTCGCCAAGAACAAGTCTCCCAGAAACACGCATCTCACGCAGTGTTTGCCTCCCTGGGAGAACAGGCTGTGTTGTGGGTTATCTCCTGCTTTCAACTAATGAGCCGGATTCCTCTGTGTGCCTCTGAGGCCCTGGCCTTGGAAATGGCACGCTTTCAATTATTTATCTAAACAAAGGTGAGCCAGAGGGCAGCGCTCCACACTCACTGGGCGAACTTGAGCCCTACTCCAAGTCCCTGGAATTCTCAAGCTTACACAATTTGGCTTTGTGGATCTAATTTCCTCAAAAAAAAAAGCACACCAGTTACAAGGCCATAAATTTAATTTCAGAAAAGAGAAGCATGCCAGCTTGGATCTGTAAGAACGTCGTGTTTGGCGGCTGGTGACGAGCCTGTTGCTAGGTCACTGAAACCCAACAGTCGTAACTCACTGGCAATGAGGTAGCCCCTTCCAATTTTGCACTACCCCGCCCATCAAAGGGCGAAAGACATTCCAGACCACCAGTAACCAATACATCCACCTTCGGAGGGAACAGAGACCCGCCCACATCCGCCACCTGTGAGGCTTACGTCAAGGGAGGCTTTCTCTCACATATGAGGAACACGGCTGGCTGACTGTCAGATGATCAAATGTTCTACGAGGCTGTTTTCTTCTTCCTGAGGATGGGCTTATACCTCTTCTAAGGACCAGCCAGTGGTACACACAGGACATGGCTGTGAGGATATGGGCTGTACTTGGTGGCCACGAGTCACCATTTGCAGATAAGCCCTCTTCACCCACCACATGGCCAGTCACGGGGAATCAGGGATCTGGATTAATTTTACTTGGATAAAGTTTTCATGGAAACAGCAATCAAGAAATCAAGTGGTCCTCCAGGGTCACCCATTTGGTCACAAAAGGACAAATACTGCATGGTGCCACTGTTGTAAAACAGGACTGACGTTGGGGTTGTGGGGAGACTGAGAAAGATGGGATAAATAATGTCTACTGCATTGAAACAGATGAGGGAGAGAACGGTTTAAAAGTGATATGTGATTAGGTATTATTGTCATGACAGGAGTCCAGAGCGAAGAATGCATAGTGGAGTGGACCTGGGGGGAAGGATTGTATAGCAATGAAATAATTTTTCTTCTACTTTTCAAAGACAAGAGTGGATTGGGGGGAGGGATGGGCAGGGAAAAAAGTGCAACAATGAATGAATGGCAATCCAAAGTCTCTGTAAACCTGATTAAAATTAGTAATAATTTAAAAAAATGGGGGGGAAAAAGAGTATTATGGATGAAAAGAAATAAGGAAATGAGATTCCAGAACATTAGAACGATAATTAGGAAGCCTCTGGAGTAAACGTGCTAAGAGGTGATGGGAATATAGAATTCAGATCCTTACAAGGATACAAGCTAATGTGAGTTAGGATCGAACCACCAATACATAGGCACAAACTAAAGGACATTGTCTCTACCCATCTACATTCTATCATCACACTCTGAGTCCCAAGCCAGGGTTCCTCTGCAACCTAGAATGTAGACAAGAACTCTTGGATACAAAAGTTACTACTTATGGTCATGTTATATAAGGGTTTCTTAATCATCAGTCCATAATTTGCCAGGGCAAATTATTACTGCTTCGTATCATGCTCCTTCCCAAAATCTCCAGAAAAAATAAAATGTTTCTCTTGGCAAAAAAGAAGTGAGGGTGGTGGGACTTGGTATCACATCCTTCGTCCATGTAGTCAGGAGGGGCCAGTCCCTGGAGAAAGGCATCATGCTTGGTAAAGTGGAGGGTTGGTGAAAGGTAGGAAGCTCACGCACAAAATGGACTAGTGGCTCCAACAGTGGACTTGGCACAGCGGTGATTGTGAGGGCGGTATGAGGTCGGGCTCGAGATGTGCTCTCACTGTTGAGTCCCAGCGACTTCAAGGTATCTGCTAACAGCACTCTGAGGAGAGTCCAGTCTAGTGGTGGTACCCCAAAACACCTCCATTCTTCTTGCACTATCGTCCTATCTTGATGGATCAGGAAACTGAGGTTCAGGACGATCAAGCAACTTGTCCAGGACACACATCTGGTAAGTGACAAAGCCTGGGTTTTTCTTCCCAGTGTTATGCAACCTCCGTCATCCTAGGACTGTTCTTAGGAAATGTGCCTGGATCTCTTCCGAGTCCCTGGAATTCTCAAGCTTACATGACTTGGTTCCATTAGAGCCAAGAGCACCTTTTCAATTATCCCTACACTACCTGCTCTAATGTGTGGTTCCTGTAGGAAGTCCTGTCACCAGAGATCCCACTCATCTTTTCAGTCTTTTCTCTAGCTCTCCTCATGGTGGTCCAGACACCTCGAGGATCTAAATACTTCTGGACCTGCTCCAGTCATCAGACCTTACTCTCCACCCAAGGGCTCAACTCAGTAAAATGCTTCTGTAAACCTTCTGTAAAATGCTATGCTGTCCTTCCAAATACTGCATGGTGCCACTGTTGTAAAACAGGACTGACACCAGGGTTGGGGGGAGACTGAGAAAGATGGGATAAATTATGTATACTGCATTGAAACAGATGCGGGAGAGTACTGTTTAAAAGGGATATGTTGTGTTATGTTGTTATAGCGACCCTATGATTGAAAGTCCTTGACACTTGCGTGCTCGACTTTTCATCCTCTCTCCAAGTTCATAGGGTTTCCGGAGGCAAGCTATTACGGAAGTGGATGCCACTCCTGCTTCTGAACTTGTTTTAGTCGGGAAGCTTAAACAAATACCGTCCACCATGGGTAACCATTATCACATTTGACACATCAGTGTCACAGTGTTCAGCTTCACAGCGACCACAAGTTGCCCCTGTGTGGCAAGTGGACACACCAGGGGGCTATGTGACCTAGAAGACTGAACAAAAACAATGAAAAACAGGCCTGAAACCGTGGATTAGAGTCACCCACCTTTGGCTTGGCAGCATCACTTTCGGTCCACTAGGCCAACAGGTCTAGGATTACAGGATTAGGTATTATTGTCATGACAGGAGTCCAGAAAGAAGGCTGCATAGTTGAGTGGACTCGAGGGGAGGGACTGTATAATAATGAAAGAATTTTCCTTTGACTTTTCAAAGAGAAGAACGAACTGTGGCAAGGGGAGTTTGGGTAGGGAGAAAAGTGCAGCAACGAATGAATGGAAATCCAAAGTCCCTGTAAACTTTCATTAAAATGAATTAAAACACCACCACCACCACACTATGCTGTCCTTCAGCTCCTCTTGGTCTATATGTTGTCTTTCCACCTAGAAGGTGAGCTCTTAAAGGGTAAAGGGCTTGCCCTGCTCCACTTTTGAAGTTCCCAGCACCTGGTAGACTAAATCCAAAGCCAAGCCTGTTGCCGCTGAGTGAAATGAATGAGGAGAACTCCCCCAGAGCCCAGAGGCTCTCCTCTAGGCTATGATCTCCATGAAAGCAGATCACCTGTCTTCTGTCCCACAGGGCAGCTCCAACCTTTTGATTACCAATTGAGAGCTTATCCACTGAGCAACCAAGGTTCCTTACTTGGCCAACAACGAGAACTACAGAACTGTTAGACAGCTGACTCGCTTACTGACAGAATGAACAAGACTTCAAATTTGGAAGAAAACACTTCTCTAAGATCATTGAATTTTTGACGATTGACTATATTTCCGTGCTTCATTCCAAACAATTCCCAATATAAATTTAAAATTTAACTCGTCTTTGGAATAATGACATGAAATTAGAGCTTGAAAAATCAAAACCCAGTTAAACACATGTGCTCTTGACATTTCAGCCCAGATTTATCCCACTCTAGAGTATTATTCTTTGAAAGCTATCTATTATTCTAAGTCACAGAATCTGATCCCTCAATGTGTGCCTTATTTGTTCTCAGCTCAAGTGCAACAGCCTTGCCTAACAGGGGATTCTGGTTGACCTTTACTGTCCTCACTTGTTTAAATAAGGAGCCTTGCCTGGATAGTCAACCAGAAGATCAAAACTGAGTGGTGGCATTCTACTTCTTGCACTTTAAGGTCAGGGAACTTTCACGGTAAACACTTTCTGACTGTGACCTGGTGGAGCCAAGGATACTCCTTTATCTTCCCCACTTGAACTGGAACTACACCTCTGCCCTCACTTCAAGGATTATCCCAACCTCCTCTTCCTGTGTAAGCCCTGGCTGTGTAAGTCAAGCAGGAAGGGAGCACCTCTCCCTAGGGTTCCGCTAGTCCTTTTCTCTCTGAACCACTGAGACCCTGTCCAGGTGACAGCATCTAAGTGGAACGGACAATGCTGTAGTCACAGACATACTGGACTGTCTTCCCTGCTGAACGTGAATGGACTCGGTCACTGTGAGTGCTGAACTCACCTCTTTGACCTCTGTTTCTTTTTCTTTTTTTTTATTTTTTAGTTTTGTGTTTTATTTATTTAAGTTCAGGCCTTGACTGCATATTTCTGCAGTGGGTACAGGAAAAATATGGAACGCTTCACGAATTTGCGTGTCATCCTTGCGCAGGGGCCATGCTAATCTTCTCTGTATCGTTCCAATTTTAGTATATGTGCTGCCGAAGCAAGCACTGACCTCTGTTTCTTAATTGCAGGATAAAGAAGTTAGAACAGATGGGTGAGATGGCTTGTAGACTTCCTTCCAGATCTAAAAGTCTGTTAAAAACTGTCAGCTGTCTTGATCACACTAAAATCTCCCTAGAAGGGACATAAGGCACCTTGAGCTTTGGTGGGTAAGTGATTAGCTATTAACTCCAACTTTGGCAGTTCAAATCTCCCCAGAAGTTCCATGTTTCTGTAAAGATCAGCCAAGAAAACTCACGGGGCAGTTCTCCTCTGTCACATGGGACCACTGTGACTTGTGAATTGAAAATAGAGTTGATAGCACTTAATACCAATACAGTGGAGTGATAGAAGGAGGAAGTACAGACTTAGAGTCTTACACAAAACATTGAGGGCTGAGAACAGTGACTTGAACGTTACTTTCTTCTCCATTTCATACACTGATAATACGCACATTTACACAAGCTGGCATCCTCAGACTTGACACGGAGCCAACAGAGGCCCGGTTACTGTGATTGGGCCTGATGCCATTGTTGTATTAATCATGCTGTAAAGAATTTATCATGATAAAGTGGGCTATTTAAGTGTACAGCAATACACAGACATGGAAGTACACACACAGAGAAAACTACTTAAGCATTCCTTTGTCCTAATCAGCCAGCAGGAATTCAAGACATACTGCTCTAGATAAGCCAAATGTACATTCCTCAAAATGTGAAAAATAGATGTTCAAATCTGATTCCTCTCGGAGTGAGCTTTAAACTATAAGCGATTTGGCACGAGAAAGTGAGACTTGGAGAGCCAGCATTTTTTCTTACTGAATTACACAATTCATATCTTTTAAAGCTATTTATAAAGGCATGTTAAAATGTGAACAAAACAACAGAGTCATCTGTGGAAAGGAAAGATAAATTTAGCAGAACTGAAGTTCGAGAGAACTTCTAGAGCTGAGCGGAGTTTATCTAATGCTATCTTGGCTGCTTCGCCCCAAAGAGAGAGATGATGAGTGAATTGCAACATGGGTTCGGACGGGAGGTAAGAAATTGATGATAGGGATGTTCATCATTCAGGGCCCTATCTGGAGATGGAAATGGCACTCTAATTAGGATACTCCATGGAGAGTTTAAAGTCTTAAATACAAATACATAGGCAGGGAGTACAGGAACCATGCATTACAGCTGGTAATGCAGGGACAATTGAAAAGGCGTTATTGCAACCCTACGTCCTCAAGAGTGGGAGACAGAGGTTACTACATTCTACAGAATAAGCTGGGTTGAGCAGAGCAATATAAACACAGCAGTGACCATTAAGTAAGGGACAGAGCCAGTTTGAAGCAACTTTAAAGAGAAAGATACACCCACCCCTACTCTCTTCCCATCCCCCTCTAATCTGCAGCTTGACTCTCACTGGATGTCCCCAAGAGGACGTCTGGGGGCACAGGAGACCTATGGACATGCACACAGGCCAGTTTCCCAGGCAGAGCCTTGAGTGCAGAAGTGTGGGAAGTGGAGAAGGCGGGCATAAATCTCCTAACACCACTTGAGGGACAAGAAAACTGTCCACCCAAATGCTGCCTTCCCCTCATGAGACGGCTGCTCTCACCCCAGAAAGGAAGCTACGATCTGGCCAGTCTCTTCCTCAAGCACGGAGTCCTCTTTAATCCTTCTGAGCTCAGGCTTCCTCTCAGACCTCTCTCCTTAGTCTCTTTGCCTCTACAAGGACCCTTCGTTGTCAGGGCTTTCACTGTAACTGACGCTTCCCATACCAACAACGCTACCCAAGCGCTCACACTAGGTCAAGTCCCATTTTCCAGCAACCTCAGGTTACCTGTGTCAAGGTGTCTCATCATTTGTCCAAAGTCAACTCTACCACCTTCTTTCCAAGATCATCCACACTCTTCTCTTTGGCTCTGTGGATATTTACATTCTAACAACTCTCTGCTATTTTTCAACCTTATTTCTCATAGAGGAGACGCCCTTCCTTTGCTGTCTTCTCAGTATGCTGTGCTCACACCCGTCTCTCCCCTGCTTTGAAGCAGGGACCTAGTCTGCACCCCAAAATTTGCAAATAATCCAACAGAACTGAAAGCATTTGTCAAAAATCTTACCACACCATCTGAGGTCAACACTTCCTTTGTGATGAGGAGTGCACACATATCTGATTGTAAACTTTTACACATTTCTCTATTTCTGGGATTAATCTACCAGTAGTATGTTACGGTGTACCATATTTCTCTGCTGTAAAGAAGATCGGTGCAGTGAGTAGGAGTTTGGGCTTTTGAGTCTGATACACTGAAGTCAAAATTGCAGCACAGCCGCTGACCAGCTTCATGGCCTCACAAAAGTTATTGCTTGCAAGGTGTTTTTTTTTTTGTTTTGGTCTTTTAAAATACTTTTGTAAAAGCTTTTTATAATAAGCAACATGTTTAACTTACACTGTTGCGTACCATCGAGTTGGAACTGACCCATAGCTGACCCTCCAGTGGAGTTTCAGAGACAAATAGTTGCACCGGAGATTGCTCATCTTTCTCCCATGGGGCAGCTGGTGGATTAGAACTGTGTACCTTTGGGATTGCAGCACAGTTTTTTCCCTGTACCAAAGCAGGAAAATCATATTCTAAGAGACTACATAGGAATTGACCAACATTAACTAAGAGCTTAGAAAATTGCTAGATTTTCTATTAATTAAACTACTGCCACTGTGATTTGAAGGATTTATTGGGCGGTGGGGGGTGACCTGAGGACAAGGCAGTTTATTTTACTTATTATTTTGTCTTTTTTTACTAGTAGTAAAAGTGAGGAAACCTTCACAAGAAGACTTTAATTTGTAAAATATTTTTAATGTTACCCTCATATACTCCAAATTAATTATGCCTCAGATTAGTAAAAACTCTTTGCTGATTACACTCACCATCTAAAAAATTGTATTGGAATGCAAATATCAGGATTTTGCTTTTATCATAATTAATAAACAATGTATACTACTTTTTTGTACATTATTAAATATGCTACAAAGAAAAAATAATTTCAACCTCTTTCCACACCTCAGTTTTATCATCTGTATGCCTGGATACCCATTACTTATATTTTGATCAAAGACTCAACAGAAGAGTCTTTATCAAAAGAAGGGAAGTGTGGAACAGAATTAAAAATTCTTAATGGAATCCCGACTTCCCAGAGCTACTGAGTCAGAATGAACTTTGAAACTATTGATTCATTTTTGAACTTTAAACAAATAAAAAAATCCCTTGAAGTCTTCTTTGAACTAAAGAAAAAAATAGTATCTTAAGTGGTCAGGGGTTTTAAGCATATGCTCCTTTAAAATATTATCCCTGTGAAAACAGACTGGCAAAAAAATGGCAACTTGAAAGGCTGGATGAAAAGCTTAGGGAACAATGAGTTGAAGATAATGACGGTGGAATGATTTTGAAAAAGATAATGAGAGTGGTAGCATAAAGGTGTAACTAACGTCACAGCATTGCACATGTACAAATTACTCGTACAAATTAATGAAGTGATGTCTTTTTGATTGTGTATACTTTCACCATAGAAAAATCCCCTCAGCTTTGAAATTTGCCCTCTGGGGCTGCTGTGAATACTTTGAAGTTTGCCTTCTAGGGTGACTGTGGCGGTAAGAACAGAAGTGAGATGCAGTGCTAAATCCAAGCCCACACACCACAATGGTGATGTGAGTCTCCACACCCACACACGGCAGTGGTGGTGTGAGTCTCCACGCCCACACACCACAGTGGTGGGGTGAGTTGAGTCTCCACGGGCAGACTCTTGCTGTGCAGTTTACAGCGTTGGAAACCTCCTGGAGGGACAGCTGTGAGTCTGTTCTCACTCGATAGTAATCAGTTTGAGTTTTGACAAATTAGGTGACATAATGATTTAAGCACTCAGCTATTAACGGAAAGATTGGCAGTTTAAACCCACTAACCACTTCATAGGAGAAAAATCTGCCAGTTACCGGCTTCTGCAGAGATTTGTAGTCTTGGAACCCCGAAGGGGTGGTTATACTCTGTCCAACAGAGTCTTTGAATTAGAGTCAACCTGATGGCATCAATCCCAAGGCAAGGTGTTTTAGCTATAATTGAATTACCATCACTGGATACATAAAGCCCAAATCCTGGCCATTACATTTTTTTATTCTTATTGTTGTACATTCCAAGATGTACGATAACATTTTTATTTTGGATATAATTAATATAAAGGGAGAACAGAAAAACAACCAAGAACTTGGTTCTTACCCAGAAGCCCTCATGGGCACACACTGAAACAATGACAGTTTGGACAAATTTCTAATCTGTCTCATTTCTTCAGTTCAAAGCAGCACACCACACCAGAGAAGGATCAGAGCCTCATGCAAGAGGGGCCATATTCAGTTACCAAGAATTAGAAAGGAAAAAAAAACCAATCCCTGAACCAAAAGACACACTACGCATGCCCTCTAATAACCTTACTAAAACCCAGACTGTCTTTCACGCTGAGAAGTATTTTTAGACAGATCTGACTTGTTAGATGTCGTTATTAATAAGCAGAGTGAGAAAAGGAAGCAGTGTTTACTGACTGGGTGTGTTTCATAGCAGTGGAAAGTGGATTGCCTGAGGCGAGGTCAAGGGGACAGAGTGACCACGTGCACGCGGGCTGCCAGAGGAAGGAAGCTGGTACAAACATCTGTCAGCACACACACCCGGGCACAATGATGCTGGCAGCAAATGGTGAAACGTGGCCGTGATCAGCAGAGTCCGAATGCTCTGCGCTCAAGTCTCGCCTGGAGACAGACAGTACGTTGATTCTGAAAGACAGGTGGACCTTGGGCTCAGCTACTTTCCTTGTCAGGGAACAGCCACCATCCCCTCTTCTGCACTGCCCACTGATACTCAAGGCTGAGAGAACACGGCAGGGGATCTGGGACCTCTGAGATGTGGTGCTGTGCCTGACCTGAGGGAGAGTTGGGGCCATATTTATGAGGACATCATTCTATGTTCTCCGTGTCTGCTCCCCTGTACCCTGCCTCTAGTCCCCTACAGTCACTGGTCTTCTTATCACCCACATGAGTGAGGGGGCTCTGGGCATTCCTGAGGCCAGCACACCTTTTACAGCAGAATATTTGGTGTTAGAAGAGATTTCTTTCTTTGGAGAGAATATAGTCATCTTGGAGTGGAAAGTCAGGTTTGTCAGTTCAAGAGAAATGGAAAAGGGGGTGCAGGTACAGGGAAGACTATGAAGTGAGGAGTCTGGTGGAGGGTGATGGGATGTGCCCAACTGCCAGGTTCTAGAAGAAGGGACAGGTGGTGACCGGGATGACCTGAGTGTGGAGTCAGAGGAACCTTCTGGAAACAGTAGAAAGTCTGTGAACCCAGAGATGACAGAAAATACCTTAGGTTTACTGCAAAAATTGTTAAATACTGTAAGTAACTCTGATGGCCAGTGGTAAGGGGAGTTGAACTGTCAACCCAAAGGTACATGATTCGAATCCACCAATTGCTCTGGGAAGAAGGATGGGCAGTCTCCTCTCATTCAATTTACAGCCTCTGAAAACCTTCTGGAGGGTCAGCTATGAGTCAGGACCTACTTGACAACACATAACAACAACATAGTCTGAGTAAAGGGCCCTGGACAAGCATTTGGCCATAACCCAAAATGTCAGTGGTTTGAACACACCCATGGTTCTGTGGCAGAAAGACTTAGCTTTAACATCCTTTTAAATCTTTAAAGGATTTTAGCCCAGGAAGCCCTATACAGGGAGCTGAACTCTGCCAATAGGGTCATGAGCTGGAATCAACTCCAAGGCACCGGATAATGACAGCAAGGTCCTTGTGAGAGCAAACTGTCTGCCCAGCGCCGAAAGATAAGTGCCCGGTGCTGAAGGCACTCAGGGTCGACGACGACTGTGAGCGGACTCAGCACAGAGCAAGGAGCAGGCAACAAGCCCTGGACTGCACGCAGGGTCACCGTGCCCAACAGCAACACACACCAGTGCCCTCTGTGAAAGGGGAGAGAAGGCGCACAGCGTTTAGGAGAGATGGCCTCATCTCGGCTTGAGCTACTGACCCTGTGTTGTTGTGTGTGGTTGAGTCAGGACCAACTCATAGCCGACCCTCCAGCGAGCTTTCAGACTGAACTGCACGGAGTTAATGCCCATCTTTCTCCTACAGAACAGCTGTAGATTTGAACCACACGTCTTTGCGCTGGCAGTGCAGATCCTTACCCCTTGGCTACCAGAGCTCTGTGAGCTTGTGTTAGAGGCTCGGAGACAGAGGCTCAGAGCTGGAGTCAGACCTGAGGCTGGCGGGCCCCAAGTCATGCTCTTTAAGCTCAGCTGTACTGCATCCTGGGAAGGAAGCGGCAGATGGGCTTGTTCCTGTACAGGCTGCCATCCGCCATGCAGACCTGCCATGCAGGTCACCAAAGGACGACTGCTTGGGTCATCCGGGACCTGTATGTCCTGCTGACCCCACTAGCCAGGGCACATGGGAACCAGCAGTGCTGCCGGCTCAAACGGGCCAGTATCTTCTTGTCCTTTATAAGGAAGGTGCATAGAACACACCATTGTCTGACCTGACCCCTTAAGGAAGGGAGTCTACAAGCTCTTCAAAGGAGGGGTTACTGTTCATCTTCTACAGCCTCTGACCTGTTGCAAGTAGCTAGCATGCACACCACTAACCAAAAAGTTGGAGATGGGGTCCAGTGAGCAGCAGCACCTCAGAAGAAAGGCCTGACAAACTCTATCAAAAAGGCCTCAGCCTTGAAAACCAAGGAGCACAGTTATTCACACGGCTCACTGAGAGTTGGAGCTCACTTGATGGCCACTGGCTAGCAGACCACAAGCCAGCTCAGTACACAGAGGTGGTGGTATTGTCATGTGTCATTGCTCCGGAATCGACTCACAGCTGACCCTCCCATGAGTTTTCAGAGGCAGTCATAAATTCTCATGGGAGAAGAGTGCCCACCCTTCTCCCATGGAGTAGCTGGTGGATTTGAACCACGTGCCTTTGGAACTGCAGTGTAGCTTCTTACCACTAAGCCACTAGAGCTTCCTTTGTACCTGAGTATACAGTGGCACTCCATAATTACCAAGCCGGGACTCCGGGAAGTTGTACATCCGCCCCTCAGTGGACACAGGGCCCGCCCAGAGAGCGGACTGGAGAGTGAAGTCAGTCTGTTTTGATGGGACACTCTGTTTTCCTGCAGCGACACCGTGGCCGTGGCCAAGCCCTGATGGGGCGCAGGCTTGGGAAGTCACAGCGACATTTCAGCTGGCTCAGACTCTGGCACTAGAGCCTAGCGCGTGGGGAGGTAGCTGCTGGCCAGGGCTTTGTTGTCTGTGGAATACGGACTGCCCCTGGGGGATTCAGGCATGCTTTCTTCTCCTTGTTTTCTTAAGGGAGAAAAAGGGAAAAGCTGCAGTCTTAATCTGAGCGGCATCTGCTGACTTTAAAGACCTTCAAGAACACTTAATCCTGCCCCCTGAGCCCATGTCCCAGCAGAGAATGCCTTCGGGGTTCCATCACTGCTCGTCCTCCTGCCCATCAGAGAATGTCCATAAATCTCTGTAAATCCAATTTCAGACTCTCCTGATCACTGCTCAGTCATTCTGATGAGTGACGTCTGGAATGCCAATAACCATGGGAGCGGGATCAAATACACACATGGTTTTGCTTTTGTGTTTGCAGAGCTGGGAAGTCTAGAGTTCTGATATTTATTGTTCTTTTCAAATGCACGTTTTCAAATGTATGCTGCTTTCTCCAAAGATGATATAAGGCATGGCAAAATGATACATGAAATGTATAAGAGCAAGAATGAAAAGGGAAGTGGGGGGAGAAGAAAAAGAAGAATAAAAAAAAGAAGCGAAACTAGAATTAGAGGTGAAGTAGAAAAGGCATCTCTTAATAACCTTCATAACCACTTGCTAAACAACATGCCTCTGGAAACTGTGAACTCTGATAAATGACGATAGTTATAGAAAGGCTTCAGACCTTTTGTTCTTGGGGTTGCTGTGAGTTGTGCTCGACTTGACGGCAATCAACAACAATAACAGTAACAATAACCTGTGCAAGGCCCAGTCACTGCTTGGACACTAGCGAGGAAGTCCTGCACAAGCCAACACTGGACAGCTTGTGAGTCTGGATCCAGACTCCCTCAATAAAGGATTATCCCCATAGAGCAAATCCCATGAACACTGACTCCTCAGTGCACAGAAAGCTAGGCTTCTCCTGCAGTGTAGTTTAATAAGGGTGCATACTTTGGGTATGTTATGAGGCAGGGCCTGCCCGAGAAAGGGTATCATGCTTGGAAAAGCGGAAGGTCAGTGGAGGAGAGGAAGGCCTTCAACAAGCTGGATGGACGCAGTGGCCATGGCCCTACACAAGGGTCCAGCAGAGACTGTGAGGACGGTGCGGGGCCAGCCAGGGAGTTGTCTGTTGCTCGTGGGGTCGCTACGAGTTGGAGTTGACCTGACGGCATTGAACAGTAAGCGTCGTGAGAAAGTCTGGAATAGTGGGCGCTTGACCACAGATAGGGCGCAGAGACACACCCTCTTTGAAGTGAGTACTTGCTGTTGGCAGCACGGCATCGACATTTTATGGGCGTAAAACTTCCATTTCTGAAAACATTTGTAAAAACCATGCAACCTGTAAGCATAATGAAATGAAGCGTGTTCCCAGACATACAAATAATGTCTCTGCTTCATTTTAAGTTTCTCTTTACTCTGGAAGGGCCCTGGCTCCACTTCAGCCACACCGGCTGTTTTCACACCTGGGCGCTGAGAGTCTCCTTTGCACGTGTCCTCCCAGGACTGTTTGGTTGCAGGGTTCTGAGACCACGACTCTCAGTGTTCTGATCCAATCTCTGTGCTTCGCCGTACTTGTCAACACAGACCCTCCTCAGAGACATCCTGTTTTGGGCACATTAGAGATCAGAAGGCTTAGGTCCTGTTAAATTTGACTTAAATTAACTTCAAAATGGACTTTAATTAAACAGTAAGAAAGAAAAAAAATCATCTGTTGGGAGCAGTTTTAGAGCCACCTTTAGAGGCAGGTAAGTGAGAGAAGTAACTGAGGTGGTGGCTTGCCCATCTCCAAACCCGGCCTCTGTTCACATGCAGCCATGCAGTGGACAGATTACTTTCTCTGAGCCTTAATCTCCTCATCTATAAAATGGGTACAAGAAGAGCACCTCCTTACAGGTCTGAGGTGAGACTGAATGGAAGAATGCAAGCCACGCTTTCCCAGAGTGGTGGCCACGTCTCAAGAAGCCCTAGCGACATGGTAGTTCAAGTGCTTGGAAAGGAACAAGAACGTTGGCAGTTTTGAACTTAACAAGCTGTTCCACGGGAGAAAGAATTACCTGTCTGTTTCCCGTAAAGATTACAACCTTGGGAACCTGTGGGACAATTCTACTCTGTCCTACAAGGGTTGTTAGGAGTCAGAATAAAGAATCAAGTGGTTGTGGGGAAGTGGGGTGAAGGAGGTTCATGATATCTTGGTGCTGAGTAAACATTTGTTTTCTTTTAATTAACTCTGCAGAGCACAGCTGGTCTTTTCAGAGACCCATAACAGAGAACAAGGACAAAGACTGTCCCTTTTAGAAAGACTTTTGTTTTTTCTGTCTTCTGTTTTTGTTTTATTTTCTCCTCCCCTTGATTTGCTCAGTCACGTATGTCCTGTTCCAGACTGTTAACTGCAATGTCCGTGACATCTCATCATTCATTTCCGATTGCCCTTCCCTTCCCTGCTCGGACACAGTGTTCATCCTCTCTCCATTCTGCTCTCCCCGTCCACCCCATCACTCGCCCTATTTGTATCACAGGGTCTTATGTGGTATTTGCCCTTTTGTAGCTGTTATTTCCCCTTCTCCCCCATCATAATGTCCTCTAGACCCATGACGTGTCACCTTCTGCTCCTGTTGTGCACATGCTGTCGAGTCCCAGGGACCCTCCAGGGGGCGCTCGGTGTTTCCTCGGTGGAAATCTTTACAGCATCGGATCTCCAGGTCTTTCTGTCCATGCAGCAGCTGGTAGGTCTGAACCACTGACCTTTTACTCAACAATCAAATGCTTAACCACTGTACCTCCAGGGCTCCCTGTTTTCGGCTACTGTTGTTGTGGGTACCATGTAGTCGAACCGACCCATGGTCGACCTTCCAATTGCTTTTCAGAGGCAGTAAAGGAGGAGACTGCCCATCTTTCTCCCCAGAAGCAACCAGTGGATTCAAACTTCGTACCTTTGCATTGGCAGCACGATTCCTAGGA
Organism: Elephantulus edwardii; assembly: GCF_000299155.1. Taxonomy (NCBI): domain Eukaryota; kingdom Metazoa; phylum Chordata; class Mammalia; order Macroscelidea; family Macroscelididae; genus Elephantulus; species Elephantulus edwardii. The sequence goes on from NW_006399868.1 coordinate 205,922, forward strand.
CTGCAAATATCTGCAGGTCTTCAGCAAGGCTGAGGGCTGGGAGAGAGGCAGTGCCCTTGCGAAGGGCCAGCAAACATAGTGAGTGGCTGAGCAAGAGCTGCCAGTGTTTGTTGTTGCAACGGTGCCTGTGGATGGATGGGACTCATTAACATTCCACAGACAGCCAGCAAAGCGTCTGTGCTGAAAAGGAGGTTGCAGGGGGTCATGGGGCTTATCTCTGTTTACCCTTCTGTTAGGACTCAGCTCAGGGCTCTGGTTCTCCTCGGAGGAGGGGATTGGCCTCATTACCGAGGACCTTCCTGGCTCATGGACCACATTTCTGTGGAATCAGTTTTCTTCTGTGTGACCTGGCTCCTGAAACTGGGGAGGCATGGAGTCCTAACGGGTGAGGATGGAGTAAAACATGGAGGGAACATAAGACAGCATGGGAGGTGGCAGCCTGAACAACACAGGTGACACTGGGACACACCTGTGTCCACACCACAGGGTGCCAGCTGGTCTCTGTCCACACTCAGTTCCTTCACGTGGGCCTTCCTTGGAAAGCACCATGTGATCTCTGTTTTCAATATCCTGAAATAAACCAAGTCCTGATTAAGCTTCGAGTGTCTGCCAGATCGCTTGACTACCTCTCTCCCCTCCCTGGGACGACGTCTGCTATATTCATACATTTGAACTGAGCAAGATAGCGGCAACAAAACAAGAACCCAAACTTTCCCATGGAGAGAGGCCATGGGAGGTGGAGTTCTGATGTCCCGCAAGTCATGCAGCCCAATGCTTCCATTTTTAATTCTGTGAGGCTGGGAGGAGACTGGGTTGAAAGACCCTTTCAAGTAGCGCACGCTAAGAAGCTGGGACACCCGATGGGCTGTGTGACTTGACTGCTTCCCCCGTGACCAAGTTCTCCGTATGATCAGTGTTGACTTTAAGGAATCCTGAGCACTTGGCAATCTTGGAAAATTCAACCTAGCCACCTTGGAGCCCAGCTCTCTTCTGTCCAGGGGTGAGGGATTTTTCACTTGTTTATGTGTATGTTCACAGGATAAGCCTCAGACATGGTTATTCATGTTCTCTATCAAGTACAAGGTTAGCTATTAACATATAAAAGATAACGCCAGAGAAGCATTGCATAGAAACACCTATACCTTAAACCCAAGCTTACTGACTCCCCTAAACCACACGCCAAAACCAAGGCCAAAGTGTTGGATTGAATTTGACTCACGGTGACGGTAAGTGTTTCAGAACAGAAACATACTCCATGCGACTTCCAAAGGCTGCAGATTCCCAGGTGTTTTTCCTAAAAATCCTCTGGTAGACCCCTGACTTCTCCCCCAGTGCCAATCCCTTAACCATCTGCCCCATTCATGGCTTCTGGAGTGAGTACACACCACAATCTTGGGTTTGGTCAGTCAGGTGTCACTGGGACACTTGGACTGCACCCCCCTTTTTTTATCTATGTAAATCTCTCTATTGTGTATCTGCCTGTTCAGATATCCCAAGGGAATTACAAAAATCTCAGCATCTGAAAGAAACAGTGACACTTCAGCCGAGCCTACTTTCTAGATATGAAGCCGTTTTCTAGAAAGTAGAATTTGAGGCAGCTCACTAGGAATTAGAATTTACCTGATGACAGTGGGTTTTGTTTCTGTATTTGAGGGTTTTTTTTGAAGGTGAGTTTTTTTTAAATTTAACTTTTTAGTAAAATAAATTTATATTTTATACTGAGTTGCTTACAAAGTTCGTATACATTGTTTTTCACTCTGGATCTTTCCCATTTCCTTTACCTACCCCTCCCTCTACCCTTTAAATTATGCAACCCTGTGATTACCCCCTTCCCATCCTCACCCCTCTGCATCTACCCTCCACTCTTGGATACTCATACTTGTTTTACTAGTTATCTTTCTCTTTCTACAATAATGCTGACATCATTTTAAGGTTGAGAGTAGGCGTGTACTGATCAAGAAGGGCCTCTTTTGTTCCTTTCTTTCTGGACTCACGGATGAGTTTCACTTAAAATGCAAACTCAATGCCATCAAGTCAGGTCTGATTCAGTAACCCTACATCATGCTCCTGAGACTACAAATGTCGGTGTGAGGGGACTGCCCATCTTTCTTCCTTAGAGCTGACGGTGGATTCAAATGGCTGGAGATGCACAGTCTGGGGGTTGGCAGTACAATTCGCTCTATGTCATCGGAGAGTCTTACCACTTAAAACCAGCAGCTACCCAGAACCGTGAAGATGCAAAGAGGCAAATCCTCAGACAATTCCATTTTTCTACCAGTCATTCATTAACAGTTGGGCTGGGAGGCTCTTAGCTACCGAGAGAGTCACATTTGTTGAGGCTGGAAAATATAAGTGATGTCCAGATGACCATTCAAGAAACATGGCCAAGAAGTCCAAATATGAAAAAAAGGTGCTATCACAGGCTTGTTGGGGGAGGGGTGTGCCACCTCCTGTGCCACTGTCCTTGGTTCTGAAGTCAGGGCCATGTCTCCGGCAAGTGGGAGATGGAGGGACATTGAATCCCTTATGCTCATAGTCAGTAACATGAGAAAGGACAAAAGACTGGGCTGGGTGCCTGGGCAGCACAGTGGTAAAGCTCTGGGCTGCTAACAGAAAGGTGGCAGTTCAAAACCACCAGCTTTTTCTTAGAGGAAGGATTACAGCTTTGGGAATCTTAAGGGTCACCATGAGTTAGAATCCTGCAATGAGGTGCAGGGGTTTGGGCATGATCATTTACGATTAAATCCAGACTTCAGCAGGGCCATTCCAGTCTGATTCCCCACTGCGAACCTGCATTTCCCCCGCAGATAAACTCAATCAGGATCTATGTGTTAACAAGAGTCTTAGAGATCCCGAGGCAGTTCTTAGGTTGTTAAAATGTAGGTTCAGATGTTGTCTATCTGAGTGGAATTGCAAATTCTCAGCAGGGAGCAACCCAGAATGAACTGGTTGGAAGCCCTGAATCAAAGACTTCTGGACCCCCACGGGCTCTCACCATTTCCTGAGGATCCCCAGCGGCTCTATGAAACAGCAGTCGTTTTAGAAAGCAGCTGAAACATGACTCTCCTCCAAAGGCCTTGCAGGTCTGAGGTGACACTCATGTGTAGTAACACCATCATACAGGCAGGGCCTGGTCACGAGCTGGAGTCCTTCCTAAATGCCTCTCCAGGACAATTTGTAGGTAAGTCAGATCATGTGCATATGGTTCTTATTTAGCCTTATTTTAGTAAAAAAGGAAAGGCTTAAAACTCTCCCCATTATTTAAAAGCAGAACATGCAACAAGTGAAAAAGATTGCGATGGAACATTTGTGCGAAGGAGAGATTCATTCAATCGTTTCAAAGTGAGAGAAACTGAAACTGTTAAAGGGGAAGAGTAAATCGTCCATAACTTGATGTTCAGAGCCCAGGAACGTACTGTAATATCAAACACACAATCAGTGCTCCCTCGGTGACTGCCACTATTCTAATTCTATGTATAAACTTAGGAGGCTTAACTCCAGAGATGACTCTCTTAACATCACCCTGTTTTGCTTCGGGCAGACCTGAGTGATAGTGGGGGGTTGACTGCTTATAGATCATCACAAGAAAGCTAGTCATGTGGACTTGGTTTGTTTCCCAGTGCATATAAGTTATGCTTACATTATACTGTACTCTATTAAACATTCAATAGCATTATTAAAATGTCTAAGATACTGGAAGAAAGGCCAAATTATGACACTGGGACATGAAGTGAATACAAGCTATTGAAAAACAGCATCAACAGACTTACTTGATGCCGTGTTGGGATCACAATTCAATTTGTGATTTAAAAAAAAAGCCCAACAACCAGGAGAGAACAAAATATATGAATGAGACCTTTTAAGAATCAAATCCCCATGCACATCAAAAAACTCCAACAGGGTATAAAGGAAAGCCACAGACTGGGGAAAAATATTTGATAATGACATACCTGATAAGGAATTCATATCTAAAACTTACAGAATACTACAGCACCTCAACAAGAAAAAGGTAAACAACCCAATCATAAAATGAGCACAAGCTATGAGTAAATATTTCAACACAGAAGATACTCAGGTGGCAAACAAACACATGAAGAAATGTGCAAAATCCCTAACTACCAGAGAGATGCAAATAAAAACTATGAGATACCATCTCACCTCAGTAACGATAGCAAAGTTCAACGGAGCAGCAAACAATAAATGCTTGTGAGGTTGTGGAGAGATTGGAACCCTTATCAAAAAGCTGGAAATAGAAATATCATTTGACCCAGCAATACCACTACTGGGAATAATCCTAAAGAAAGAAACCAGAACTGCCTTATACAGATACATGCACACCTATGTTTATTACTGCATTATTTACAAGAGCAAAGAGGTGGAAGCAACCCAAGTGCCCATCAACAAATGAATGAACGGGAAAATGATGGTACATTTACACAATGGAATACTATGCAGCACCGAAAAACATGCTAAGCGAAATATGTCAGTCACAAAAGAACAAATACTGCATAGTACCACTGTTGTAAAGCAGATCTAACATGGAGAGTTGGGAGGAGAACAGGATAAGAGTGGATAGATAATGACCATTGCATTGCAACAGATGAAAGAAAGAACTGTTTAAAAAGAACATAGGAGTAGGCATTATATGTACAGTAACAGCCCAGAATAAGAGGTACATCATTGCAAAGAGGACCAGGGCGAGGAGAGGAGGTAGGTAATTGTGCAACAATGAATGAATATTTTTTAAAAAAGTAAACTGGGGGAGGGGGAGAGGAGGATGATAGAATAAAATGTGCAGCAATGAATGAAGGAAAATCTAACTTCTCTGTAAACATTCATTAAAGTCACAATTAAACCCAGAGGTATGTGGTTTGAATCCACCAGATACTCTGCTGGAGAAGGAGGGACAATCTCCTCCTGTACCAGTCAGATCTGATTTGATGGTACACACACAAAATAATAAAATTAAATAAAATCACAATAGAAATAAAATTTTAGTTTAAAAAATGCAACATCTTCAAAGCATGATAAAGTGAAGCACAACAAACCCAGATAGGCCTGCATAGTCACCAAGATTGTTAAGTGCAATCGAGTCATAGATGACTCACAGTGACCCTATGAACAAAAGACCTGAACACTTGTATAATTTTAATTGTTTCTCCATGTTCATAGAGTTTCTGGAAGCACGCCATTTTGGAAGTGGATGCCACTCCTTCTTCCAAGCTTGTTTTAATTGAGGAGCTCCATCAAACACTGTCCACAACGGGTAACCATTCTCACATTTGACACATCAGTATCATAGTGTTTAGCATCACAGCAACCACGAGTTACCTCTGTACCAAAAACAGACAGATCATTGCTTTACCACTTAGAAGAATGTGTGACCAAAACCAAAACCAGGCCCAAGGCCCCAAATGCGTTTTTAAATAGGAGGCTGAATCACATCATCTCACACCCACTAGCAAAGTCAACATTCCATCCCAATCCTCACCAGTACCAGCAAACAAGCCTCTGTAGAATCTGGCTGCTGCAGACGACTTCCAAACCGGATTCCAGCCCCACACTGCTGACCAAATGCATTTTTAAACAGGAGACTGAATCACATCATCTCACACCCATCAACCAAGGTATTTCTGTATAAACTTCCTTTCCTCAAGAATTCAATCTCTGCTAAAGACTGAACACCACACAGCTACTGTCCTGCATGTGAATCTTTAGACAGCTCAGAAGAGGCTGATTTCCCCTCTCCATTTACTGCCAACAGTCACACTGAGCCAGTCTCAAGCATTGTATAGAGATGAGGAATCTAGAATTTACTGTAACATTAACTCGAAACCTTAGCATAAATGGCCTTTTTGAAACCTAAAGCTTAGAGTATCACTTCTCAAAGCGTGCTTTTTTTCTACTGAGGGTACAGCTTTCACACCCATGCTGTCACTTCCTCTTATTGTCCCTGGGATCTGTGAGCACCCTACAACCACGATTATGAAGGAGTCCTGTCCCAGGACAGGGGAGGCAACTGCACAGGAGAATCTAGAACTTAAGGAATTTTCAACTCTGATTCTAACGCAACAAGAAGCATCCTTCCTGGACTTGAACAGGGAGCTACCCTCCTGGGAATTAGGAATGTAAAAAAGCAGACACACTTTCTTTGCTCAAAAACCATTCTCACCTCCCTGGTGAAGTTCCTTTCCATGTAAGACTTGTGCCTAAATTGATATTTTAAAAATCACACAATCTCAGAAGAATAAGAAGAAAAACAACTTTACTCATTATTCCAAACCCAACCCAACCTCCCCTGAGTCCTTACAAATCACAGAGACCCTACTGGACAGGATTAGACTGCCCCAGAGGGTTCCCAGGCTGAGATGCTTAAGGAAGCAGGCTGTCACTGCTCTCTCCCATGGATTGGCTAGGGCCTCCCAACCACAGACCTTGAAGTTCTCACCATGTCACCAGAATCTCTATAAGCGTTCTCACCATGTCACCAGAATCTCTATTATTTACCAGGATACTTAGATATTTTTGTAGTGCCAGAGATTAGAAGTCATTTAGCTGCCAGCTAGTCTAGTTCTTGCAAATTTAAAGATTGGGGTCTTAACTCTGAGCAAGTGAGTTGCTGGACAGGCTGGGGTTCAGCTGACCAACCTCCCAATCTGGGCTCCTCTGCCCCGTATGTGTTTGTCATCACTTCTGTGGTTCCAGCCCTGTGGCAGGCCCAGCGCTCAGTGTTTATATGCCTTTGACATGGGACTGTGATTAAGAAAACACACCACTGATAATGTAACTATAAACAGAACACTCTGACACTTGTTTGCACGCAGGTCTTCCCTGTTTGGACAGCATTATTCACTTTCTTCTTTAGCTGTGGTTCCTGTGGATCAAGGCCACATGGTAAACCTGCCAGCCTGCCTTGGTGATATGCTGTCAGGTGTGTATAGTTGACTCCAACCCACTGTGCCCTAAGCCAAAAGAATGTAACCCTGTCGCATCCTGTGCCATCTGCACAATCTCTGTGCTCAAGTCCACTGCTGCACCGTGCCAACCTATCTCTTTGAGGATCTTCCTCTCTTTCACTGACCTTCTACTTTTCCAAGCATGACGCCCTTTGCCAAGGACTGACGCTTCCTGATACTATACACAAAGTACAGGGATTAATGTATCAGCTATGGCTCTGGTGTCCTTGGGCTTATTTGGGAAGAAGCAGCACTAACAGGAAGGAAACCAAAGGAAGTAGGGGGGAAAATAATAGGTACTCCCTGGCGTCACCCAGATCTTACCAAATACAAGAAAGGCTGAGTTCTCTGGATGCAAAATTGTGCCTGAGCGTAATTTTGAATGAGTCAGAAAACATAGACTAAAAATAGATGGCTTGCCACAGTCTTAGGTTTAAATAATAGTAATAATTTAAATAGTGCTCGTGTAGAAGTGCTGGAATGTTACAGAAGTGAGAGAAGACAAAAGAGTCCACATTCGCATGGACAGCTGGTTTTCTGAGGAAAGTGGCGCTGTGATGACAATGATTTTCCTCACCATTTAGCAACAGGCAGGATTTGGGATGAAGGTGGGATTACTCTGAGCTTTATGGATTAATAATCAAACACAGTACTCTGGACTTTTTGTGTGTTTGTTGATAGCTCAGTACAAAATTTTAATCCTCGTTGAAATGCAGGCTGAAAACGTTTGGGACACGGATTCTTTCACTTAATTCCAAAGCATAATTTCAAAATCCTTAACACAATTTCTGACGGCTGCACATTGTCACTAATGTGTCATCTAGTGCAGAAGGTCGATTTTCCACAGAATAGTAAGTGATAAACGTACAATTGACTCAATGTTAACATTTCTTAGATTATGAATACTAGCCACACAACTGTTTTGTAAAATCTATATTAAATTACATAATCAGTTATTGATTTTTTAAAAGTATTATTTCATTCTATAAAAATGAAGGTTTGCTTGGGAGGGTGGAGGGACGGCACAGGAGAGGAAGGCCCTCTATGAGGTGGATTGATTCAGTGACTGGGATAATTGGGATGGGAGTGTCAGAGACAGTGCGATTGGCACAGGACAGAGCGGAGTTTAGGGCTGCTGTACATAGGGTCGCTATGAGTCGCAGGCGACTCGATGGCACATAACAACAACAGCAACAAAATGGATATAGTTTCACAAATACAGATGATCAGGAAACTATAACTAACACACCAGAGAATTTGACAAAAATCTGTGACTATGAAGAAATAAATACACCAGCAACAGCTAGAACTACAGCATCTGCTAGTAGCACATACAGAAGGAATCACGTGATTCGAAGCACACTAAAATTGGGTAAAGATGAGAGCTCTGACTGTGTACACTGTAAGAATAGAAAAGTAAATGGATATAATGATTTAGCCCCACAGGTATAGTGATACATGTAAGCTGTGTTTATAAAAGAAATTCTCATTGTTGTAACTGTTGTTTTGTGCCATTGAGTCTCCTGTGACTCACAGTGATCTGTGTACAATAGCCCTGAACTCTGCCCTCTCCTGAACCAGTCTCATTGTCTCTGACACACCTACACCCACTACCCCAGTTACTGTGTCAGTCTTACTCCTCCAGGGTCTTCCTCTCCTGTGCTGTCCCTCCACCCTTCCAAGCATGATGTCCTTTTCCAAAGACTGGTCCTTCCTGGCCACGTGCCCTAAGTGAGAAGGAACTTCAAAATTGTTGTCTCCAAAGAGCAGCTTGGTTTCACCCTCTCCTAGAGAGACCTGCTTGCCCTCTTGGTGGTCCATGGTATGTTCAAGACTCTTCTCCAGCACCACAACTCATAGACATCAATTCTTCTTCTGCCATCCTTAATCTTTGTTCAGCTCCCTAATGCTTAGCAAGTAATTGCATGCATCAGGTGGACCTTAATCTCTAGACTGACATCATTGCTCTTTAGCACTTTGGAGGGGTCCCTTCCAGCAGATTTCCTCTATGCAATGTGTTTTTTGACTTGCTGCCTGCCAGGCTAGCTTCAGGGATGTTGTTATGATATTGCTGCTGAAACTCTGAGCAGTAGTTATTTCGGTGCCACATCTCTGATTGGGTCACCAGTTGAAGTCTGTGCCCTCTGCACCTTCCTAGTCACCCACTATTACTGAAAAACACTCTACCTCAACTTTTAGACCCAATCTCATTACCCTGTGTGATATTTAACAGATAATTGAAGAATCCCTCCTAGTATAATGTGTTATGTTTTGGACCTCGAGCCAAAAGGTCAGCAGTTCAAATCCACCAGTTCTCTGTAGAAGACAAGGCAGTCTTGCATAAAGATTTACAGCTTCAGAAACTCAACAGAGGGTCACCATGAGTCAGACTTGACTCTAAAACAGTGGGTTTTGGCATAACTTTTGCTTCAACCCTAAGATTTTCTTAGGTTCAATTATTGTTGTTAGAGGCCATTGAGTGCAACTCATAGTGACCCTCTGAACAACAGGTCTGAACTCTGTCCTCTCCTGTGCCGTCCTCATCATCTCTGGCACACTTGAGCCCACTGGGGCAGTCACTGTGTCTGTCCCTCTTGTTGAGGCTCTTCCTCTCTTTTGCTGACCCTCCACCTTCCCAAGCATGATGTCCCTCTCCTAGGGGAACAGCCTCTTCTTGCGACCTGCTCAAAGTATATGAGATGAAGTTTCACCATCCTTGTCTCCAAAGAGCACACACTGGCTGTATTTACTTGGACTAAATTTGGGGATATTTTTAAATCTTCCACGTCATAGCAGAAAAACATAAACGACTAGAAAAACACTTTCTTTCCTCCACATTTCAGTTTTAGACAACACTTGAATCTGATTGACTTCTACTTACAATTAACAGCTTTGAGCGAAACCCAGGAGCAATAGCTTCCACAGGGACGCTCATGCCTCATCCTAAGAGAGGATGTTCCGTGTTGTGTAGGAGTCAAACCATTAGCAAGGGCTTGTTGAGAGTGACTCACAGTGGCCCGAGGTGACAGGGCAGAGTTTTCAGATAGGTTTTTAGGCTGTTATCTTCATAAGAGCGCATCATCAGACCCTTTCTGCTATGGAGCACTGGTGGGGTTTTGAACTGCCAACCTTTTGATTCCCATCAAATGCTTAATCATCATACCACCAGGGCTTCCTAAGGCTTCTTCTTGCTGTTGTTATGAGTCATGGAGTTAGAAGCAAATCATGGCTGACCCTCCAGAGGGCTTTCAGAGCCTGTAAACCACACAGGAAACTTTTCTTCTTTCTCCTTCAGAATAGCTGGTGGATTCCAACCCCTGGCCTTTGGGTGGGCAGCCAACGTCTCACTATTCGGCCAGCAGAATTCTCTAAAGCTGCTTCTTCTCATGCGCCGTTAAGTCAGAGCTGACCCATAGTTGACCCCTGAGCAGATTCTCAGAGGCAGTTAATAGCACAAAAGGAAACTGCCCATCATTCTGACACGGAGCAGCAGCTGGGGGATTTGAACCGTGTGCCTTTGAGATTGCAGTGCAGCTTTGTACTGCTGGGCCACCAGAGCTTCCTTCTTAGTCTATGTCAAATATACTATTTGGCCATTTAGCAGTCATTATTATTATTAAGTTGAATTCAGTACATGCTATAGTTATTTGTTTGCTTGATTTGAAAAAGAATCAGAGGCAATATTAAAGTGAGAACTGTATAGCAGTGACTCCTTGCAATGAGAACACTCCAGATGAAGTCTAGATACACACACGGGACAGGAAAGGACAGCATTTCTCCACTGGCCACTTGAAAATTAGAGACCAAGTAGTTGACAAAGTCACAGGTGGAAAAGGTTCATTGTGAGATGCTGTCTACTATTTGAATGAACGCTTCCTGCCAGGGTGGTGTCCACTGGGGCCACGTCCATCAGTGTCCACAGTGATTCTGGGGCTTGCTGCACTTGGCAGGAGGCCACTCTGGGTCTCATCTTCACCATCCTTTTCTTTCTCTGAGCAACCCTTTGCTGTTGCTGTGTACCATCGAGTCTGAACGAACTCACAGCTGACTCACCAGTGGGTTTTTAGAGACAGTAAATTGCATCCGAGGAGAGGAGTTACCTTTCTCCCACAGAGTGGCTGATGGATTCGAACCACGTGCCTTTGGGTTGCCAGTGCAATTCCTTACCACTAGGCCACTAGAGCTCCCTGATCAAGCCTTTAGGATCTGACATAAACCCAAATACAAGTTAACCAAACTTGGCACGATGCCTTTCAACTGTAGCAGTGTATACACAACTAGGTGTTTTGTTGAAATAATGATTTTCTAGGACATTAATAGATTCCTGTTGGATTTTTATCAGCCACAAAGGGTCTATAAAGCTATTTTTTTGAACAGTGCTCTCTGAATGCTAAGCTTCTCTAGTTACTCTATCCATCTCTTGTTATCCCTCAGCTAGAAGTGAAGACTTTATAGTCCAAGTGGAATCTTCAGGCCTCGCTGCCAACAACACTTAATCCAACGTGTTATACTCACATTCAGCCTGGGTTCCCAAAGAGCGGACCTGACTATTTTAGGAAAGTAAGAATTTTAGAGCTGAAAATCAAGAGCCAAGTTCTAAAAAGCATTACACATATAAAAATCCCCCAATTTGACTTTGATATGGCTCAGGACTGTGATTTGGATTTATTTCACAATTTCAACATAACACTCTTTTGGATCCCACTCAACACCCCCACCCCCGGCAATTCCTTGGGTTTTTATTATGGTGGTAATTAAAAAAAAGTTATCTATGAATAATGAGGACTGTAGACGGATCTGAAGGCCACACATTCTTCCATGGAAAAAGAAGCCACTTAAAAAAAAATTTTTTTTCCTTTCTCAAACCAGGGGGTCAGCAGGGAATTCCATCAGTTTTGGGAACAGCACATGTCTTTGTAATCAGCATCAGATCCAAGGTCTCTTCTGTGAAGTCTCTTTTTATTTTCCACTCACACAACTTGGTCTACTCTCGCCAGCCAAGGATTTTCTTTTTCTCTGTTGACTCTATACTCCGACAGAGACCTGGCGATGGTATGGATCAGAGCTCACTGCTAACCCAAAAGCCAGTTATTCAAATTTACCCAAGGAAGAAAGATATGGAGATTGAGTCCCTTAAAGATTTCCAAATAAAACGAAACTAAAATATACTGCTAATTAGTTGTTTCCAACTCACAGTGGCCCTGTAGGACACAGGAGAACTGCCCACAGGGTCCCCAAGGCTGCAAAGTTGTACAGAAGTCGACGATATCATCCTTCTTTTACAGAGTGACCGATGGGTTAGAACCACACGCCTTTTTGTAAGCAACCAGACCCTTTAGCCACTTGTGCCATCAGCTCCTCCTCTGAAGTTACAACCTGGAAGATCGATGCCGGCAGTTCTGCTCTGTCATACAGGGTCACTTTGAGTAAAAGGATTTACTCTTGGGCACCAACAAGAAGCTCATGTGAAAAACCAATATTTTAAAAGATATCAAGTATTACCATTGGCTTTCTCTCCCCACAAGCCAAGCCAAGAGACCATGGCACTTGATTTAGAGTTTTTGTTTTCTTTTGTTTCCATGTGTAGAAGGGGCTACAGAGAAAGAAATTTGTGAGAAATGCTATTTTTAAAAGATTGAATTCATTGAACTTGGCATTTGACTGAAGAAAAAAAACATCCTAAAGTAAGGCGCTCCCCTCTCCCTCACCCCCGAATAATAAAATGCCAAACAGATTGTGTAAGCTGGAAAAGGTTTAGTATAAATAAAAGACAAATCTCTCATAATTCTACTACTTATATAACAAAACACTGTTTACACTTTTATCCTATAATGCATATATACATATTAAACAAAATCAAGTTTGTACTTTTTGTACTATTTTAGCTATGAGTTTAATTTTAAATATAAATATTTTCTCTTGTCCTTAGATATTCCACAAGCACATGACATTTCTTGCCTACGTTACAGTCTATCATAAGCATAAATTATGGATTATCTTTTGTCCTTTTTAGGTACATCTGAATAGCATCAAGTTCTATGCCAAAACATTAATCCTTTAATGGATGTCTTTTATATGAATCCTGACTATTTTCTGAGTATATATTCATAAACAGGACTTCCTGACTCAAGGGTATTCACTTTTTAAAAACCTCTGAATGACAATTTAATTCGCTCAATGACTACCCCTGCCAGCATAAGTAAAAGTGTCCTATTCTCCTTACCCTTGTTGTGTTGTTAAGTGCAGTCAAGTCAAAGACGACTCATTGCGACCCTATGAACTAAAGTCCTCAACACCTGTGTGACTTTCATCCTTTCATAGGGTTTCTGGAGACAAACTATTTCGGAAGTGGATGCCACTCCTGCTTTCAAGTTTGTTTTAATGGGGGAGCTCCACCAAACACTGTCCACCATGGGTAACCATTCTCGCATTTGACACATCAGTGTCACAGTGTTCAGCTTCACAGGGACCACAAGTTACCTCAGTACGGCAAGTGGACACGCCAGGGCTATATGATCTCGAAGAATGTTTGACCAAAAACAATTAAAAACAGGCCTGAGGGTTGCGGATAAAAAGTCACCCATCTTTGGCTTGGTGGCATCACATTCTGTCCACTAGGCCAACTGGTCTCTCTCTACGTTGTTAAGTGTCGTTGAGTTGTAGACTCCTTACCTCCTTACAAGTTATCTTATTTTTTTTTCTGCCTTTATTTGGATGCATTATCAGGACCAACCAGACCCTGTGGAAGGAAGAGAGTCAGTGAAAAAGATAAAGACTCTCAATGAGATGAGCAGATACTGTGGCCGCAACAGTGGACTCAAACACAGCAACGGCTGAGAATGGGCAGACTGGATAATGGTTCATCCTATTGCATGGGTCAGGACATAGCTGATGGCACCTAACACGTCTGTCTTGGAGCAAATACAACCAGGGTGCTCCTCGGAGGCACGAATGGTGGAGTTTTGTCTTATAAACTTTGGGCATGTGGTCAAGAGGGGCCAGTTCTTGGGGGAAAAAACCCATCATGCTAGGAAGGTGAAGGATCCGAGAAAGAGAGGAAAACTGTCCACAAGATGGGTTGACACAGTGACTTTAATAATGGGCTTGAGCATATCAAGGGAGCTTTGGTGACCTTGTGGAAACAAGCTGTGCTGTGATCCCAAAGGCATGAGGTTCTAATCCACCACCAGCACCACGGGACAAGGATGAGTACTTTCTTCCTGTGTGACTTACTGCCTCTGAAAACGGGTTGGATGGTTTGCTGTGAGTCGGTCCTGACTTGATAGCACACAACAACAACAACAACAGAGCATATCGGAGATACTGAGGATGGTGCATGATAGGTCAAGATTCATAGGCTCGCTATAGTCATCGTTGACTTGATGACACTTAACATAATAATTTATATATAAAACCACCTTTTTACATTGTTTTAAAAGTATATAACTATAAACACATAGGTTCTTCTTTAATTCAATGTGTTATAAGTCATTATTATCTTTCCTTTCCTGAAGTTCATATAGATTCAGATTTGGCCAGTAGGGAACCATATGAAGAGACTTTTCTGGCATGTTCCATCATCTTTGCATAATCTCTTGCTCTCTTTCCAACAGTAGGGCAAGTACTACAGGTCTTAGTTAACCTCTGTGCTTCAATAACTTCAGAAATACAAGTGTTACAAACTTAACACAGAACAGGGTTTATGAGCGTAATCATTTTACATTTCTTCTACATTGACTTAGTTTTATGATGTTTGGAAAATAAGATGTTTTAACCTTTTAAAAAGAAACATTTGTTATCTTCAATCAGAGAGACAGAAACAAAACTGATGACCCGCTTCTTTTTCTTAACTCACAAGATTAAAGAAATGTAAATAACTAACTTTTTAAATGATGAATTTGGCACACTGCTAGTATTTCAATTTCCAAAGTTTGTAAGGCTTAATATTACACAGGGAGACTTTGAGATGGTGTGCATTCTCAAACCTAATTTATACAGTCTTGAGTATATGAAGAAAAGTCCTCATGGTATAGTGGTGAAGCACTCAGCTTTGAGCCAAAAGGTGACCAGTTCAAACCTACCAATTGGTCCATGGAAGAAAGAGGCAGCAGCCTGCTTCTACAAAAGAACAGAACTGGGAGCTTACGGGCAGTTCTACTCTGTCGTATTGTATTGACATGAATTGGACTTGAATAGACAGCACCAAGTTTGATGTTTTGGTTTTGAGTGTAGACTAATAAGAAATCAAATTACCAAACTCACTGCCAATCAAATAAATTCTAACTTACACTAAGCCTCCAATGAGTTATGAGGCTCTGTGGAGCAGCTGGGATATTCGAACCGTTGACCTTTTGGTTAGCAGCACAGCACATAATTCATCAGAGTTCCTTGTCTAGAACTTAATGGGCTTCAGAAGTGACTGTGCGTCAAAATCACCTGGAGGACTTGATAAAACACAGTGCTGAGTCTCAGTCTCAGTGTTTCTGAGTCAATGGGTCTGCAGTGGAGCCACAAATTTCTTTTTTTAACAAGCTTTCTTGTGCTGCTGATGTACTGAGATGCTTTGGTCTGACACCATCCTGTCCTTTCTCTCATTCCATGCGCTTGTGACCTTTGGGACATTAAGAGGGCCCCTCTTGTGGTCCAGAGGCATCAGGGCCAACAGAGCGTCTGTAGTATAGGGAGGAAGGAACAAGGAGGGGACAGATCCTACATGTGCTACTCATTGTAGCCTATGGCTTCTTTCTTCTTTCAGGTTTTGGAGAAAATACACAGAGCAAAACATGCCACAGGAGAGCCAAGTCCCACAGGTGCAATTCACTGACATTATTACATTCTTGACATTGGTCACTATCTTGGTTATCTCTACCCATTAATATGATTTCTTCATCATTAACTTAGATTCACAACCTCCTACGTTTTAGGGTTATTGCTCACAATTCAATCTTATCCAGCTAATTCTTTAATAGGATATAATGGTCCAATTGAACATTCTTCACTAATTTAACTAAATAATTGTTTAAAGATTATTGCAGGAATAATTTCTATTTATAGTCTGAAGATTTTTCTCAGACCAGTAGAATTGAAGGTTCCTCCAGTCTCACTATGCCCAGTAAGTCTGAATTCTGTGAGAAATTTAAAGTCTGTTGCACATTTCCCTTCTTTTGATCAAGATTCATCAAAGGACTCCTTAATAGCCTGTGTGCTCTTGAAGGAGTGGAAAAACATCAATCAGAGCTTTGTATACAGAAGGCTCACCCAGGAAACTTGTTAAGATGGAGATTCTGATTCAGATTATCTGGGGTGGAAATGCCAATTCTCAGCAAGGGGTTGATCTGCAATGAACTGGCTCAAAATCCTGATGGGAATGATGAGAGGATTTAGAACTGCATCACAAGTACAGTCCTCTTCACAGTCCCTTCGTATCAGAAGAGCCTTGAGTCCCTGTGGGAGTCTGGATGGTCACATCACTACTTCACTGACATTTTCACTCCCACAGCTTCCTATTTAAGTCCATCATTTTCGTTTGTAGACTTTGCAAGAGGTAAGGCCTCTGTGGAACACACCAGCATGTCTGAGAGAGGGAACGGATAAAGAAATTTTCTGGAGCCTGGATTACCTGAACTCTTCCGACAAAAGCACATTAAAATAAAATTGTGGAAAGCAGTTCATAAAAATGACAGGACTTCTGGCATTCTCCAGAAAACCTGGCTTAAAACTATGGCTCCTGGCATAAAACAGAGGAAGAAAGACTGAGAATAGAGGGATAAATATACATTAAAAGAAAAAAAAAAACCCTAAAAACAACAACCCCAAACAACCCAGATGTCTTTATAGCCTAACTTCTCCACTGTTCTAAGATGGGCTCTTTCTCAAGTGCTTTGTTTACCAATAGTATTGGGTATTGTTATTGTTGTTACTGGAGATCAGAGCTTTCAAACATATTTGGCTATTATTCTAATCTTGGACCTCATTTTTTATTTTGTTTTTGAATACCTTGATATTTGTTTGCTTACATGCAACATTTTAATGAGATTATTTATAACAATAAGCAAACTTTTCCATTCTCTGGTGTCAGAAGTGATGATTCTGAGTGCAGATTTAACACTATTAGAGGAAAAGAACAAATCCCAATTGGAGTAGCCTCTAGAGAGGGCTGTCTTTTTCAATATTTTTGAGTACTCTGTGTTCCTCCAACATAACAAGGGATTACAGGATGAGGGAATGATCTGATATCCCTCAAGTCAACTTGCTGGCCATGTAGTCATTGGTCAAAAAGAGCTCCCAACTTTAAAAATGAAATGACCCAGGTCCTGGAAATTATGCCTCATCAATGTCCCAGCCAGCATGAAAGACAAGACGCATTCAAGATAAAAATAAAAACCACATTTCTTTTAAATCACATGTGGATTTCTCCCCTCTATTCATGTCCAAATATTTTATGTATTACTGAGCAGGTTTTCAGTTTTTCAAAAGTAGTTAGCCAGCCTTTCCTTCTCAGTCTGTCTTAGTCTGAAAGCTCCGCTAAAATATGTCTACCACGGGCACTCTTCCTGGTATCTGAATGATTACTGACACAGCTTCTAGCATCCAGCAATACACAAACCACCGCTACAGTGCAAGCTGAAACAGTTTAGAGACCATCTCCAGAACAGGTCTGACTCATTGGTCAAGGCTCAAACATCAGACAAGATGAGGGATGAGATCCCAGACAACAAATATGAAGACAGCTAGAGGTCATTAAAAGGACATAAAAGAGAAAAGAGCAGAACAGATATTGGAAGGGACTCTAACCTGCTCTTCAGCATAGTTGTTGTGAACCATAGAGTCAGAACCAACCTACAGCTTACCCTCTGGAGGCTTTTAAGAAGCAGTTAATTGCAAGGGAGGAGATTGCCCATTTTTCTCCTGTGGAACAGCTGGTGGCTTTGAACCACATGCCTTCAGGATTGCAGTGCAGCTTTTTGCCACTGGGCCATCAGAGCTTCCTTCAACATAAGGAAATGAAATTAAAAAAGGAATAAATGTTAAAGTAAAAGAAATGAACTAAGATTTCAAAGGGCAGTTCAAAAAGACCAAGGAAACTATTCTAAGGAAATGTGCCAAGACCTGGAGCTGGCAAACCAGGGAAGAACACACTCAGTATTTTTTAATGCTGAAAGAACTGAAGAAAAAGATGTAAGGTTTGGGAAGCAACACAGAAAGACCCTCCAGGCAAAACAATTCAAAGATGTAAGAAGCACCAGTGAAGATTGAAGGCATACTCTAAGTCACGATACCAAAAAGAAATGATAATTCAGGGGATAGCACAAGATCAAGAACCAATGGCATCAAAGAAAGAAGACCAAGCTGCACTGGAGGAACTGGTGAAAAAGAGGGTTCCAGAAATCACTGAGATGTTTCAACAAATGCATGCAGCTCAGGTCTGGGGTCTCAGTTCATATTTATATGAACACGGCCACCTTTCTGGTAAAAAGGCAAAGTTGGAACACATTTGCAGTATTTAAAGTATACTTTGCTCAGAAAATATTGAGTGATATATTATTTTAAAAGTCATATTTTATTATGTACAAAATTAAAACAGCATATAAAATATCTGGGAGGATAAAGATGCTAATATATGTGCATCAGATTTCAAGACAAAACAAGAACTCTTCCATTTAATAAATTACATCATAAAAAGAGGACAGGGTAATTTTCTGGGCCACCTGGGTTTCTTCTTGAAGTTTAACTGAGCATGACTGAAGAAAAACTGACGTCATTGAACTGTGGCCTTGGACAAGAATGTTGAGGTGGAAGTTTGTCAAGATTTGGCACCACTTTTCAGATGGTCTTTACCACGTAAAGAAGACTGTAGACACTTGACTTTTCCCACTTCCTTACTGTAGATCCTCTATGTTTGGTGACCAAGAACAGTAAAACCTTTGCACATCGTTAGATGTTTTTCTGTGACTCACATTTAGAATGACATCTTTCACGGATGGGAATGAGGCGATGGCTTCAGACAGTTTCCATAGCTTTCAAGACCAGCACTGTCAAGCACTGGCCTCCATCATGTGAGTATTTGGTGCTGTTTCTGATTTGTAGCCTTGTTGCTGGACCCAGTGAATTGCAAACAAGCAAAGAAATGAACATGTGCACAAATGAGCGAAGAAGATCAGGTGGTGTACACTATAAAGTATATAGTAAGCTAGACGAAATGAAAAGATGAATGGAGTTTGGGAAGGTTGAAGAGAGTGGCACTAGAATGCACACATGGTGTCTTTCAGATGATGGAGCACCAGTGACCCAAGACACAGGCTCAAACTCAAAATCATTGTCATTGAATTGGAGCTGACTCATAGCTGGCCTTCCCCTAGATCTCAGAGGCTGTACATAGCATGGAAGGAGATGGTCCATCTCTGAGGAGCTGCTGGGAGATTTGAATCACCACCGGGTGGCCCTTGGGTTAGCAGCCAACTTGCTTAAGACTACACCACTAGAGCCAGCAGCAACTAAAAGAGACGTAGTTTGGAGATCGAGTTGGCCAGAGCAAATCATGTTTCCATTCTGGACCATGAATATGAAAACAGAGAAGGCTGGACTTATAGGGGTTGGAAAAAAAGAAAGGTGATGTGTTGGTGCAGAAGGCAGGAGAAGGCTGGAAAGCGGAGTCATGGACCGCTACAACACGGTCATGTAGACGTGTGGAAATGAGAAGAAAGTGAGGAAGAGGTCAGACCCTGGGGGAAATGACAGTGAAACGGGTACTTGAGGAGGAGGAGGGAGTGAGGGGCTAGTGAAAACAGATCTGAAGTTTAGAGCTCAGCTTTGGGAGCTCTTGGCGGAAGTTAAAACCTGAATGGAAGCTGATTTGGGCAATAAGCTGATGTGTTTGGTTTTTCAGATGTGAACTGAGACTCTCAGGTGGCCAGTACATGACACAGTCCTGGAGAAGACTGGCACTCAATCTGATCAGAGCAGCATCAGCTCAGAGCTGAGAAAATGAACAGTAAACCAGCATGAAAAGCAAATGTGGCATCTGACGGACACCGGTGCACAGCTCATTAAAAGTACTAACGGGACATCGGTCACACACCTGGCACACTTTCAAATGTGCGCTTTGTGTACAGCTAAAGACAATATTTGCCTAACAAGTGCTGACAGTACTGTTGGCCACAATCTTCACCAAACAGTTCTGACAGAGAAAACGAATTCAAACTGTGAAGCCTTCAGGGACCCCATCCCCACTCCTACCCCCCAGCTCCGGATCTGCCTGGGCTGTCCAGAAGCCGACCAACAGAAGACGCGTCCTAGATGCTGATGGGAGGACTCTGCCCGGTTTGACGGTTACTATGGTTATGGCAGAAGCAAGCTGAAATCGCCCTCGGGGCCCAGACAACCAGCCTGAAATGCAAACACTGAGCTCCCGCGCCAAGATTTTGAACATTTTACTGTAATGTGTTGTTATTTATAGCCTCCCTGTGGTTAGGATGGAGATACCCACACTAGAAGGTTTGGAGTGCTTTACCCTACAGTCTCTATAATAACAGTGCCATCTACGTGATGTTGGCAACTACGAGCCAAAGGATCTAGAATGTTGGAGAGGACTCCGAGATCATCCAAGTCATCTGGTGAATGAGGCACAAAGCCCAGGACCATGGTGCTGGTTCTTCGTTCATCTGGGCCATATCTCCAAGTCTTTTCATAGTGTTAATACTCTCAGACCGCGACTACCTCCCTGAGATACAAGCAGCATAGTCTGTACAGAGTTGCAGAGCTAACGAGAAAAGGCAGGCTTCTCTGGCAGTTCAAAACCCCCGTCACTCCATGAGGGACAGAGGGACAGTCTCCTTCCAAGCTGTGTACAGCCCCTGAAATCCAATGGGAAGGTCAGCTATGAGTCAGTTCCGATCTAATGGAAAACTTAGCAAGCCGGCTTTGATCTTCTAATCTATTAAAAAGAGTGGTCATACGTGGAGATGTGGTTCGGTAATCTGAGGATCATTTCATTTCTGGCAAGGGATGATTACATATGAAGAAAAACCTAGGCAGGCCTCCTGATGACCCCAGGCAGGGCCGTGGACTGACAAACCATTGTAGAAAGTTCTTGACATTAAAAGCACAATCTAGACACATATGCCCTTATGAAGCTCTGCACTTGACACAGCAGAACCCTGACCAATGTTAGATGCGCCTTTCAAATACAGAACAACCTACAGTTCAGAATGGTAATGCTCATTCATGTATGTCAATATGCTGGAAATGTCACATTCATGCAAATCACCCCTTAGGATGAAGGCAGATTTTAGCTAAATCATTCTTTGAATTCTTATTTTGGTTATTTTATCTCCAAAAGAATTCCACAGGAACAAATGAAACAAACTACAATCTGGAAGCGCAAATAATACTTGCAGGCACCCCACGGAGGGAGACAAAGATTTCCAAGAGGCAAATTGAATTATGAACATGTAATATCTGATCACACTGATTGAGGCTGATTTAAAAAAATAAACTCCATCTGGTGTGCCTGGGTCCAGGGAGGGAACCTCTGTCAATCAGTCATTACGCCCTGGGGAACAGAAGGCTCTGGAGCGCCAAGCGTCCAACTGCCTTCTGGTATCAACTGAGTGGCTGCTTGGGGGAGATGCCACAACACACACTGTGAGAGGAAGAAACAGTGAGCCCAGAAGCCACCAGGGCTGCAGTGTAAGTGTTAGGAGATGGGCAATTGGACCACCCCTCACAAAACCAGTCAACAATAATAGCCTTTAAACAACCTACGAATGCTTTCACCATGGACAATGATAGCTCTCACCGGGATTCCACTCTGAGAGGATGGGCACCAGGGTGGCAGGAACAGCCCACCCATGCCGCAGTCTGCTCCTCATTATCCTTCCCATTTTTTGGATAACCTTGCCAAGACTCAAAGAGAAAGTAATCTGCTCAGTGATACAACAGAGATCACTTTCCTTTGCCAGATGGCTGTCCGCCATAGTTGTCTGCCAGCCGCCATGTTTTCTGAGGAATCTCCTGGCACAGTTGCATTATTGAGAGTGGTGTTTCCACGAAGCCTTAGAAAAGTTATGAGACGGATCCCATCAGATGCATTTGCCCTCAGCTTTTAACCAACTCTGGTGCCATTGTGTGTATATAACTCATTGGGCTGCTAACCAAAACCTCAGCTATTTGAAGCTACCAGCTGCTTCTTGGGAAAAAGATGGACACTTCCCTCCCGCAGAGATTTAGCCTCAGAACTCCATTGGAAAGTTGACTGTGTGTCAGAATTGACTCAGCGACAATGGTTTTTGTTGTTGTTGTTGTTTGGGTTTTTTTCCTACTAACTTATTTATAAAATTTGAATACAAATTTGAACAAATTCTTCCAACTGGTTTTGGTTTGGTGGTGTAGTGGTCAAGGTATCATTGCAGTGAACTAAAATGTCTGTGGTTAATTCATCAGTTTCTTTATGGGGAAAAAGAGAAGGCAGTCTGTCTCCATTAAGGTTTAAGACCTCAGAACCCTCTGGATCCTCTACTCTCTCTTACAGGGCTGTTACGAATAGAAATGGACTTGATGACAGTGGGTTTGGTATTGGGTAACTTACTGAAGGATCCTTGGTAATGTCATGGATAAGTGCTTGGCTGTGAAGCAAAAGGCTGGAAAGTCAAACCTCTTTGAACAGATTTCTTTTATGCTCAGGAGAAAGAAATGGCAGTCCACTTCCATGAGGAAAATCAAACCCAAATGCACTGCTCTCAAGATTCTGACGCAAGACAACCTTGCATTGGGTTTCCGAGGCTGTAAATCTTTACAGGAGCAGTTCGTGGATTCTAACCACCGACCTTTGGATTAGCAGCCCAAGACATAGCACATTGTGCTCTTAGGGCTTCTTTTCTTAAGCATTATATCCTTGGACATGCTGTGGATCAGTTCTACTCTACCTTATTTGGGTTGTTGTTGTTGTTGTGTGCTGTCGAGTTGGAACTGACGCATAGCTGACCCTGCAGAGGGTTTTCAGAGGTGGTGAATCTCACATGAGAAGCCAGCCTATCCTTCCAAGGAGCAGCTGGAGGATCTGAATTGTCTGCTTTGGGGATTGTAGCAGCTTCTTACCACTAGGCCACCAGAGCTCACGACTCAGCAAATTACATCTTCAATAAGAGGCCACATACCAGGTATATGCTGCTGTGTAAAAATCCTCCCCAAAGTAAAGTGGTATAAAATCACCAGCACTGACTCGCTCATCCTCCTCCACTTGACCTGGGCACAGCAGGCCGTGCCACTGTGGCCCGATGTAGTCTGACGTAGCCTTGGCTCATTCATATTGCAGCAATCATTCAACAGCTGGCCTGGGGCTGGAGGGCCTCGGGGGCCTCATCTGAAAGTCTGGCGTCATGGCCCTGGTTGCCACTTGGGCCTCTTTGTGCATGGTCCTCTCATCCTTCAGTTGTTAGCCTGGTCTTCTTGACAAGCGGGCAGGCATATTCCAAGGGCATAATGGTAAAAGCGGCAAAGTTTCTTGCGGTCTAGACTCAGGAATTTGCACATCGCTTCTGGCATATTCTCTTGACCAGAAGAAGTCACACGAGGTGGGGAAACGGACTCCACTTGTTGACAGGAAAAACAGTGGAATCTGGTGGCCATGCTTCCTCCACACAGCCATGCCCTTGTGCTCACTGTGATTAAAGCAGTTAGTGTTAGGGTTAGGGTTAGGGTTAGGGTCAGGGTCAGGGTCAGGGTTAGGGTTAGGGTCAGCTCATCAGCTACCTCAGGCCTCTTCATTCAGTTTTTGGAAGAGGAAATGTCTCAACAAACACATTCCTTCCATCAACGTGCATCTCGACGGCTTCTGGAAGCAAACCTACGTGCAGCTCATTGCTTGTACCTCGGACTGGCTCTCTCGATGACTTGCGAGAAGTGCACTCAGAGTTGGCACCAGTTCCAACCCAGTTTTTGTTGTGGGAGACCCAAGCGAAGTTTCTCTCAGGACAGCTGTCTAAATCAAGAAGGAAAACACCTGGCCAGATTAGCTTGGTTAAGGCTAAGTGGCAGTTTGTACATTAAATAAACTTTACTTTGCTTCTCTCGTGAAGAGAGGTAATCAGGAAGGCAGGTAATCAATCTTTACATAAAAAAATTAAGTCATCACACATCTAAGTTATAGATGAACACTTAGACTTGGTTGTCCCTAGTTTTCTCCCTTGAATGGAAATAAACCTTCCTTTGATCAGTATAAATAGTTCTTCTTTCTCTCTCTGCACACAAGGTACAGTAATACTTTACCTTTCTGTGCTTCAGAGGAAATGCATTTTATTTACTTCCTTTACAAACTGCAGGTTTGTGGGAATTATCTCACAAGACTGAGAAGATCTCTGGGTACTATTTTTTTAACAGCTCACTTGTGCTCAGTTTCTGACACATTTTGGTAACTCTCGCAATATTTAAAACATTTTCATTATAGGATTTTATACTTGGAATGCAAGACGACAAAGCTTTGCCTCGCATACTTCAGGCAGTTGCTAGGAGGGACTATTCCTTGGAGAGGAAATGGTGAGGCGATGAAGGAGAGGAAGACCCTGAACCAGATGGACCTACACAGTGGGGGCCACAAGGGACTCTTGTGTGTCAGGAAGTGTGAACATGGCACGGGACAGAACAGGGTTCAGATCTGTTGTTCAGAGGGTCACTATGGGCTGCACTCGGTTTGAGAGCACCTTGGAGAGGGACATCATGCTTGGAAGGGTGGAGGGACAACAAAGAGAGGAAGACCCTGGATGAGATGGATTGATTCAGTGACTGGGTAATGGGGGGTAGGTGTTTCAGAGATGATCAAATTGGCTCAAGATAGAGTAGGATTCAGCTGTTGTACAGAGGGTCATTATGAGTCAGAGTCAACTTGACGGCACATAACAATAACAATAACAACAAAAACTACTACTAACAACATTTTATACTTAACTGTTGTATAGTCAGAACAGACTCATAAATGAGCCTCTGGTGGGTTTTATTGCATGGGAAGAGTTTGTCCATCTTTTTCCCTTGGAGAAGATGGTGGATTTGAACTGCTTAGCTTGGGGTTGGCAGTGTAACTCCTTACCTAGTGTTCCTTTTATACGTAATCAACTACAGGATGGTATCAATGTGCCTTCTATATGTGGCAGGAAACCACACATTAGTTCACTCTCTTTACCGCAGTGGTCTGGAATAATCTCTGAGGTCTGCCTGTAGTAATACAAGGGGAAGAAGGTGAAACCACTGTCACCAGCTGCATGTCTAGACTCATACAGGCTTCCAAGGAAAAGCTGCTTCTGTATCAGGAGACACTCTAATAAGCCAAAGCTGGTTGCTGCATTATATCCAATGAGGAATGGCCCTCACAGCCCTGGGATCAACCGAGATCAAGACCAGCAAGCCCTGGCCAACTGCATGGATATAACTTAAGATAGTTCCTGTGCTATCCATCCAAAGTCCAACAGTCTAGCTCAAGGGTATCTGAGGATCCTTGTATTTCATCCCATAGCCATGAACTTGAGGAGGAGTAGTGGTGCTCCCTATACACATACATGACTGTGTGCTCAACTATCAGTCGAAAGATGGTGGTTTGAAGGCACTCAGAGGCATCATTGAAGAAAAGCTTCCAAAAAGTCAGAGCCTTAAAACTCTGCAGAGCTCAGTTCCACGCTGTAACACAGGGGTTCACCATCAGGCGAAATCAATGCAATGGCTTCTTGGATGGTGCATAACAACTCAACTGATACAACTCAGAATCTCATCCAAGTAGAACTGCACACGGCATCACAGACCTGAGAGGACAGGGGCACTCTAAGAAGAGGTGAGGAAACTGAGGCCCGGAGAGACAGCCTTGTCACGCCTGTGAGTGCAGCCATCACACCTGCCAGGCACATGCACCTTGGATATGATGAGAGCTCCCCTTTGGCTCAACAGAAGGACCACTGGGCCCTGGGTGGAAATGAGGACATACATAGCTGGTGGGAAATGCGGAAAATGCCTTTTCAACAGCATTGTAAACTCAAGTCCTTCAAATCCTTCCCGTTCCTGTGGTGAATGAAAGGAGAGAAAGTTTGGGATAAAATCCACAAAACCCCTACAGCACAGCACATTGCCACATGGGAACAGCATGCTACAGGTGGGCAGTCATAGACCGTCAGCTAGCCCCCTGCTCCTAGGCTCAGGTGGAAACAGAACCCTGCTTGTACACTTCCAGAGACACTGGGGAGTCAAGTCCTCCAAATGTCCCTTCACGTGCTGTCCTGTGAGGACCTGGAGGCCAACGAAAGGCGATCCCTGTGGCTCTGACTGAAAAGAACAGGACCCTGGTATAGTGGGAACCTCTGGAGGCTTAGTGGTAAGGACTTGTGCAGCTAACTCAAAGGCACATGGTTCGAGTCCACCAGCTGCTCCATGGGAAAGAGATGGGCAATTTCCTCTCATGTGACTTACAACTTCTTGAAACCCTCTAGGTGGCCAGCTATGAGTCAGTTATGTCTTGATATAATTGTAACAATAGTATAGTGGCTAAAATGCTTGGCTGCTAAACTCAAGGTTGTCGGTTTGAACCCATAAACTAATCCATGGGAGTAAGACGATGAATAACATTCTGTAAACATTTACACCACAAAACCCCTACAGGCTGTTCTGCTCTGTCCTCTAGGGTTGGCTGGGAGCTGCAACTGACAGGACAGCAATGAGTTTAGTGGTATCATAAAACATGACAAAGAAAGGCGGGTTTTCTACTCCCTTAGGAACTGTGGATGGAGATGGTGCTGTTGAGATGCTGTCTTCCATCAGGAAGAGAATTCTGTTTACTGATGGGTATTTATGAACACACACACACACACACACACACACACACACCCACACACCCGCATGAAGATATATCTTTAAGGCAAAGATACCAAGAAACCGGAGGCAACGAGAAGCTGGAAAAGGCAATGGTGAACCTTTTCCAAGAAGATGCGCAGAAAGTGAACACTGACTGTGATGAAGAATTAACTGTGATTTGGGGTCCGTTTAATAATTTCAGTGCAAAGTAAAGTTTTTATATATAAATAAAAATATTTTTTCACTTTCTATAGGTTTGTATACCCTGCATTTCACACTCTGTCCTTCATTCACATTGTGTTTCACACAATCATTTCCATTCATTATATTTTATAAAGTTAACCAACATTGACCTATGACCCGCCATTACCCTCTCTTTACAGATCCCTGCAGGATCTTTCCTATTTCCTTTACCTACTTCCCCTTCCACCTAGCAAACTGTGAGACTCTATGATTTCCTCAAGTGCAAGGTCAAATTTATAGATCACTAAAGAGTGAGTCTGATACAAATTACCACCAAATTTGTCATCTGTAACCTGGAACTGTGTTCAGTTGTACATAGTCAAGTTAGAACTGACTCATGGTTGACCTGGTAGGTTTTCAGAGGCAGTAAGTAACCAAGGAGGAGACTGCCCATCTTTCTCCATCAGAGCAGCTGGTGGATTTGGACCATATACCTCTGGGTTGGTAATGCCATTCCTTATGACTACAAGGTATTTCTTTCACCTGGGATCCAGAGGTGTATGTTTATTGTAGTCATTGCATTTGTTGTATCCAGGCCCCTCTCACTTCCTTCTGGGTCACTGATCCGATGAGGCAGAGTGAAAAAAGGCCTTCAAAAAGAAACAAGCTCCATGGTGGAACATATAGCCACATAGAAAGGCTTAAGGCACAAGGGTCACACCTGCCCCCATCTCCATAGGCTACTGAAGTCTCTCCTTATGACATTAGAGATTTCATGCAAGGAGGTGACAGGTCCAGCAGGGGTTAGCCTCCTCGGAGCTGGGTGGTTCCAAGGACGCAGTGGTGGGGACAGTGTCATATACTAAGACAAGAGGTCACGGAGTGAACACCCACTGTCAGAGAGAATGAAGTCATTTTGTGGGGTAGGGGAAAGGGGCTGGGCATGCGGAGCCTTACATACCCATGCTCTTCCAGTAGCCAGGACTGAACCTCCTCCACTCAGCCAGGTATGGGTTCTGCTACTTGAAAAGAGAAGCAGTTGCAGGACCTGTTTTCTTCGGTCCCCCTGGCTCTGGTATTCATCTCCTTCTCCTCCAGCCAACACCCTCCACAGAAAGGTACCCACTCTCCATATTCTAAGGGTGAGAGGAGAAAGAGATCCACTCTGCCCCGAGACGGAGATATAATGGCAGATAAAGGGTTAAAGAGCTTTAAAAATTCTTTTCTTGGAGAGTCACATTCCTAGAAACCCTTTAGCAAAAGGAAAGGTGATTTCCCAGGGCTCAAAGATCACAAATTTTAAAAATCTCATGAATTGTGGTTTCTCTTCCTGGGAAAGGGAGCTGGCCTCCCAGTGGGAGGTCTGAATAGACACCCCCCCCCCCCGCAGGGTGCCATGACCCACATGGCCTTTTGGGGGTCTCGCCTGTCAGGTTTACAAGCAGGTGCAGCTTGGTCTCTGCTCCAGCAATCCAAGCCCAGCATCACTGTTTAGGAATTCCGTCCTTGTGCCAGATCCTTGAGACGCTCCTTCAGAAAGATGAACACGGGGAGAGGCAACCTCCTTGGGAGAGACGGCTACAGAGTTCACATCCACGGGGACGTCTTCACCTCCTCTCAGAACGTGGAAGGTTAAAATAAACATTATTGTGTCACATAAAAATGTCAAAGACCTGGGTCATCCTTTAGACTAGATGATGAAGGTGGGTGTCACAACAGAACTCCATGTCCTAAAACACAGACAGGCTCCATCTGTTATAAATGAAGTCCGGCCTTCACAGTAAAACAGTTCAAGTGCTTGGGAATGTCACAGAGAGAGCCGGAGGGGTGCTTTTGCTGCCTGTAGCCTGGCCCAAATGCACTCCCCACAAATCTCCGGACTTTTCCTGTCCACGTCAAGGGATCAGCCTGGAAGACAGTATCCAGGTCTTTGTCCTGTACTCTCCCAGGACAGCCACCAACCCCCAGACCTCGACACTCGGCCTGATCCTCAGTCCCTGCTGTGAGAGACAGCTCACCCACCTCTCCTGGCCTTGGTAGAGTTGTTCTGGGGCATGTGTGTAAGACAGGCTAGACGTCTTGTCCTCAAACAGACCCTGAGACCTCAACAGATCCAAGTCTGAGCTGTGAACAAGCCCCGTGGGGGCTCCGAGCCCAGCTGTGCTCTGTTTTCCAGGCGTGAGCCAAGTGGGGGCTGTAGATGAGTACAGCGAGGAGCCCTTGGACCCCAGAACGGGGAGAATGGCCCCTGATCCTACTCACTTTCGGGCAATCCTTCCTGGGGATGATTAATGGGAGCACGGGGAGGGACTTCATCAGATGCGCTGTAATTACTTCTTGAATATACTCCAGCTTAGACACTGAGGCTTATGCAACATTAAGGGCAGTCGTAATGGCCCACTGTAGGGAGCCCAGTGGCGGGGACACTGGATGGTCAGGCGAAAGCCTGTGTGTGGGAACTGAATGAAAAGACACCTTTCTGCTCAGACAACCGGCCACTTTCAGTAGGATATAATTAATTCTGAAATTAAGCATGGCTTGGAAAAAAAAATCAATAAACCATCAGAATTCATAACTTCTCTTTTTTTCACTGAAGCAGTGGTCTTCAAGGAAAGAAGGATTCCCTGTAAGTCCATTTTAGGGTGGTTTCAGCTTAAACCTGACCCCAAATGTGTCCCTTGTTTATGGGATTCTACCCATGTGCTTGGCCTCTGCTGAGCTGGGGCTGTGTCTGCTCAGCTGGGCTGGAACGACGTGTCTACAATTCCCAGTCCTGTGATTCTAAGGACGGATCTGGCCAAAGAAGTGGGCTGCAGCCACGGTTCCCATGCTCTGCAGGCCACCAGGTGCTGATGCAGTTCAGGGGGTGACAGCAGGATCCCTGGTGCCTCCAGCCCCCTCCAGATCTTCTGTCAGTTTTGCTGCCTCCTAGGGGTATCCAGCTCCACGGTAAAGCCTTCCAACACCTTCTGCAGGTCATCCACATCAGGGAAACTGGATGCCAGAGGCAGTGTGAGGCTGACGTGGATTCCAGCACACCTGGTCTCTTCTCCGTGTCAGGTCCATTTTCCCGTCTTTACTGCCCTACAGCCAGCCTCTTGGGCTTCAGATTCAGTCCTGGATACAGAAGCAGTTTCAGAGAAACTGGCTAACATATAATTGCGTAAGGTTAAATCCCTAAAATACATCCATTATTTCTGTTCCTGTCAAGAAGCTGTGCTGCAACCCCAAAGGCATGTGGTTCAAATCCACCAGCTGCTCCGTGGGAGAAGGATGAGCAATCTCCTCCCCTGGAATTAACTGCCTCTAAAACCCACTGGAGGACGAGCTACAGGCTGGTTCCAACTCAATGGCACATAATAACTAGTTAAGCCAAGAGCTCTGGTAGACTAGTGGAAAGGAGCTGCACTGCCAACCCAAAGGCATGTGGTTCAAATGCACCAGTTGTTTCAAGGGACAAAGATGGGAAGTCTCCTCCCATGTGATTTACTGTTGTTAGGAACTGTCACATCAAGTATGACTCTTAGTGACCCTATGAACAAAAGATCCGAACCCTGTTCCATCTTGTGCCATTCTCACACTTCCTGACACACTAGAGCCAAGTGCAATAGTTACTGTGTCAGTCCCCCAGGTCAAGGGTCTTCCTCTGCTTTGTCAACCCTGCACCCTTCCTAACATCATGTCCTTCTTCAAGGAATAGCCCCTCTAAGCAATATGCCCGAAGTATGTGAGGTGAAGCCTCATCATCTTTGCCTCCAAAGAGCACTCTGGCTGCACCCTCTCCAAGACATATCTGTTTGTTCTCTTGCTGTCCAGGGTATTTAATTCCTCTGAAAATTCGTCAGAGGGTCAGTTATGAGCCAGGTCCAACTTGATGGCATATAACAACAACCAACCGGAAGGGCATCAAGGCAGTGAGGTCTACAGGGACCTTTGCTGCTAACCCAATGTCCTTCCTCTTTGGAAGTTCGAATCTTCCAGCATCTCCATTGGAGAAAGATAATCAAGCCTCTTCCCACAGAATTTACAGACTCAGACATCCAATGAGGTCCTTAGCTAAGAATTGGTTCCGACTTAATAACAGTGCGTCTGGGTTTGTGGTTAAGCTGAACCAGAACTGATAGTTCTGCCTTGGCTAAGCTGTACATAATGGTCTGCACTGTATCTAGCTCCCAAAAAAGAGTTCTAAATCCTAACAAATACTTGTGGGTGTGAGCCCATTTGGGGAGAGGGTTTTCTTCATTATATTAATGAGGTCACGTCAGTGTGTTGCTGTTAGGTGCCATCAAGTTGAGTATGACTTGTAGAGACGCTGTGAATAGCAGACCTGAACTCTGATCCGATCCTGTGCACGCCTCCTCATCTCTGAAACACTTTAGCCCATTGCTGCAGTCACTGTGTCAATCCATCTTGTCAGTGCAGGGTGTGTTTTAAGCCAGTTAACTTTTTTTAAAAAATCACCTACTTTGTTGTTGTGGAAACTATACACAGAAAAACATACAACAAAGCCATGGTTCCTACATGTTTGAGTCTATTAGAGTTGGGTAACCATTCACATCCCCCCTTTCTGAGTTGTTCTTCTCCTACTAACTCGCTTACTGCTGGGTCAGATTACCCAGGAAGCAAACACAGACATCCTTGTGCTTACCCACTAGTCCGCAGTGGACGGTTACAGGGAGAACAGGAAGGTGAAAAAGAGAAGATGTGCTTCCAGAAGACGGGGACCTGGAAAGCACTTTGTCTGATGAGTTCTCCATCCCCGCATGGTTATGCATACTTCTAGGACATCATTTCTGTGCCAGTCTCCTGATCTTGTCAATAGCAAAACTATTTTCTTCTGCCTGAGCTCCTAGGGCAGGTTCTGTTTCTTCTAAAGGAGTCCTGATGGTGCAGTTGTTAAAAAATTTGGCTGTTAACAGAAGAGTCAGTGGTTCAAAACCACCAGCTGCTCTATGGCAGAAAGATGTGGCTCTCAGCTTCCATAAAGACTGACAACCTTGAGGACCCTATGGGACTGTTCTCTGAACGAAAAGGCAGTGGGCAGATTTGGGTATCTTAAGCCAAATGAGCTCTGTCCAGGACTCAGGTTCTTCTCCATCCACAAGTCTTGCTATTGCATTACCTGGCTGTCCTGGTCCATCCTTGTGCCAGTGCAGTATCTAAGAGTCCACTATGCAGCTATTTACAAGCCACGTGCTGTCTCTGGGGACAACTGAGAGTTTGCTAAGTGTTCAGCTGTCGCCCTTTCCAATAGCTTTCATTCTGAGAGGGTGCAGGACGTCCCCCGACCCAAGCCCCCAAGTCTGTGTGCAGGTCTTCGTGTGATCAGCGAACCTCTGGCGAAGTCTTATCAGATGCCTCATCCTCATCTCAGATGTGCTTTCTTCTCCTCTCATGGAAATGGCTCAAGGAAGATATTCCATAGAAACCAACTATGGACAGTTTAAGCTTAAAAGAAAAACTACTGCCATTGTTTATGGCAATTATATAGATGCCCGTATTCTCTGATCTGTAGCCATAACTGGTCCTGGCAGGTAAAGCACCTGGAACCATGGTCCATGTTGGTACAGAAAGAGGCCCATGGCTGCAAAATTCTGCTCTGCTGTATTTCCAATATAACCCCTTAACCACATCCACTTCTCTCTCCCTCTCCCTCTTCCTCTTTCCTCTCCCCCTCCTTGTCTCTCTCTGTCTTTCTCTGTGTTGCATGTTGACACTGAGGGTCTGGAGGACTTATGTGCTAAAATAAACAGAATCAGCTGTTTCTGATTTCTTTAAGAAAACATTTGTTTGTGCTTGTGTGTTCAGTTGGCTACTTGACCAACAATCAGTAATATAACTAAAGGACTTTTAAAAGTGACAGGAAAAGAAATTGAGAAAATTCTGCTTTAACGGTTTTCTCCTGTGACCTAGGAAAAGACATGCCTCTTTGATTTTGGTTGCGGGTCTCCTCCAGGGCAGTAAGCTAAGCTGTCTTAGATTTCAAGAGTGAGTCCTCAGGTGTATACAGCCCGACTTTAAAGAATGCTTATTCAGTAAGTTTCCTGGGTTTCAACTCAAGCACTAAATTGTTGCTGAATGCCTACTATGTTTATAAATTCTCATGCTGTGAAGGATGTAAAAGACCAGAACTTAACATTGACAACAAAGACACTTGCACTTCGCAATTACATTGTATTCTAATTAATGCCATAAAACAAATGTTTATGAGTGGTTGAATGGAAAACCAATTTGCTCTGTAAACTTTCACTCAAATCACAAGAAAATGGAACAAAAGCCACTGCTTTCCTAAAAAAAGAAAAAAAAAAAAACTCAGACAAATACAGGTTTTGATCCAGGAGAGGCTGTCATTTAAGGACAGTGTGTCTGCCCCTGTCTGTGGTTTCACATTTGCTGGCATCTGTGAGGTTATGACTTAAACCCCTGACAAGTGAGTAAAACCAGTAACAAGGACAAGATGCTCGAGATCATGACCAGATAAGAAGCCTACTGTGTGACCAAGTCCGAGTAGTGACGTGTTGTCTCAGCACATGAAAGGGAAGCATCCCCCAGGCAGGCACAGGGGACCACGGCCTCTCAGGAGCACGGCAGCTCATCCTCTCAATATTAATGCAGCTCTGTGGGGGACTTCCAGAAAAGGCAAAGACCTTGATCGCTGCTGGGTGAAGGAATCAAAGTGGACGCCCAGCACACAGGCTCCCAGAGAGTGGGACACCCCCTGGGCTGCCCACCAACCAGGATGAAAACTGAGGCCTCTGAACTTCTGTCATTTGAGCGGATCCCACAAAGCTGGTCTCTCAGCTGGGGGTGCCATAGTGCTTCAATCTCATGCTCCACCCAAGAAGTAAGCTGACTGTGTTAAGTTAGAATGTATGAGTTTACATCAGAAATTTATGCTGGCACTTCTGAGTAAGTGTGGGGACAGGGAGCCTCCAGGTAAATTATGCTCCCCTCTCCCGCCCTGGGCCACAATAACACAATCCAGGATTAATTTATTTCGCTTTAGAGTTTTGTTTTTGCAAAAGACATTGGCAAAGGCGGAACCAGTTAAGATGTAATAACTTTTTCTTATGTGCGTGTTTCTGTCTGCTTCTTTTTTAAAAAAGTGAGTTGGAAAGTGTTTGCTATGTACTCAGCTGTGGTTGTTGTGTACTGTTGAGTCAGAACCAACCTATAGCTGACCCTCCGTCAAGTTCTCAGAGGCGTTAATTACAAAGAAGGAGATTGCCCATCTCTTCCCCCAAAGAGCAGTTGGGGGATTCAAACTGTGTGCCTTTGGGCTGGCAGTGCTGCTCCTTACCACTAGGCCACCAGAGCTCCCTATCTCCATAGTAGTTCCACTAAATGCTCAAATGACTGAAACGAATTAGTGGATAGATGAAATGAACCAACATAGAAATAAGCGAGCGGTTTATTTGATCGCAGTGCACACAGAAGAACAATTCTTAAAGTGTGGTCTTGAACTTGGGAATCTGTTGCTTTTCACTGCCATCATCAGCCTCATCACACACTGACCCCCTGCACAAGCAATCTGCTGCCTGGTCCTTCACTGTTTCCAGGATCGATTCGGGGCTGGACTGTTGTGACCCACTGGGTTTCCATTGGCTCATGCTCAGAAATTGATCCCTGGACCTTCTTCCTAGTCAGTCTTAGTCTGGAACTTGTTGTAATCTGCTCACCATCATAGCAATGCACCAGGGCAGGGGAGGCCTCCTGCGAGGTGCACCTGCTGGTAATCAAACTGAGATCTCCCACCCAGAAGGGGGGAATTCTATCACTGAGCTATCACACACAGCTCTCTGAGAAGATCTCAGAAACACACATTCCTGGGACCCACTCTAGATCTAATGAGTCAGAAAGTCTGGGGCGGCCTCAGCAACGTGGATTTTGATGTTAGAGATCAGTTGGCCCAGTGGACAGAAAGTGATGTTACCAAGCCAAGGGTGAGTGACTTTTAATCAGTGGCCATCAGGCCTGTTTTTCCACTGTTTTTGTTCAAACATTCTTCTAGGTCATATAGCCCTGGTGTGTCCACTTGCTGTACAGCGGTAACTTGTGGTTGTTGTGAAGCTGAACACTGTGACACTAGTGTGTCAAATGCGATAACGGTTACCCATGGTGGACAGTGTTTGGTGGTGCTCCCAGATTAAAACTAGCATGGAAGCAGGAGTGGCATCCACTTCCGTAATAGCTTGCCTCCAGAAACCTTATGAACCTGGAGAAAGGATGAGAGACACAGAAGTGTTGAGGACTTTCATTCATAGGGTTGCTGAGTCGCCTCTGACTCGATGACACTTAACAACAACAACAACAATGGTAAATACTACAGAGACAAGGGACACAGTTTGCCCTTCAGACTACTGGAGTCCTAGCAGCGGCCTCCATCTTTTTAAGAGTCATCTGCTATTCATCCCAACATGGATCTTTGCAATGCTGTTTGGGCAGAAGTGAAGTGTGGGAGAAAAAGAAAAGAAGTGCATCACTTAGCATCATGCTGTCATCCAGTGGGAATTTCCACGGCTGCTGAATGAAGAGAGGAAGAAGCTACGCCACTAGTCTGTAACAGTGAGCGAATGTGGGTTTCGAAGCATCCACCTCTGATGCAATCCAATCCCCGACCAGCTTGCTGTGGAGTTTGATCTAGCCAAGCCAGCAACACTGCTTCTGCGGGGGTGTCATCACAGTCACCCTTTGTACCTGCCCAGCCCAGAGCCACCCTCACAATCTCTGCTGGGCTTCACTCAGCGCAGTGTTGTCATCTGATGTGTCAGCCCATGTCATCGAGATGGTCCTCTGCTCCCCAGACCATCTGTTTGATCTCACTTTCCAAAGGCTCATCCCTCTTGATAACATGATCTAAGATGACGATAAAGTATGAGATGAAGGCTCGCCATCCTTGACTGTAAGGAGCACTCTGGTTCTAGACAGAGAATTACTGTAGTTGTCACACATCTCACACACACACACACACACACACACACACACACACACACACACACACATCCCCTTTGGATGGAGAAGCTGGAACCAATTGGTGTTATAGGAAGACTAAATAGAAGAGGGCCCGGATTTCCTGTTATTACAGATTGGCTGTTTGAACTGCTACAATAATATCATATGGGTTAATTTCCCCCTTGAAGCATAATTAAACCCACATGAAATGGCAGAGCAGGGACTTCGCCACAGATCGCTTTCACACTGTTTCCAAACGAAACACTTCAAGCAAGAAAAATGACTAGACAAGAGTTTCATTTCTTAACATCCTGTATCAGAGTTCGAGGGGGGAAAAAATCTGCTTTGTAAAAAATGTCAAAATAAGTAAATCAGTCAGAATAATTGATACTGCTCGGGCACGCCTGTTTGCATTAGCCTCGTTTGCTTTCAAAACTCAGCAAACACAGATAAGCAGCTTGAGAAGGGAGGCAGGGGACCACAGATCTTGGGGCCGCTCTGAGAGGGCAGAGGGCTGAACTATCAAGGAGCTTCCAAGAGTTGTTTGTTTTTATGCAAGGGTCATACCTACCCATGTAGAGAATGAAGATCTTGTTGGTACTCTAAGAATTTCTTGTGGGGTAGTCTGTTCTAGTCTGGGTTGTTAAGCAAAAGTTCAAGTCCATTCGCTGCTCTATGGGAGAAGATGGGCACCATCTTTCCCATTTAAAAACAACAACAAATGTCTACTCTCTTGAAGTTTTGCCTCCTTCCTCTTCTGTCCCTGGTATCCATCAAAAAATATTTCTTTCTATTTGTATGCCTACATATATATATATAAACATATATATTTATACAATAGTGAGACTATACAATATTTGGCCTTTGGCGCTTGATCTCTTTCACTCAGCATGCCAGACCCATCCATGTTATAGGATGTTCTGAGCACCCTTCATTATTCTTAATATTGTGCAATTCTCCACTGGATGAATGCCCAGTTATTTATCCATGAATTAACTGATGAGCATGTCGGTAGTTTCTGTCTTCTTGCTGCAGAGAATACGACTGTATTGAACGTGGAACATCTGTGTATGTCTATTCAAGTCAGAAACCTCTCTGCTCATAAACCTCTAGGTCATGTACCTAGGAGTGAGATTGCTGGATCACACGGTATTGCTGTTTCTAGCTGTTTTAAGCACCACATCACCATTTTAGGATTCTACCAACAATGTATCAAAGTTCCAGTCGTCAAGCAGCCTCACTAGGAGTGATTGTTCTCTGCTTAATTTTTTTATTGCTGTCATTTTTATATTGATGAGCTGGTATGTCCTTGCAGTTTTTATTTTGCATCTTTCTAATGTCTAAGGAGCTCTGGTGGCATAATGCATAAAGTTTTAGGCTGTTAACTCTAACGTAAACAGTTCAGATCCACCAAATGCTTCATGGAAGAAAGATGAGAGAGCGAGAGAGAGAGCACGATCGAGAGAGTTGAATTGGAATGGACTTGAAAGCAGTGAAGAGTTTGATTTTGTTGTTGTTGTCCTAATGTTGTACTGCTAACCCAAACGTTGCCCCTCTCTTGCAGTTCAAAACCACCAGCAGCTCTGAGGGAGAAGAACGGGTATTCTCCTCTGGTGAGATTCACACTCTCAGAAAACCAATGGAAGGTTAGTTATGAGACAGTGCAACTTGGTGACAATGAGAGAATGGTCAATGACCATGCTCATCTTTTCATGCCTCTGTTGACTACCAGAATTTCCTTACTTGAGAAGTTGTCCGCCCATGTTCTTTGCCCCCTTTCTAATGAGGTTCTTTGTCTTTTGTTACTGAGTTGTTATACTTTCTATATATTTTAATTAGGGAGTTATACCATGGTGCTTATGAGATTAGGCCCATCGCAATGCTGTCTACATAATTTATATCATGACGATGTGCTTGAAGTCTTGTTGCTCCTCAATTTCCAGGACTTTTTTTGCTCACTACTGTACCATAAAAGTATCTCTTTACTCAATAAGCCACATTCAGAATACAAGAATTGCTAATGCCACGCACCAGAGAAAGAGAGGTTATGTTTAAAACACTATACTAGGCATTCTATTGCCCATATAAGGGCTTGTTAAAAATTAGATCAAAACGAACAATACATTTTTAAAAGCTTCCTTCCAGAAGTTAGTTCATTTTAATTCTACACACGACTTTAAGAAAAATTTCCTTTAACTTCTGTGCTCTACTTTTAAAGAAATGTTTTATCAAGTCTAATTTTTTAAATGTAGCTTTTAGTAAACACACAGGCATTTTCTCTAATAAACTGCATCCGGGGGAGATGTTTAATGTTGAGGATTTGAGGCGTCTCTATTTTGACCCAAGTAGGGTCAGGAGAGACTTTTCAACGTCTCCCTCCAGGAATCGGCTCTCGAGACTCAATTGTATAAGACTATTACTGTAAAAATAGAAGAATAACTATCAAGATGTGTATAAAAGTCCAAAAGGGGAAGGAGCAGGGTTAGAGGCTAAAAGAAAAATGAGGAGGGGGGATCACTAAGATAGCTGACTATGATGGGCGGGTGGGTTTGTGTGTGTATGTGTGTGTGAAGTGGGAAAGAGCTAAGGCGGACCTGAAAAGATGGGGTAATAGTAGGCAAAGATCAGTGATGATTGATTTTATAAAACACAATCTATACATATGATCCTATGAAACATAATATGAATGAAGGTATGCGTGGAGCAGAATACACATGAATGAAACACAATACGAATCTCATATACAAACCAAGATAAAATTAAAAAAAAAGAAAATCCCACAATGCACGTGAATGAAACACAATGTGAATCTCATATAAAAACCAATATAAAATAAAAAAAATTACTAAAACCCACAATGCACATGAATGAAACACAATGTATATAAAAGATTGTACGCAAACCAGTTTAAAAAATAACTTGGGAGAAAAAAAAATCTCAACAACTCTTGACTCATAACAGTCAAGTGGGAACACACGCCAAGCTGATCCTTCACTGTGTCGACAAAGCTATAAATCACATAGAAAGAGACTGGCCGTCTTTCTCCTGCAGAGCCACTGGTGAAGCTGAACCACCAGACAGATCCAGCCTTTGGGGAAACAGCACAACAGAAACTACACCATCAGAGCCCTAATTCACTGCCACCTGCAAAGGGGTGGACTTTCAGAGAACCCATTGCAGGGCAAATTACTGAAGAGCAGAACAAACTCAAAGAGAGTGTGTCAATTCCCTGTGCTATTTATAAAGGTCAGCAGCGTCATACCAAATCGTTTTGGGGCAAACATGTGTGTTGTGGTTGTGTGCCTTCGAGTTGGAACCAGGCCGCAGCTGACCCTCCAGCAGGTTTTCAGGTGCAATTAATCGCATGGGAGGAGAATGCCCGTCCTTCTCCCGCGGAGAAGCTGGTGGATTCCTTCTCCCGCGGAGAAGCTGGTGGATTCAAACTGTGTCCCTTCAGGATTGCAGCACAGCTTCTTGCCAGCAGATGACCAGAGCTCCCTAAACAACTTACAGGACTAATGATTAAACATTTTTTAAGAGGCTTGAGAGATTAAGAAGGTTCAATAAATTATAATCTAGAAATTAATGTCTAATCCACACTAACAGAATATGATCAAAATACGCAACATTTAAAAGTGAGAAGGAAATGCAGACAAATCTTGGAGAGTCTTGTTGTATATATTAGACTTCTGTTAACTGCATAATTCTCGTTTCACTAATGTGCCTTCAGTCCTGCTTAGCCAATTCTATGCTAATTATTTGTACAATCCTAATATAAAGTGGTTAGAAGTAATATTCTGGAAGGCTGGAGGAAACCCCCTTTGATGTCCCATGTAGATATCCTGGGTTAAAATCCCCACCTCACAAAGATGACTGCTTCTTATCCTTTTTTTCTTTTCGCATGTTAAGACATACATAAACACAATAAAACTCACCCTTTGATGTGCAGAGTTCTGCAAGATTTGGTTAACTTCAATAGCAATCATGTCAGCAGCTGCCATCAGAGTCAAGGTATGAAATTGCTTTATAGATTTACGTCATACAATTTAGAAATGTAGAAATTATTTACAGCCTATTTCTATCAAGCTATAAATCCCATCTTCCTTTGGAGTGAATGTCCTTCCCACCAGTTTTTAACAATCACTGCTGTCTGTTTCCATAATTCTTCCCCAGCAGGAAAGTCGTATGAATGGAACTGATGCACAGTGAGTAATCTCGGAGGTTGGCTTTGTATTTTTACATAGTAAAAGACATCTGAGATCCACACATGTTCTCCTGTGCGTCAGGAGCCTGTGACTTTCTACTGCTGAGTGACGTTCCTTTATCTGGTGGAGCCACGGCCTGTTGATGCATTCCTCAGATGAGAGCCATATGTCAGGCTTTCGCTTTTTGAAGACTACAAATAAAGTTGCCGTAACATTTGCAAATAAGAACATTTGTTCTTATGTGAACACAGGTTTTGGCTGCACTTGAGCAAACACTCAGGGGTAGATTTACTGTGTTGAATGAAGAGGAGGGAAGAAAGGCCTGGCAATCTACTTAAAAAAAAAAAAACAAAACCAAAAACCACACACACACACACACCCCAGCAAAAAACCACAACAAAACCACCAGTGAATGAAAACTCTTGAGATGTATATGAATGAAACACAATGTGTATGAAAGAAACACAATGTATACCATTTTTGTATGCAAACCAACATAAAGTAAATGTAAAAACAAATCCAAAAATGACCCTATCATCTGGGACAGTCGGATCACAAGCCTTGGCAACGCGGTGCCCGGCTAGCCAGCACCTCGTTCCACTGTGCAGGAGTCCTACGGACAACAGCTAATTACAACAACACGACAAGTATATGTTTAACTTAATAAGAAGCTGACAGACTATTATCCAAAAGGGCTGCACCATTCAGATGGTTGCTGTTAAGGTAGCTGTTTTCACTCCCAACTCCATGTGCTCCACATTATACTTTACATCTGACGTTCAGAGAAGCACTATGTATGATCAGCTAGTAACTGCATCACTGTCGCTGAGCAGCCTCGTTGGGAAGGTCAATGT
This sequence comes from Elephantulus edwardii, assembly GCF_000299155.1. Lineage (NCBI taxonomy): Eukaryota > Metazoa > Chordata > Mammalia > Macroscelidea > Macroscelididae > Elephantulus > Elephantulus edwardii. The sequence continues at coordinate 246,896 of NW_006399868.1, forward strand.
GAAGTGGGAAGGATGCCCTAGAGAGCCAGAACCCTAGATACTTATGACCAAGGCAAAAAGAAGTGGAACCAACCTATCAGGGGACCGAGGCATGTGTCAGCCCTACATCCAGCTTCCTCTCTCTCTATTGCTCCCGCTCTCTTTCGACAGGGCTTGCTCTCTCTACCCACCCCACCATCTACTCACCCGCCCACCTGCCTCTCCCAGCACTGCGCCTTGTCATGCTTTCCTGCCTGTGCCAAAACCAATGAATGACGGCTGCAAAAAGCAGCAAGCAGCTGAAATGGATCTGTGTGGGAGGCACTCAAGCGTGTCTCGCCCAGGCTGCTGCTCCCCTTGGGATCTCTTTGCTACCTTTCAGATGTCAGGTGCCAGCAAGTCTGTGTGGCAGGGCTGGCTTTCCTGAAAGGAGGCCTCCACCCAGCTCCTCCCTAGTCCCTCTTCTCCCTCCACCTTGACTCCAGTCACAGACGTGCCTGCCGAGGAGCTCAGAACCCAAAGACATCCCGCCAGTGAGTCTGAAGGCCATCTGTCCTGAGCATAAAAGGAACACAACACTCTAGCTCTGTCTCAGAAGAGCCCTTGTGGGAACTACGCTGGTGGGGTTGTTGTTAGGGGGTGGGGTCGAGTGTCCATCCATCTCACTGCAGGTCTCCTGCGATGACCCTCTCCCAAGCATGACAGCCACTTTATGGGGACACAGCAGTACCTGTGGTAGAGGCGGCTCTCCTGGATTTGGAAGGGTATGAAAAAGTGACAGTGACACTGGAAGAGAGAAAGGAGTGGGGAGTGGCCAGCCTTCTGGGGCCAGGGTGCCCGGGGAGGTGAAAGGTCACCAGTCAAAGCAACCCCATCAGGGAGGCAGTGCTAGTCTTTGGGCAACAGTTCCAGCTGGAACTGGTTTCCGCCAGCCGAAGTGACCTCTGGCAGCACAGTGGGGTCTGAAGGCTAATCTAATAAAAGGAAAAGCCCCTGGAAAGACACAAAGGAGCAGCAGAAACGATTGACAGCACTTCTACAAGGCCCCAATTCAGCGAGAAGAAAGCCGACCCCAAACACTTTGTAAAATATTCTATCGTATTTTCAGTGAAGGCTTACACAGCACCTTAGTTCCCAACTGATAATTTCTACCCTGGTTGTGCAGTCATACTGGTCATATTTTTCACAAAACAGGAACATTTTCATGATTTTAATTCTCTTTTCCCTAACCATTTCTGATCACAGTGGATGGGGGGGAGGGGGGAAGTTCTCATGTGTTTGTCATGTGGAGAGGAAAAATGTTATTTGTGAGTTTTTAAGAATCCGATGATGTTGTTAGGTGCCCTCAGATCGACTCACAGTGAACGTATGAACAACAGATCTGAACCCTGTCCTGTGCTGTGCCGTCCTCATCATCTCTGACACACTGAAGCTCACCATTACAAGTTACTGGTCAAGCCATCGGCTTGAGGGTCTTCCTTTCTTTCGCTGTCCCTCCATCTTTCCAAGCGTGATGTCCCTCTCCAAGGAATAACCTCTCCCAGCAACAAGTCCAAAGTATGTGAGATGAAGCTTCACAATTTCTACCTCCAAGCAGCACTCTTGGTGCACTTTCTCTAAGATGTATCTGTTTGTTCTTTTGACAGTACATGGGATGTTCAGTACTTTTCTCCAACACCAGAGCTCAAAGGCATCAATTCTTCTTCAGTCAATCAGCCTGAATTGTATGTAATACGAGCCTATATATGTATACATGCCCATTACATGCACGTGCTTCTGTGCGTGTGCACGTGCACATGCATGCGCGCACACACACACACGCACACACTCTCCACGACAGCATGCCTATTACTGGAATGACATCAAACAAAGATGTCGGTATTGCTGCTGTTGTTATGTGCCCTCGAGTTGCTTGCAACTCATAGTGACCCTATATACAACTGTAACCAATTAATTTTGAACAGATGGAAGCAGAAAGAAAGATTATGATTTATCCAATTAAACTGACTTGGTCGCCAAGGTTGAATCCACAGACTTCAAACAGTTTACATAGAAGATAATTATGTTTCTTAATAAGATGATGGTAATATAAAAATTCACAATACCCTTATTAGTCATTTCATTTCAGTCTCCCTGTGTGCTATGTAGGTCACTGAATCTTAGCCTCTCAGAGACAAGAGTATTAGATGATTTCTTAGACAATTTCTCTGAAAACACAGGAATCCCCTGGCCACACTCCCTGCCAGAAGAGCACACATGAACTTTGGATGGTTGACTGGACTAGACCAGACTGGTGAAGTGAGGGTTTTATTTGTTTGTTTGTTTGGTTTCTTACTAGATATATAAACTTGACAAACATGCTTATTAGCCCCATATTTGGTACAACTAGCTATGGGAAGCCAACACTAAATATTTGTAAAAACCCAAATGCTATTTCAGGACGTGGGGGAGGCACTGTTCAAACTGGAGCTCACCCTGAGGCCCTAAGGCAATCCTTAAAAGTTTACCAGATTCTTGCATTGTATTTGCTGACCCCTCCCTCCTGAGTCAAGCTGAAGGTTTTCAATAGAAAGAGCTTGATTCATTTGCATTGAATTTTCTTTGTGATTTACTTGCTGATAATTTCAGTAAAGATACAGGGAAGTTGGAAGCCAGGCCTTCAGTTGATGAAACTGCTGGCCCCCTGTCTATCCGCTCTCTGTTTTATCTCATTCCTGGTTGCCTGTCTCATTATTAATAATTATAAAAATACCTTACCCTCAGTCTGCAACAACTAAGTAGAAACACAGAAGTGACTAGAAGACCTCTGAGTAAGCCACATTTTGCAGTTCTATCATCATACAAATGGTGCTGTGCACCTGAAAAACACCTGATAAGAAAAGTTATTCTCCACCTCGGCAGCACCCTGGTATCAGGAGGGATATGGATTTCCAAGTTCTGGCCCCAGAGACTCTAAAGTAAGTGGTGTAGTGTTTTAAGGAAGACTCTCAATGCAATGAATTGTAACAGTGACTGTAGTGACTTGGCAATCCATTTCTAAAATACCAGCCACTGAGAACCATACGGGCATCGTTCTCCACTGACACGCACAGGGCCACCATGGGTTGGAGTGGCCCCAACAGCAATTGTTTTATTTTGTTGGTTTTTAACTTGTTAGGATTAGAAAGTGGGCAGCGCTGGCTCATGGGTGGAATTCTTCCCTTCTGAGCAGTCGTCCTGCATGAAGGGAAAGCAGGATGGTCCTTACAGGCAAGAAGAAGGAAACAGCATCTCACACGGTTTGGGCTTGTTATGAGGAGGGAGCATCCTGGGAAAGAGACATCTTGCTGGAAAAGGTAAAGAGGGTCCGCAAAAGAGAAGACGACCCTCACCAAGATGGATTGACACTGACTGACGACAATGGGCTCGAGCATTTCAGAGATCACAAGGCTCGTGGATAGGACAGGGTTCAGGTCTGCTGTTCACAGGGTCAATATGAGGACTTACACTTGACTAGACAGCACCTAACCACCACCACGCAGAAGACATGAGCTTGACTCCTGACCTGAGGTGCAGTCACTACTGTCTATCAGCTGAAGATTTTTGTATTTTTGTTATAATGCTGAAGATGTCTCAGCAGATCCAGACTCAGAGAGATTAGGAAGAAAGGCCTAGCGATGGTCTGTCTACTTGTGAAAACACTAAAAAAACACAACAGGCCAATTCCACTGTGTGTGGATGGGGTCGCCCTCACTCACGGGCCAACCCAACAGCAGCTGAAGCAACAACAGGGGTGGGGAAGCCTGGACACACTTGAGCTTGACATTCTCATCTTTAACAGCAGATGGGACACTGCAAGGCTTCCAGTGATGGCTCAGTGGGGGTGGAAGGTTCCTGGGCTCCGAATGGTGCTTTTTCCTTGGCACCATTCATTGAAATCTAACTGTCTCTTCTATTAAACAAAATATTTTAAAAGTAAATAGAGAAAGAGTAAGGATTCGTGCAGGAGGAGGTCCAGTAGCTGCTGTGTTCAGTGATGGACGGGGGACCAGAGCCCTTGATGTTTCTTCCATGCACTGCCCTGCCTTGGGACTTTAATCCATTTCTGTACACTTTCCCTGAGAAGCTGTCTTTGGGTGGGTGAGAAAAAGGCGCCAGAGCTCTGGGCTAATTCCTTTGCTTAATTTTATTTATTTCCTTTAATTTGAGCAACAGTTGCCAACGCATGTAAAACCAAAGTGACAACTGTTCACACTGTTTAACACTGAAAAGTCGCCAAGAAGAATATACGTTGACAGGAGAAACATAAACTTTTCCGACAGCCTTTCTATTTTCTGTGGAAAATTTTCAAGGCACTCCCACTGAGGCCTCCTCAGCTCTGAACTGAAGAATCCCAGAAGGACAGATACTGGAGACACAGGGTAAGAGCCATGTTCAAAGGTATCTAATTATCTAATATAGACTAGAGAAGTCTAGAGTCACCATGTAACATGGTATACAGGCTTACTGTCCTATATTTAGAGAGCATTTTAGAATTGCTAATTCCAGGGAAACTGGTAATAGAAGGAGATTTTCTGATATCTTCAAGTAGAGCAGCTATTAAACTGAACTGAGTCAAAGAGCTGCCATTTCTAACAGATGCTGACTCCACGTGTGCAGCGCAGGACAGACACAAAGATTTCTGAAGTCTGTGATCTTCCAAGTCTTCCTTCTGAGGCACACGGGGAACGTGGATGCGTTCAAACATCCACTGTGTAAACCAAGGACTCTTCCCACCTACTACGCTGCACTTCTTATCCTCAGCAGCATTGCCATCAGGACACTGTCCAACATATACTGTTAGATGTTTAGTGGTATCCCTGCCCTCAACCCACTGGATGCCACTGTTACTCGTCCTCAGTAGGGATTAATAATAATAATAATAATAATAATAATAATAATAATACCACCAACTAACAAAACCCCAAACTCATTGCCAACTGAAATAAGTTTCATCTCCCGGTGACTCTGAAGGACAGAGCACAACTGGCCCATAGGATTCCCAAGGCTGTACGTCTTTATGTAGGCAGACAACCTCATCAGCTTCTCAGGGAGCAACTGGTGAATTCGAACCCCCTATCACAGGTTTAGCAGCAAATGTCTGAACTGCTTCATCACCAGAGCTCCAAACATTGTCAAGTGCCCCATGAATGGGACGAGAAAATACCTGCCTCTGTTGAGAACCACTTCGCCCAAGGATCTTACCCAACTGTACCCACCCCAAACTTAACTGTTGCTGAGTTGATTCTGACTTACAGTGATTCAACCCTAAGCCTAATTCTATAACCTCGTCAGCAGCTCTATTTAATGTTTTCTTAAATAAACCCCAAAATCAAAAGCACAACAAAACTCTTTGCTAATCATACAAATTCTCCTTCACACATGGTCTATGTGTGAAGATTACATGAGATAGTAAGGAAAAGTGGGGTTACCATCTGACATTAACATGATTCCAGATTTGGACTTCACTTTCCCCCACAGTACTCCTATATACCTGACTGACTGCTTCTGTTCCCCATGCTGTGATATTCTCTTCTTCCTTCTAGAAACTTCTTTCCTGTCCACAAGGCCACATCCTACTTGTTCTCTACCGCCCAATTAAAAGGCAACTTCCTCCATGAGTTTGTTCTTTACTGTGTCACTCTCTCCTATGACTTTTTAGTCTTTCCACTGAGCACGCATTTTTGTGAAGAAGGAAAACACATTCCTCAACAAACCTGCATGGCAGTGTGAACACAGCACAGGCCCTGATGATCTCCACAGAATCTCAGAGTGTCAGCTCTCAGATGGCGTCGTTGTCCAAGCCCCAGACTTGGTCAAAATGAACAGGTACCAGCTTTGTTCTAGTCACTAGGTTAAGTATTTATGAGAAAATTCTGGAATGCAGCATTCAGCTACAGACGTGGAGAGCTGAGCTGAAGGCTCACACATCAGAGAGAGGCAGCCCAGGCTTCCTGTGCCTGAAAAAGGTTGGATTCTTTAGCTCAGCATCATAGGTCTCCGAAGAGTGAGGGAGAAGGAGGAGAGGGCTATTGAACCCCAGAGCAGCAAAACCAAACCCTGCATGTGATGGGTGGCCAACAGGGTGGTGGACAGTATACAACAACAATAATCTTCACAAAAGCAGACTGTCTCATCTTTTTCCTGCAGAAGGGCTGAAGGATTAGAACCATCAACCTTTTGTTTAGCAACAAAGGACTTTAACCGACATACTACTAAGCTCCTATGCAAAGTAAACACATATACATTGTTGCTGCGTACTGTCATGTCAGAACTGACTCATAGCTGATCCTCTAGAGGGTTTTCAGAGGGTATATAAATTGCATATGAGGCTACTGCCTATCTTTCTCCCCTGGAGCAGCTGGTGGATTCGAACCACATGCCTTTGGGTTGACAGTACAACTCCTTACCTCTAAGCCACTAGAACTCCGTCTCTCTCTCTATATATTCTTTGTATCTAAGTCTGTAGCTACACATTCACAGATATAAAATGACATCTTAGGTGAAAAACTGCACAACAAATTAGATTCTCCTTTAGCAATTTTCACACAAACTGTTCCACGCCACCGATCATTGTTTACACTCCGCCCTATAATCACCAATATAGAAACATTTTCACATGGAATATTATACAAAACGGGTGACCCTGGAGGACATGCTGAGTGAAATATCTCAGTCACAAAAGGACAAATACTGCATAGTGCCACTGTTGTAAAACAGGACTGAAATCGGGGTTGGAGACTGATAAAGACGGGATAAATAATGTATACTGGATTGAAACAGATGAGGGAGAGAAGGGACATATGATTAGGTATTATTGCCATGACAGGAGTCCAGATGAAGGCTGCACAGTGGAGTGGACTTAGGGGGAGGGATTGTATAACAATGAAAGAATTTTTCTTTTACTTTTCAAAGAGAAGAGTCAACTGGCGAGGAGGTTGGGCAGGGAGAAAAGTGCAACAATGAATGAATGGGAAGCCAAAGTCTCTGTAAACTTTCATTAAAATAACAACAACAACAACAATGAAGTTAGTGCAACACACACAAAAAATAATAAATCAAAATTCAGAAGGCAGGAAGTAGCAGGAAAGAGGAACAAATTGAAATAGAAAACCCTAGGAGGAAGTGGAAAGTGCATTACATTGGGGGAATTGCAACCAATGTCAACTAAAAATGTGCATAAATTGTTGAATGGAAGATTAATGAATACTGTAAACTTTCACCTAAGGCACCATAAAAAGTTCAAAAAATCCAAGCTAAAACAAAAAACACCATAAAGAAATTACGAGAAAGAAAGCTAATTTCAATAAAGGACATCAAAGCAAAAGTCATAAAATAAAATCTTAGCATTCCAAAATACCAGCGCCAAATTACTTTTTTAAAACCGTCATTTTACGGCTCATTTGGGTGGGTCTATTTCAGGAACAGAAGTTTGTGTTAACATCAGAAACCATGACTGTAACTTACCATGTGAAGAAAGCAGAAAACTCCTATAATCATGACAATGGAGCTGAAAGAAGATCTGACAGGATTGATTCAACTCTGATGCGAGGAGCCCTGACGGGCAAAAGCTTAGCTACAACCCAAACCACCTGCGGTTGGATCCACCTGAGGAGAAAAGTGTGGGAATCTGCCTCTTTGGTGATTGCCACCACCACCGCTGATGCAATTCCAGCTCACAGCAACCCTCCTGAACAGAGCTGTCTCGAAGGGTTTCCAAGCTATAAATCTTCGTGAAAACAAACTACCCCTTTCTCCCTCCCACAGAGCAGCTGGTATGCTTGAATGAGCGGCTGAGTGCTTAAGCACTGCACAACCAGGGCTCTTTGACATACACATTACATAAATACACATTGTTGTTGTTGTTTGGAAACTGTACGGGACAGTGATGCTTGGCCCTGTAGGCTGTAGGTTGCTTTGAGTTGAAACCAACTAGATGATTTGCAACAACACTTGTGTATAACAAAATCTTGTCAAACTCAAAATCACTGCTGTCAAGTTGCTTCCAAGTCATAGCGACCCTCCTTTGGGTTTTCAAGGCTGGATATGGCCATGGGAAGAGTCAGTCCTTCTTTCTTGTTTGGAGTCACTAATGCATTTAAACTACCAGAGGTCCAAGGTCTTTAGGTCAGTAGCACAATTCCCTATAGACTACACCAGCGATCTAAATCATAAAAATGTACTTCTTGTTCACATACAGTAGTGAGCTAAGGATTTGTGATGACTAATTTTGTAGGTTATGTTACGTTAACTCGGCTGAGTTATGGTTGCTCAGATATTTGGTCAAACTTCAACCTAGCTGATGCTGTGAAGGTAACTGTATGCTATTGGTATTGACATTAATGGATATTAAGTAAAGCAGATCACACTCTACAATGTGGGTGGATCTCACACAATCAATCGAAAGCTTTAAAGCCAAAAAAGTTTCCCATAGGTAAAGGATTCTGCTTCAAGACTATAAAACAGACACCCTGCTGCACCTGACCTACAGAGTTTTGACGCCAGTCCGCTTGAGTCCCCCGCCCACCACCTGATCTACATATTTTGGGACTTGCTGGCCCTCACAATCGGATGAACCTTCAATCTCTCTCATTCTTTCTCTACACACACACACACACACACACACACACACACCCCGGAAAACCCTAAAGCAGTCTGTAGCTCTCTGTGGGAGTCTAAGGCTTATCATTCAGATGCCTTCTCTAGCCAATGGTTAACTCTTTATTTTGTTCTGAAGTAATTATTTTATTAAGGAGAGAGGATTATGATGGGCATGGAGAGACTAACAGTTTCATCTTAAATGGCTTCCTGAAAGCTATTAAGATCTCAGGCACCACTCACTAATGTAGGATTTGCTGACTGATCTCATCATGCCTTCTAGACTATAGTTCCAAAGCCCCAGGACCAACAACTCATTTCTTCAGGGTGTTTAATTACAATTAAGATGTTTACATAACTCTGCTATCTGTTACCTCTAGTATATACATGGATCTTTTTACAGAATGTACTGTAAAATATAAGGACATAAGGGGAGCTCTGGTGGCTTAGTGGCAAGAAGCTGCACTGCAATCCCAGAGGCACGTGGCTCAAATCCAGCAGATGCTCTGCTGGAGAAAGGACAATCTCCTTCTGTACCAGTCAGATCCGATTTGATGATACACACACACACACACACACACACACACACACACACACACACACAAAATAATAACATAAAAAAATATAAGGACATAGAACTATCTGCCAACCTTATGCATGGCCAAAAGTGTACTCCCTCTCATCTACCTATATTTGTTTTAAATATTTTAACAGTATTAAAACATCATGCCACAGAAGAAAAATGAGTAAGCAATTCCCATGAGATTTACTGGCTGTGAAAACCTGCTGGAGGTTCAGCTATGAGCACAAATTGATGGTACGGAACAGCAACAACAAAAAGTTACGTAACTAGGAATGGAAGTAAAGATCTGAAAGAGCTCTACAAAGAAAATTGAGAACGCTGAGATGCATGAAAAAAGGCCAAAAAGGGATGACATAATAAAGAACTGGAAGATGTGAAGTTATAAAGATCTTAGCTCTTAAACGGATCAGTTTGTCTGGTAGACTTTGACACATTGAGGAAAAAATTTGCATGGAACACTAATGAGCCAAGCTGAGCCCCGGCTTACCTCTGTTTGTTGGCGATACGGCACACATATGGTAAGCTCTGTAACTCAGGGTAATCTAACAAACAGACTGATTACTTTCTGCATATGTTGAGACTATATAAGCAGCCCTCAGATTAAGACATAAAGCATTTCCAGCACTCCCCAAGACTCCCCCGTGCCCTTTCCTAGACTATTTCCCCCACCGTTATTCTGTCTTCTATCACTATCACTTAGCTTTGCCTAGTCTTGATCTTCATGTAATTGGAACCATACAGTCTCTTCTCTTTCTGTGTGCAGTGATTTTCAGAGAGTAGCACTTTCCTATCTATGGGTAGCTTCCTCCACCACCCTGAAAGGAGGATTGCCAACAAGTTCTATTTGTACAACATCTTAGCAACTTCTCCACCACCCACTGGGCCACATTCTCTTCTGGGAGGGCTGCACCTTGCCCTAGGAGATTTCTGGGGGAAAGGGGATCTCTCAGGACTCTCTATCTCTGCCCTAGGTACAGTGGCTGCTTCGTAGACCATCAACTCTGTGTCTTAGGATTCTTTTTCTTTCTTATATGCCTACCATTCCTTGTTTCCAATGTTTGCTATAGTTGTCGTGAAGTGCTGGCAAATCAACTTTCGACGGATGCTCATGTGACAAAGCAAGGCTCTTCTAGAGAGTTCTCTGGCTCTAATCTAGGACAGCAAAACTCTGTCCTGGAATAAAAGATATCCTGCTGGGAAAAGTGGAGGGTCAGAGAAAGGTGGAGCAAGACAGGATGACTCTCAGCAAGACCGACTGACACAATGACTGTAACAACGGGCTCAAGCGTATCAGGAATGAGAAAGGTTCAGAGCTGTAGTTCATGAAGTTGCTATGAGTAATTGTCGACAACACCAATCTTTACAGGAACAGCCAGCCAACAATTTCTTCTACAACAGAGCCACTGGGTGCATATGACCACAGACATTTCCATTGGAAGCTGAAAGCTTGATTGTTGAGCCGTTAAAACACCTCCTATTAAAGTTAACACTTCTTTTTGTTAACTTATCCTTATAAAAATGATGGCATGGTTTCTGCTTCTCATTTGGGTCCTAATTTATCACATACATATGCATAGTGAGAAATACTAAGTAAAGTCAAAAGACCAAAAGGAGAAAAAAAAAGGTTAGAATCAATACACAACCATCAATGCTTACAAATATACCAGTTCCAGAATAAACAGAATAGTGGGCTAAGTGCTGGCCTGCTAAACTAAAGGTTGATGGTTCAAACCTACACATCTACTCTCAGAGAAAAGGATGAGGCAATCTATTCCCCAAAAAGATTTATAGTCTCGGAAACCCTGTGGGGTCAGTTCTATCTCCATCATTATTTAAAATTACACTATTATAGTTAATCAAATCAAATCGGCTAGAGGAATCAATTAGTCATTAGAGTTGGAAGACACAAAACTATGTATGTAAATGTTCTGACTGTGTACTTAGAAGAAAGTAAGATAATCAATGAAAGAATATCTCCACAGTAAAACAATGCAGCAAGGTGCCATTTTAAACAGCAATAACGAAAAGAAAATGCTTAGGCATAAACTTAACAGGAAATTTTGAAAGCTACATTAAAAACAACATTTTTGAAAAATACAAAATGGGAGAGCAAACAGAAACACATTCCTTTATAGAAAGGATGATGCAACATCATAAAGATGTCAGTTCTCCTTAATTTACAAATTCCAATAAAATTACCAAGTCCAATAAAAAGATCAGCAAATTTTCTTTTTTTATGGGACAAGACAATATTAACACTCATATAGAAAAACAAACATGCAAACACAATTCAGAAAACAGTAAAGAGAAAAGTGAGGGAAGGGAGTGGCCTGGCCAGACATTAAAGCATGCCAGAAAGGCCTTCGTAATTAAGACAGCATGATGCTGGCATAGGAAAGACCAGCCAAATGGAGTAGAAAATATCAAAACAGGAACAACTACTTTAGAAAAAAGCAAGGAGCTGGCGATGAAATGGTTAAGCTGCAAACCTAAATATTGGTATCGTTTGAACCCACCCTGTGACATGAAAGGAGGAACTGGTAAATTAGAACTCCCAACTTTTTGAGAGAAACGTTTTCTTCTTGAGCATATTATTCAAGAAACTGGACTGTGAAGAGAAGTGTGGCCTCAGGATTGGAGGGAGACTTAACAATAACCCGCACGACACAGCCTGGCTTGCTGAAAATGAGGAGGATTTGAAGCACTTGTTGCAAAAGATCAAGGAATGCAGCTTTTGGTATGGATTGCGTCTTAATGTCAAGAAAACAAAGATTCTTATCACCAGACCGACAGGCAACATCATGATAGATGGAGAGGAGATTGAAACTGTCAACAGCTTCATCTTAACTTGGATCCACAGTTAACATCCTTAGCACCAGCAGTCAGGAAATCAGGAGACACTTTTCACTGGGAAAGTCTGTAGTTAGAGTCCTCTCCAAGTTATTGAGGAGGAATGATGTAAATTTGAGGACTAAGGTGCATCTGATTCAGGCGATGGTCTTTCCAATCACTTTGCTATGCATCCGAGTGCTGGACAATGAACAAGGATGACAAGAAGAAGAATTGATGTCTTTGAGCTGTGGTGTTGGAGAAGAACACTGAACATCCCATGGATGGCCAAAGAAACAAACAAATATGTTTTGGAGAGGGTGCAGCCAGAGTGCTCTTTGGAGGCAAGAATGACAAGGCTTTGCCTCATATACTTTGGGCATATTCCTAGGAGGCACTATTCCTTGGGCATAATGCTTCGAAGAGTAGAGGGTCAGCAAAGGAGAGGAAGACTCTTGACCAGGGGGAATGACACGGTGACTGCTGCAACGGGCTCTAGTGTATCAGGAAGTGTGAAGATGGCACAGGATAGGACGGGGTTTAAATCCGCTGTTCATTGGGTCGTTATGAGTCATACAACGTCATCTAACAACAACAACCACCACCTTTTGGTTGGCAGCCCAACACTTAGTGCATTGCAAGGGCTCCTTTATTATCTGTATACAAAAGAATAAATAAATAAATCAATCAATCAGAGAGAAAATAACACTCTCCCTCATAATACTATACCAACTGCTAAGAATGTTGTTGTTGTTTAATGCCGTCGAGTCGTAGACGACTCATAGTGACCCTATGAACAGAAGGATGATAAAATTAAAATAATTGTATTACATCATAGTAATAAAAGATTCAACCAATAATTATTAATGGATGCTAAAATGAGTCAGTGAGCATCGGATGATAGGGAGCTGTGGTGCTGTGGTCCAAATCTAGTTTGACAACTAACCCAAAGGCTAAGTGTCAATGGCTCTGAGGGCTAAAGATGGCCAGTTCCTCCCTTTATGATCACAGCCTCAGAAACCCAGTGAATTCAGAGCCAAGTGGACAACAATGAGTTTGAATTGAATGTGGGATAACGTTGGCACATTTCTCGGTACATGCCCCGTGTGTAAACTACTGAGTCATTACAAAGAGAAAGAGAGTATGCTAGTAATTGGATTCACCTGGTGGACCTCACCTTAAAGCGATCAAAATCAGTACGTCCAATCACAGGCCAAACCCACATCATGAACCTTGCCAAGTCGCCCCCTGATGAGGGCACAACATACTTCTGTGTATTCCTGCCAAAGTGCACCGCCCCGTCACACTCATCAGGAGACAGCGGAAAAACCAAAACTGAGGAGCAGTTATAAAAACAGCTATGCTTTTTCAAAAATAACAAGGTTGTAGATGGGAAAACAAAAGCCCTGTTTTAGATTTAAGATTTAAAAAACAAGGCAACTAAATGCAATCTGTGAGTCTCGCATTAGATTCCAGACCAAAAGAAAAGGGGGGAAGGTTAGTAATGTAGGTAATTATTGAGACAAACAGCAACATTTGAACATGACAGTAGATTAGTTAATAGTATTGTATCATTTGAGACACTGGTGGCAAATTAGATAAGAGTTGGGATAGGTGGGGGGAGACTGAGAAAGACGGGATAAATACTGTCTACTGCATTGAAACAAAGGAGGGAGAAAACTGTTTAAAAGGGATATATGATTAAGTATTATTGTCATGACAGGAGCCAGAATGAAGGCTGCATAGTGGAGTGGACCTGGGAGGAGGGATTGTATAACAATGAGAGATTTTTTTCTTTTACTTTTCAAAGAGAAGAATGAACTGGAGGGGAGGGGTGGGCAGGGAGATAAGTGCAACAATGAATGAATGGAAATCCATAATCTCTGTAAATTTTCATTAAAACTAATAATAATAATAACAACAACTTACTTTTTTTTAAAAAGAGTTGAGCTGCTACCCACCAGCAGGTCCGAGAGAGAAGAGACTGGTGGTCTTTTCCTGTAAGGTTTACATTCTAGGAAGCCCAACAGGGCAAGGCAGTCTGTCCTGGTGGGTCTGCAAGTCAGAACTGATGCTCTTGTACACGACCACCACTGCCACATCACTGGGACATTTTTCACTTTTGTAACGCACATCGGTTACATAGGAGAACAGCTTGGTCTTTAAGGAACAGCAATGACTTATTTATGGATAGAGAGACATGGTATCACAAATTACTCTCTAAGGTCCTGGAAAAACTGAGAGAGAAATTGCAAAGGATAATAAGCAAAATGTTAACAATTGGTGAATTTAGGTAGGGCTGTATTTCAGTTGATTGAAACTCATCAAATATGTTTACATTATGACTTTATAATAACATTAAGAAAAAAAAAAAAACAATACCACAACAGCCAAGCAAACGAATAGGTCATCTACAGTAGCTGATAGGAGACAAAATCACTATTATAAAAAGTGGTGGCGGTTGTTCTGTGACATCAGGCTGGCCCTGATCGAAAGCTGACGCTCCAGCAGGTTTTCAGAGGCAGCAGCTCGCTCGGGAGAAGACTGGCCATCTTTCTCCCACAGAGCAGCTGCCAGATGTGAACAACCTGCCTTTGGGATTGCAGAAAAACTTTAAAAAAAAAAAGAAAAGAAAAAAGAAAAAAAAACTTTTTTAAAAAGATATTTTTTTTACTGGTTTTCATATAATAATCCATTTTTACTGTATTTCTTTCATATACATTGTGTGAGATTGTAAACTATTAGAGGGATTGGAAGAGGTGCAACCACTCTGGAAGAAGACAGTTTGGCGTTTCCTCAAAAAGTTGAACATAGAAAATCCATTTGACCCACTACTAGGAATATGTCCCCAGGAAATTAGGACTGAGACACAAGTGGAGACTTGTACACCGATGTTCACTGCAGCACAGCTTTTTACCACTAGGCCACCCGAGTGCTCTATGAAAAGTGATAAGAAAAAGAATCCAAGCATTTACCCAGCTTTGTCAATGGCAGTGGGTTGTAGTCTGACTTTCTTGTACAAGCTGTAACCCTGGATATCGATCGTAAATGAACTGAAGCTTCTCCTTGTAAAAGTACTGCAACTATAAATGGACAGTAAGTGATTATATTAGAATATCACCATCGTTTAAAGCTCTAAGGAATTAAGGAATATTTCAACAGAACAAAATGAGAGACAATTAGATACATGACATGTCTCCTGGTCAAAGAACATCACAAGACTTGCTTCCTAGAGAAAACCTTCATCTGACCCAGCCTCCAGATACATCTGACATATAATGAGTGTGTGGTTGAGGAATCCAGACCACAGGAACCTCTACCAGATTCAATGGCTCAAGATCGCCACAGACAAAACAGGGAAAAAGAGAGGAAGGGAAACAGAGATACTGAAAAAGATTTCAGGACAATTAAAAAACTGGTAAATGCTGGGATCCAGAGATGCACAATTGGAGTGACAAAGCTATGAAGAAATGTGAGAAAGTGTTAGAGCACCTTTTGGGGGCATGGAAGGTACGTGGTTACGATGAGTTACAGGGAAAAACTTCTCGAGTCCTGACAGGGTTCTATTTCTCGGCCTAAGCAGTGACTGTAAAGACATCTGCCTTCTATTAAGAGAGACTGTTGTTTTGGGTAGTATTCTATATCTGTGTTTCATTTTACTATAAAAAGCTTTCTGAAAAGAACAAATGCACAGCCATTTCTCAACCACCCGTGTGATGCTTATCTGCAGACAACCTTAAATCCCAAGCTAGCATTTTTTTCCACCCTTCTGGGCTCCTTGCGATTCTCTAACACATTTTCCTGCCCCACTTGCCCGCATCAGATGTTGCACGATCAGAGAACGCATTTAAATGTTCAGATCAGCTTAAGAAAAACATGAGTAGGAGGCTTAACCCCCAGCCAACGATAACTGTACCACGCCTTTCCGTGCCAACTCCAGATTCTTAATTGTGTTTGCTCTATCGGCCGTTCTGGGTTACCACTGACGGCCCCTCGGTAGCACAGGCACACAGAACCTTGGTTTGGGAAGAAAAAAGAAGAATATCTTAAAACAGGAAAAAGAAAACCTAATGTTCTTACATAAGTCAAGGCTTCGAATTCAGTGAACTCGCTGGACACATTTATAATCTTTACAATCCTGACTGCAGGCAGTTTTGGCTTGAGTCATCCCAAGATTCTTGATTTGTGCTGGCGTTTGAATGCCGAAAACATTCTGGAAAATAGCAAAATCAAGGCTGTTCAAATTGTCCAACTTTTATCAGTTAGTTGCACAATGTTTAACTGATTAAGCTCTGGTATGTGGGCTGACAACCCAATGATCAAGGGGGAAAAGGGGCCACACGAATCAGCAGCATTTAGCCTAAGCAACACTTCCCAAGATAAGGACCCTTCTGATGGCATTCTGATAGTGATTTGCAGCTTACACACTCATGGCCTTCTCACTGGTGACTGCTAGTGGCAGAAAAGGGAATCTGGTGGCCTAGTGGCTAAGGAGTTGTGCTGTCAACCCAAGTGCACATGGTTCAAATCCACTGGCTGCTCTTTGGGAGAAAGATGGGCAATCTTCTCCCGTGTGGTTTACAGCCTTTGAAAACCCACTGGAGGGTCAATTATGAGTCAGTTCTGACTCCACAACACATAACTCCAATAACAATGGCAGAAAGACTGATGGCCCAGTGACTTGTGAGGCTGGCTGAAAGCAGGTGAGGGCAGTTACAGCACCCAAGTAGCATTTATTTACAACCTTTTTGGCAATTATCAGTCTCTCCTTGTTTAACACTGAAAGGAAGAGGAGGAACCATTCACGTGCACTGACCATTTTGGAAATGTTTCTGTTTTAGCATCTGGATGGTTTTAAAGAGTTTTAGATGAAAGCGTATAGGATTTCAGATTTGTGCTAGGTCTGAGCTGACAGGAAACCACTCTTGGCTGCGACACATGGCAATGGAGGAGAAAGACCTAGAGACCAAACAACTTCAGCTTTACCATTCTGTTGACGTCACTGGGTCAGTTTCAAGTCATAGTGACTCCACGTGACACAGGAGAACTGTCCCTCAGGTTACTCTCTTCACAGGAGCAGGTCACCATCTCCCTCTCCCACCTTGCTTCTGGGAGGGCTAGAACCACTAACTTTTGGGTTAACAGTAGGTGCTTAAGCACAGGAGCTAAACCCCTGTGTTCAGTGTCCCCTTTCAGACCTAACTTCTCATGCCTATGGTCGAGGAGAGCGCGCATGTCCGTGTCTCCTGTGTTTTACTGTCTATTGTGTAGCAATGGCTTCAGTGGGAATCAGTCATCCAGAAGGCATTCAACAGAGACAGTGTGTAGTCAATTTGGTTACGACAGGACTCCAGTGGAACTCAGCTCTACAGCTGTGACTTCTGGGAGGCCAGTGGTAGCACGTGGGCAACACCTCTGTTCTAAAGCCAAAGGACACACACCCCAGCTACAACCTTGAAACTCCAAGCTCCTGGTTACAAAGTCAGCTGCAGAAGAACACGTGAAAAACTCAAATGCAAACAGCTCCACACAGCAAGAGAATAAGAAAACACAAGTTCTGAAGACACGTTAATCAAATCATCTTCAAAAAGGAAGGACAGTACATTTTATCTAAATATCTTGAGCTGCCCAGGGCGCTAGGATAAAAGAGCAGCAGAGCCAGTAGTTCCAGTAACTGAAAGGTTGAAAGTTCAAGCCTACGTGAGGCACATTGGAAAAAAGGAAGATGATCTACACTCCAAATATGAGCCATTAAAAAGCCCGGGGAATGAAGTTTTACTCTGACAGCTTTGGTTCATCATGAGAATGAATCAACTCTCCAGTCACTGATGGTCACGCAACTCAACTCAGCGCCTTTGAATCAGATCCAACTCACAGCTGATGCTCCAGCCAGTTTGCAGACGCTGCAGATTGTGTGGGAGGAGAGTGCCCATCTTTCTCCTGCGGGTAGTTGGTGAACTCAAAGTGCCCAATTTGGGGCTGGCAGCCCAACTCCCGACCCACCAGGCCGCCAGAGATCCCTCTTGCCAATGCCAACAACAATGGCAGAGTTAGCAATAGTCAATGGTTAAAAGTTTGGGCCCCAGGGTCCACGTATGGGTCTAAACCTCAAAGGGTTCCATGTATTAGCTGTATACTTTCAGTTGGTACTTCAATTTCCTAATCTTCTAGTCTACTTTCCTGCTACTAGTATTCCTACTCCCTTCCTGCTTCTCAAACTATTCTTTCTCTCCTTGTTCATTCTTCTTCTTCCCTGTGCATGACTTCCACCCTGCTTCTCCTCCTTGTCTCTGTCTCCCCCTCTTCTGTGCTTACTTCTATTCTCCCCACCCATCTTCTCCTCTCCATCTTCTGCTTTAGTTTGAATCAGATTTCTTTCTCCTTCAACCAGATGACTCTTGAATTCTACAAGGAAAGTGGAAGGAAGCACAAAAGGTACAAATGAACAAAAGGACCGTAAGAAAGGCCAGGTGAAGACTGGGTAGGCAAAAGAAACAGATTTCTAAATGATATTGTGTGCTCAGCACCATGTTTGACGCTGTTCATTTCATGCTCTCATTCAGATCACATTTCAGAGGTCACAGACATGGCTGAGAAAATCTGCAGTTTGGAACCAGCAAACAGCAAAAACCGAAGTCACTGCCACAGCCATAGTCATTGCCATACCTAGAATAGAAGCAGCCCTGCGTTGCAAAAGGCTAAAACTGACTTAACAGGGGTTCTGCCATAGAGCTCTCCTTCTCTTTAGCCCTCATCACGTCAGTGGAGTGGATGGAGTTAGCACAACATAGTCCATTCATGAAAAGTCACACAGGGTCCCTGGGAATTATGTTCAGGATAATGATTGGCATCAGATCTAGGCCTCCTGACTGTGAAGCCCTGAGCACGTTTACTTTGCATCTCTATGTTTTAACCTTTGCATCAGTGTTATTGGGACAGGGATTCCTGTCTGAAGGATTATGCAGGCAATATATGCCATCTGAAGTTCATTAATGGACCAGAAATCAGAGGTGCAACGGGCTTCAAGACAGAGCAGGACAGTTCCAGAGACAGGAACAGGCGTGGGCAACAATATGCTTCTTCAGGCTAGCTGTTGTTGTTCTGCACCGTCGAGTCGGAACCGAGCCATAGCTGACACTCCAGCGGGTTTTCAGAGGCAGTTAATAATTGCATGGGAGGAGATTGCCCAGCCTTCTCCCACAGAGCAGCTTCAGGAAAAAAGAAAAAAGTTCCCGAAGTCTTAGAACAGAGGGATCTCTAATGGGCATAGTTTTCAGTTCCACACAGAACATATGGTCTGACCAATAGAAGAGATAATGCAGTCAGATCATTACCAGCTCAGGCTGAAAGTCTGACAGGTGTGGGTTCAAGACCCAGCTCTGCATTCACAGGTTCTACACCTTGTTAAGGTACTAAGCCTCTCTGTAGAAATGTCTTGGGTCATAAGAGTCCTGGTGGGGACTAAACGAGTTAATATTTGAATTGCACTCACGCACTCCTGAGAACACAGGAACTCTTTTTAAATTACTAGTCATTAACCTGGGTGGTCTACATGGTTATGAGTTCAGCTACTAACTGGAGACTTGGAAGCTCAAGCTCCTTCCCAGGCGTAAACTCACAGAGCCAAGAACTGAAAGCCTATGAGGAGGCTGGAAGACATGAAGGTGTGACTTCCATAGTCTTAAATTTCAGGGCAGAGAATTTGATCCTTGGGTCTTGAAACTCTTCTCTGGAAAGTAAAAAGATGGGAGAAAATTCACAACTGCAAGGACTCAAGGATTGATGTCAGCTAGACCCTTCAGGTGGTTGGCTGTGAGGTTTACAGAAATAAAGTTTTTATTACAATTACTATAATGATCATTCACCCTCTGTTCTCCTGTTTGGAGGCAGTATTCATCCTCTCCAGATAAGGACAGCTCTTCTGTGAAACATCTGACTTCAATCATTTTTGGCTTTTCCCAGGCAGCCTATCTGCCTGCTCTTCAAAATATTCCACTTCCTGGGTCCCTTCCAAGGTTTTTCTCATCTCTAAGTAACAGCAGAATTATCTCCTAAGTAATTATATGTTCCTGTGTTGTTGTTAAATAAAGCAAGGACACAAAATGAAATTAGCATGCTTCTCCTACTAGAGCATTGATGTTCTTTCTTCTTCTCTCCTACCCTAGAAAACCCACCTTTCTCTTTGGTAAAGAAGCTCATCAATTTTACTTTAGGAGAAAGAGAAACTGTCTTAGTCTTGTTCAAACACGAGACCTTGAGCAAATAAATTAGCAGAAGAGAAAAGAGATGAAAACTGCCCAGACATCATACAGGGTATCAGAGGTAATCTAAAGTCCCATCCTGACCTCTCCAGACTCCGGGTCCTCAATATCTCTGTACCCCAGTTTCCTCGTCCAGAGAAGGACAGTCCTGTTAAGGCTGCTAATAACGAAGTAGAAAGCCTGGTACTCAGTTGGTGTGGCCGCCAACATTGTTATTCTTTCTTAAAAGTTGCAAATGGTAAAAATATCTTTCACAAATTTCTGGTGACATCACAAGAACATGGAAACAGCCCAAATGTCCAATCACAAACGAATGGATTGAGGGATTATGGGACATTCACACAATGGAATACTATGCAGCACGCAAGAGCAGTAACTTTGTAAATTCTTACCTAACTTGGGAGGAACTGGAGAGCATTATGCTGAGTAAACAAACTCAGTCTCACAAGGAAAAACATAGCTTAACACTGTTATTGTAGGATGAGTATAAGGACCCAGGAGGGTGAGAGAGGTTAGAAGCAGAGGGATGTGGATGTACAGGGCGAAGAGGGGATTAATCATTGGGTTTTACAATTTGATGGGGGGGTGAGGGGAATTGAAGGAATTTGTTCAAATTTGTATTAGAATTTAAATAAACTAGTAGGGGGAAAAACACATACAAAAGAAAAAAATCCCCAAACTAAAGTATCTCCAGGTGGGAAAAGCAGGTCTAATGGACAGAGTAGGTGGGAGAAACAGACATTGTGTCCAAGTGGGACACTTGGTCACTCCATGAGAAGGTCCAGTTCTGCAGGGCCACACAAGGCCACAAGAGTTAGTTATCCACAAGAACTGCAGAGCCAGCCCACAGCATCACCACCCGACCTCACTGGGTGGGGACAAGGACCACAAAACGGAGGTATCTGCCCAGTGAAAATGGAGCAAGTGTCTCAACCTGCCCTGACCACAGTCAGCTACACAAAAACTAAAAGCTACTGTCATCATGTCAATGCAGCTCATAGTAACCGTCCTTCGGGTTTCTGAGGCCGGAAGTCTTTCTGGAAGAGTCTTCGTCATTCTCCCATGCACGGCTGGTAGAGTCAAATCATCAACTCTTTGGTTAGCAGTCCAACAGGTAATGCACTGGAGTTTCTATTTTATTACACTACGTGAGTAATATTATCACTGCATAGAAACCACGGGAGCTCTGGGGCCCCAGTGGTAAGGAGGTGCACTGCCAACCCAGAGGCTTGCAGTTTGAATCCAGCAGCTGCTCTGTGGGAGGAAAAGGAAACATCTCTCATGTGGTTTACGGCTTCTAAAACCCCACTGGAGGGTCAGCTACAGTCAGTTCCAACTCAACTAAACACCACAGCAATAACTGCTATTTAAAAAACTACCTACTGAGTTTATTCCAACTAGCAGGTTCCTGAAGCTGTAAACCCTCTTGGGAACAGACTGCCTCACCTTTATCGTGCAAAGCCTCTGGCGGGTCTGAACCACTGATTTCAAATCTCCTCCCATGCACTTTACAGCAGGCCTCTGAAAACCTGCTGGAGGGTCAGCTGTGGGTCTCTCTGTCTGACTCGACAGTACAGAACAACAATGTAGATACTAAAGGAGCCCTAGTAGGGAGCCCTGGTGGATTCGTGATAAGGAACTGCATTGCCAAGACAAAGGTATGTTGTTCAAATCTACTAGCTACTCCATGAGAAAAAGATGGGCAATCAACACCCATGCAGTTTCCTGCCTCTGAAAACCTTCTGGAGGGTCAGCTGTGGGCTGGTCCAGACTCAATGGTACACAACAGTGGCATAATGTGTGTCATGTCAGGCGGCAAACAGAAAGGTTGGTAGTTTTAATCCACCAGCTGCTTTGTGTAAGAACGATGGTCTCCTCTGGTAAACATATACGGCCTCGGAAGCCTGACGCGGCGTCAATGTGAGATGGAATCTACTACATGGAAGTGGATTTGGGTTTGTTTATTTATCCATTTGTATATTTATTTTGGTAAACATGAGGATAGAAGGAGAATTGATGCCTTTGAGCTTTGGTGTTGGAGAAGAGTATTGAGGGTACCATGGACTGGTAGGAAAACAAACAGATTCATCCTGAAGGGGGTTAAACCAGGCTACTCCTTGGAGGCAAGGATTCTGAGGCTTCGTCTGACATACTTTGGTCCTGCTGTAAGGAGAGACCGGTCCTTGGAGAGGGACATCATGTTTGGGAGGGTGGAGGTGAGGCGCAGGAGAGGAAGGCCCTCTAGGAGATGGATTGATTTGGTGAGTGGGGTAATCGGGATGAGTGTGTTGGAGACAATGAGACTGGCACAGGACAGAGCAGAATTTAGGGCTGTTGTACACAGGGTCACTATGGGTCGCAAGCGACTCGACGGCACATAACAACAACAACCACCACCACCACCACCATAAACTAAGGAATCCTGATGACACCGTGGGTTAAACATTGGGCTGCTAAGTCAGTAGTCTGAACCCAGCACTGATTCTTGGGAGAGAGATGGGTTGGTCTGAGTCTACAATGAACCACAACTTGGAAACTCTCAAGGACAGCTCTATCCTATCCTACTAGCTCTGATCTCACTAGGAGTCAGAGCCATCTCAATGGCAGTGTGTTGGTTTTGTTACAGATAAGAACTTGGTTCATGGGTAGAATTTGCACCTTCAAGAGGGAGACAGGTTCAAATCCTTGGCTTTCAAAACATCTCACACATAGATATCTGTCAGCAGACTGCTTGTTGCTATAGAGCTGAAAAGGTTTTACTAGCATTCTAGACTAAGCCAATCTAGACATAAAGCTTGGTCATGGAAACTGACCAGGCTCAAAGGGATGGCTATTTGTCCTGTTGTATGGGGGCCAGAGCCCAATCTGGCAGCATCTAATGACAACAAAGTTATAAACGGATTCATACATCAAGTACCTGACTACAACCTTCTATATTTGAAAGGAAAGTGAATTTTTCGTCTACTTTCACAACAGAAAAATGTTGATTAAATAAGCAGACTTCAAGATTTTGTAAACAAGAATGTCCATTGAGTCATTCAACAGACATTTGCCTCAAATATCCAAATTTATTTGACTGTTCAGAATGATTACTTTGGGACCCATCAGACCAGGAATGATGATTCTTAAAAACTCAACTGTGCGTTGCCTAACTTGGTTGATTTAGCATTGCACATATTTTAGAAGTGTGGGTTCCAAGTCTTAAAAACTGATCATTTACTCTGTCAGTAGTTGTTAATTTGTTGCTAAGGTCACAATGGAGCAAGGCCCTGGCTTTATCCAGTGGCGAGCACGGATCCCAGCAGCCTCAGCTCTGCCTCAAACTGGAAGGTGGTTTCTGTCTTCATGCTCACAGGAACCTTCACGCTGTCCAAGAAGGAAAGTCACGCCTTCTAAAAGCACCGTGTTCCAGCCTAGTTTGTTGGCAAAGCTAGGGTTGGTGTTTATTCAACAAGTTTTGTCCATAACACAGGAGCTGCTGATTTTGTAGAGGGTGTGGGATCCGGTGGCCTTGCCTCCGCAAGGAGTGTGGAACTGGTGGTCCTGATCCAGCAGGGGTCTCAGAGCTGGTGGTATTGCCCTAGTGTGTCCTTATTAAACTATGAAGGTGGCGGGGAGCTCCAAGCAGGGAACACTGAGTTGAAATAAAGGAGAAGGAACAGTGATGAGAGCTTTGATCTTTCCATGATAAGATGGTAAGAACATCTCCTGGAGCATGTTAATGAAAAGCTGAACTCTGATAACAATAAAGCCTGGTCACTGCTCATTTTGTTGGAAACCAGTCACTGTGCCAGGTCTTCAGATGTCCAGACAAAGTTGTTCTGGCTTCCCCGTGAACAGATGAGTGCACAGCACAGACAGTGGGAGCAGTGAACTCTGCCAGGGGAAAGATGGGAAAGGGCTCCCTGAAGGATGAGAAAAACTTACGGGATAGGCAATGAAGGGATGGTCACGTGAGACAATTCCAAAACCATGCCTACTGGAACAACCTACAACTTGTCAGAATTCTTTGTCAGCCAGTTGGTACAACTACTTAGTGGGTATTTCCTTGTTGTCTCTCACGTGCAAAGGCCCTGCTGGGAACCAGGGACCTACACACGAAGCTTCTCACTCCTGACTCACTTATTTCAGTGGAGCTCTCCTAGGTGGGTGTTGAAGCACCTTATAACGCACAGGAAATCCCTAAGATGATGGTTAAACCTTGTTAACCTTGTTTGGGTTTTCACCTGGCAGGAAGAGCCCAAGGAAACCTCAGTTGCCCCACAGTCCACGGGATGCTTGCTCGGCGGGCAGCCTTCTGTGGGAGCCTTCTGGCAGTTTCTGTGGGAAAAGATGCCAATAGACGTGACCTGATCCACTTAAGACCTGCCAGGGCCGGGCACCAAGGACGCCAGGGTTAGCAATCTGCTGCAGAGACAAGTCAGGACCCTTGACCTTCCCGGCCATCACTTCCTGCCTGGACCCCAGTGCTGCACCCCAGCAGCCGACCGTCTCAACTCCCACCATGCAGAGCGATAAACTCTAATTTACCCCAGAGTCAAATTACTGTCACGCAAGCATAATTTCATTAGTAATTCAAGCTTAATTCTCCACTGCTCATTAATTGTTTCAGAAAAAAAATACTTTGCGCTCTCCAAGGACAGGGTCACACTATCTTATCTCTGGCAAAAACCCCATGGTGAAGCACAAAGCCCACTTTCCTGTCGTTTGTAGAGATGACAATTTTCAGCTGTGACAGACAAAGGCCATCAGGGACCCTTCCAGGGAAAGCAGAAAGACCTCTATGAAGTTACTATCTCCACACAGCAAACCACACACCACACACAGGGACCCCTTTCTTCCCAGGAGCCACTTCCCCTCAAACCCCCTCCTCCAATTTACATTTGTAAATTATACTTTGTTTTCATCATCTACATACTTAACTAGGCTGTTATGACATCCCATTACAAATTATCTTCAAATAAATTAATAAACATGACTTGACTCCTTACAGACAATATCCATATGGGAATCTCCACCACTTGGGGCCAGGACTTGGAGCCAGCTAGCTGAGTGTTTCTAAATCAAGCGTGACCACCGGGCCACAGGGCAGTTTAAACAAACCCCAGTGGGGTGTCAAGAAACACACAGAGATTAGTCTAGAGAGGCTGTATTTTATCTTGACTCGTTTGCTACTCAGGCTGTTTTTGTTTTTTGTTTTTTTTTAATTATTTCATACTGGTTTTCATATAAAGTTCATAAAGCTCATATACAGAACAAAGATAATCAGAGGGTCTTTTCATCCCAAGAAATTCAAGTTCTGGCACCAAAATAGCCTTACATTTGAAACGCGTATGTTGTTTCCTTCACTTAAACATCTTACCAGCTGCCCAAAGGAGTCCTTTTTGACAGATGTCGATGCACTAGATGAAAATGAATAAACACTTCTTAGAATAATTCAGACTGGTAAGGAAAAAGAGCGAACGTTACCTCTGGAAGTCAAAGAGAATCAAAAAATTCTGTCCAGTACACCTAGGATCATACTTTCCAATATTTGTGTACTTGTGGGTTGTTGTTGTTTGGTGTCGTCAGGTTGGTTTTGATTCACAGATTCCCTAATGGACAAGAGAACAAAGCCAGGCTCAGTCCTGTACCATCCTCACCAGTGCTGCTGTGTCCGGGCCTTTCGTATGGGCCACTGTGCTGGTCTATCTCACTGAGGTCTTTCCGTCTTCACTGATGATCTTCTCCAAATCATCATGTTCTCCAAAGTCCGGTCCCTCCTGACAGCATGCCAAAGAGCATGAGACGAAGTCTTCCTACCCTTCCTCTAAGTAGCATTCTTGCCAGACTTCTTCCGAGACCAATCTGTTCGTCTTTCTGACAGTGCATGGCTCAGTCCTCTAGTTCTGCATGGTCTGACTTACCTAAGCATCTGGACTACATTCTACGGCACTACGGTGTGTGCTCAGTCAGTGATGTAGAAGAGGGTCCAGAGACTCGGGTCTCACAAGAAAGCCTTTGTTGTTGTTGTTGTTATGTAATGTTGAATAGGAACCCAATTACAGCTGACCCTCCAGAGGCTTTTTAGAGGCAGTAAATTGCACCAAAGGAGATTGTCTATCTTTCTCCTTTGGAGCAACGGATGGATTCAAACCATGTGCCTTTGCCTTGGCAGTGCAATTTCTTAGCACTAGGCCAGATTATCACAGAGTCAGAAGAGGTAGGCTGAAGACCTAAACACTGTTTTATGACCTTTATGACCTGAAGGAATGATTTCAAGGATGAAATTGCTTAACGATAGTGGGCTTCATCACAGCTCAAGAAGCAGGGGCTACCTGAAGAGAAAACATTGGGAGGGGTGATTGAGATATTGCTCATACCAAACAAAAACAAACAAACAAACAAACAAAACTGGGCAAAGCTTGACTGCAGAACTGGCTCATCTTCTTCTTCCTCTCTTCACTGATGCATTTTTTCACTTTGTTCATTCAAACGTATGTTCAATGACCAATAATTCAGCATTTCCTGTGAGCCAAATGCCAATCTGCCTACCTGGATATAAAGATGAAGAGCTGCCTCTGAAATAGTTGAGTCTTTAAGTGAATAAGCATCAAATATCCTGACAGAGGAGCTCAAAGGATGAACATGGGATTCTGGAGACAGGCTGAGGTTGGAACAGGACACTTTCAGGGAGACTTCTGAAACATCAGCACCGTTTGGAACCTTTTGTGACAGTGGTCATACTCGACAACAGTGATGTCCAGTGTGGTAGCCACCAACCCCATGGGGACGTTCCATCCATGAAATGTGGGTAGAGCAATGAGAGCCTTAAAACTTGTATTTTATTTTAATTAATTAGCCATAAGTGACTAATGGTTATCATATTGTATGGTGAAGCTCAAGAAGTGATGACTTATAAACAACAATTGCTGGTGAAGTTGTAGAGAGATTGGAACTCTGCACTGCTGGTGGGAATGTAAAATGGTTTATCCGCTATGGAAAGCAGTCTGGTGCTTTCTCAAAAATTGGAAATAGAAATACCATTTGACTCAGCAATCCCACTAGTGGGAATATACCCTAAAGAAATCACAGCCTTAACTCAAATTAGATATATGCACATGCATGTTTATTGACGTATTATTCATAGTAGCAAAGAGATGGAAGCAACTCAAGGGCCCATCAACAAATGAAGGAATAGAAAAACTATGGTATAGTCATATAATGGAATATTATGTAGCACTGAAAAACAATGAACTTGTAAAACATTACACAGCATGGAGGAGTCTGGAGGATATTTTGCTGAGTGAAATATCTCCCTCATAAAAGGACAAATAAGTGCATAACACTGCTGTTATAAAATAGGGCAGACATGGGGAGTGTTGAGAGATGGGAAAAGCGTGGCTAGGTAATGGTCTCTGCATTAGAACAGATGAGGGGAATAACTATTTGAAAGGAATATACGATTAGGGATATATGTATGACAACAGTCTGGAAGAAGAGGTGCATTGTGGGATGGAGTGGGGGAGAGAAGAAAATGTTGACCAATTAAAAAAATATTTTTTTAAAAAAAGGAAGTGATGACTTTTTGAAGACAGGAAGAAGTTTTCCAGGTTGGGGTGTAGTGGTGGATTGAAAATAACTGGAAAGGGAGAGTGACAGCTCAATTTCCCCGCCCACCTTTTACAGATATACCCACTTCACAATCAGTGTCTATGCTCGCCTTCCCTCCAAAGTGGAAAAACAACTTTCTCTTATCCAAAGCACCTTTGTTTTGAATCCCATATTTTCCCATACATTGATTATCTCCTTTCTTATTTTTTCAATTACATTTTTTCCCTATATTGGCTCATTTCCTCCAGCATATAAACATGTTCATGCTTCTCTGACTTTAATACAAAACTTTACTTGACCCTACATTATTACTCTCCTGCTTTATCTAGGTCTCTTTATCTCAGAAAACAAATCTCCTAAAGAATAGCCTCTACTACCCCAAGCCTTCCACTGACTGGGCTCTCTAATGTCCTCTTGAATGTTAAGTCAAAACAACTTCTTTGAGTTCTAAACTTACTTGACCTCTCACATTTGGTTTTTTGACTAATCCCTGAAGCTTCTCCCTGTGTCTTCATAACAGCACTTGCTCTGCTTTCCTTTTCTGACTACTGCCCTTGTCCCCCTTTGTGGATTCTTCCTATTGTGATTGAACTGCCTCGGCCATATCTCCTCTCATGCTACCTGCCTTCTGGAACGTCATCTGCTTCTCTGACAAGCATATGTCACCCGAGTCAACACAGATACAGCACATGAACGTGTTATAGAGTGGCAATTATTAAATATTTCACATTTATGACACTTTAAAGGTATAAAACACTGCTTCAAGCCTCTTAGGGAGACATATTTAAGTAAAAAAAGTACTAGAGAATATATTCAGGGTGGTGGCTAACTCTGGCTGGGATGAGGAGAGGTGAAATCAGGTAAGGGGTACTCATAGAGCTTTCATTTTAATGAAAGCTCAACTTTTAAGCTGAGTACTAGATAATGAAAGCTCAAATTTTAAGCTGAGTACTAGATACCAGGGTGTTTGTTGGGTGCTTATTTGTGCATTTTAAAAAACATATGTATATTAAATAATACTTAGTAAATTGATTGAGTCATTTCCAAGAATAGATTTCTTTTAGGGGGGTTTAAAATTTTTATTAATTTTAATGAAAGTTCACAGAGACTTTGGATTTCCATTTATTCATTGTTGCACATTTCTCCCTGCCCAACCTCCTCCCCCCAATCCCAGTTCACTCTTCTCTTTGAAAAGTAAAAGAAAAATGCTCTCATTGTTAAGATGTTTTCAATAAAGATCATCTAACATCGTTCTAAGTTCCAGAAACCTTCACCCCACCCTCCCAAAAAAGTCACCCTGTGGAGTCCCTTCTTGTTGCTATTGTGGTTTCATGCCACTGGGACCACTAGGCCTAATGGGAATCCCACAGACAGGAGACAGGAACCTTGGCCTATCTTGTTCCATCCTCACAGTCTCTGATAAGGTCCACCGCATTGTTAGAGTCAAGTGTCAACCTTCTTGTTGAAGGTCTTCCTCTCTTTTGCTGACCCTGTCTTCCCCAGCATGATGTTTTTACCCCAAGGATTGGACACTATATGAGATGAGATTTAATCCTCTTTGTCTCTAAGGAGTAATCTGGTTGTATTTTTTTCTAAGATAGATTTTGTTCACTGTTTGGGCAGCCATACTCTTCACAGTTTAAAGGCATTGATTCTTTTGCTATTCTTATAAAATTATCCAACTTTCAGACGCACAGAAAGCAACTGAAAATAGCATGGCTAGGATGAGGTGTATTATTTTCTTTAAACGGACTTCCTTGCTCTTCAGCACTCTCCAGAGGCCCTTGGGTTTTCCCAAGGCAACACGTCTTTGGTTTCTGGACTGCTGCTACCAAGGGTGCTGACTGTGGATCTAAGCAAAATGAAATAGTAGACAATTCCAATCTCTTCTCCAACTATCACGATGTTACCTAACCGCCCAGTGGTGAGGATTTTTATTTTCTTGCTATGGAATCCCTAGTGCAAATCATTAATACAACTGGCTGCTAAAAGAAAGACTGGAAGTTCAAGTCTGCCTAGAGGCACCTAGGAAGAAAGGCTTTGGTGACCAGTCACTGAGAATCCTTGGGCAGACATCATGATCCGATACACATGGGGCTACTCTGGTTCATGATTGCCTTGATAGCAACTGGTTTGTTTGTTTGTTTAGTGATATTACAGACCAATTTACCACTAGAACAGAGAAGATTGCTAGACTCTCTGCCAAGGGAAATCTTATCCTCAAGCAGTATTTGAAAAACAAGACTTCAGAACAATAAAAGATCTTGGAATGCACCACAATTGGCTATAATGTTCTCTAACCTGATTGCTGGAGTGCTCATTTCAGAAGGGGTTTTGTTTCTTTGTGTCTTACATAACTGCACTTGTCTGACCTGTCTTTCTTTGTATAGTAAAGAAGCATCGGTGCCTGCAGCCATTTCTGGCCAGGGCTCCAGAGCTCTTTCAGGGAAGAATCCCACCAACCCACAGGAGAATATTCTCAAGGCTGAGCGGAGCCTCAGAGCCCAAAGGTGGCAAGAAGCACACTCTGCCGAGCCAGCCAGCAAAGTGAACGTGAGGACACAGCGCCTGCCTCCTAGCAAAGCTTCTGGGGACCTACGGGGAAAGTTCAACCCAGCACAACTCAAAAACGCCTTTCTTCAGAACGGCCAACCTCTGGGATGTCCCACACCAAAAGCCTTTAAATCAGTTCCCCTAAATGATCTTCAGTTGAATGGAGTTGATGCTCCAGCACAAAGAAAAGGAAGAAATGAGATTGTTTGCAGGGACACGGTCCTTGGCAAAGAACTGGGAAATCAGTGCACCTGGAAGATGCCGAGACATCACAGGGCAGAGCTGAGGCTGGCTCTGGCTCTTTCAGCCTGGGGACAATGCAGCCTGGAGTGGCAACCTGACATCACACTGAAGCTCCACCTTTAGTGACAGGCGCCTTTAGTAACTGGCTGGGCATCACTCAGATTGGCACTCAGCATCTATGCTCGCTTCAGACTGAGGCTGCCAATCACGCCAGGCAGGACTGGAGTACGGAGGGCAGGGAAGACTCCTGGGGTTCCCGTTTGCATGTGGCCCTCTGAGCACACAAAGCTTTCCAGAGACCACTGTTCATAACACTTTGGAGAAGTCTATGTTTGGGCAAAGCAGAGTACTATGTTGTTGTTGTGTACTGCCAAATTGAAACGGACACGTTACTGACCCTCTGTTGGGTTTTTAGAGGCAGTAGTTAATCGTAGGAGAGGAGATTGTTAATTGTGGAAGAGGAGATTGCCCATCCTTCTGCAGAGTAGCTAGTGGGATTTGAACCGTGTGTCTTCGGGATTGCAATGCAACTTCTTGCCATGAGGCTCTGAAAGAGAACTATACAAAATGCTTTTCTCTCTCTCATGTTGTTGTTGTCAGTGCCACAGAGTCGAGTAGGACTCATAATGACCCATGCACAAAAGACCTGAACCCTGTGCTATCCTGTGCTAACCTCACAAACTCCAACACCCTCTAGTCCATCACTGCAGTCATTGCGTCAATCCACCTGGTTGAAGGTCTTCCTCTCCTTCATCATCCTCCCACCTCTTCAAGCATGTCCTTCTCCATGAAATAGACTCTTGTGGCAACTTGCTCAAAGTACGTGAATGAAGAAGCTTTGCATCCTGGCCTCCAAGGAGAACCCGGGCTGCACCTTCTCCATGATATATCTGTTTGTTCTTCTGGCAGTCCATGGGATATTCAGCACTCTTCTCCAACACCACAACTCAAAGATCTATCTCTCTTGAAAGCATTCAGTAAAAGTAGCATTCCATGCACTGCCCTCGAAGTTTCAAAACAAGTCCGAGACTTAAGAACAGAACTGATGTCACTGAATGACAGGCGCTCAATCCACCTGGTTGAGGGTCTTCCTCTCCTTCTCTGACAGTCCACCCTTCCTGGCATCATGTCCCTCTCCAAGGAACAGCCCCCCTCCTGGCAATATGTCCAAAGTATGTGAGGCGAAGGCTCATCATTCCTTTTTCCAGAGAGCACTCTGGCTGCATCCTCTACAAGACATATCTATTCGGGTGTTTTTTTTTTCCCGTCCATGGAATGTTCAGTGCTCTTCTCCAACACCACAGCTCAAAGGCATCAATTCTTTTTCTTTCATCCTTATACACTCTTAATAGACGACTCAAAATTAGACCCAAACTCTATGCTGTTGAGTTGGAACCAACTCATAGTTGATTCTCCTTTGAATTTTCCAAGGTTGTAAATATCACAAGAGGAGATAGCCCACCATTCTCCTGAAGAGTTATGATCAGATTCAAAGCAGCAGAGGGGTGGAGTCTGGGATGGCAGTGTCATATAAACATAGCTTTTACACACTAGAAAAGTGAATGTGTGTCACTTTATTGCAATATTGTGCTGGTCTGGACCTGAACTTAAAAAGTCTGCAATGTGGGCCTATATGGTTATTTAGATGCTAAAAATATTCCTCTACCATCTCTGCCCCACATACATCCTTAAAATGCAAGGAATCTTTTGTCTTATCAGCTGAACTAGATCAAGGACCAAAGACAAAAAAATAAAAACAAAAAACCAAAACACCACCATCACAACAAACAAAAAAAAAACTAAAAAAACCCTAAACCCACTGCATTCAAGTCTGTTCTGACCCACAACCACCCTCCACCAGGTTCCTGAGGCCACGTAAATCTTGGAGAAGATAGCGCCTATCTTTCTCCCGAGAAGCAGCCAGTGAATCTGAGCAGTCAACCTTCTGGTTAAGAGCTGGGCATGTTAAATCCTCTGCATAAAAAAAAATCCTCTGCATCTTCTTGTGCACACAGCAGGCACTCAATATTGGCAGGTGAACAGGAAAGAAAACTAGGAAGAAGGAAACAGGTAAGCAAGATTATATCCTGGAAAGGGGACGTTTACCTAAGGTTAACGATTTTCAGAAATAATCTACTTAAACTGGAAATAAAGTGAAAAATTTACTCTCCAGACAATATTGACATCAAGAGGGAATTCTAAAAGAAAGAAGTCACAGAAGTCAATCTGTGCCAAGGACCAATAACACTACAGAAATCACGACAAATGGGTGCCGGCCCCTCCCAGCCACTATGCATGACACACCCCCTCGCGCTAAACAAGGGTCTGCCCGAGTCAGTGGCAGTTGACGTCCTCAGAAGACAGCACATTGGCACCTTATCAAACTAAGTGTGGACAGCCGGGGTCTCTGATGTGGGCTGTGAACACCGAGGAAAGAGAGGAGAAAGGACAGATTTGGGAGCACACTTATTTTAAACAAAACAGCTGGCAAAACAGAAAAGTAAGCCAGAAAGTTATCCTCTAAAAATGATAAATGCGTTATGGGGACCTTGAAATGTGGTTAACACAAACCTGAGGGAAGAGGTTTTAGGTTAAGTGTTATTAACTAAAATATTTGGAAGGATGGATTGGTGTCGAGTCCAAATATTGAGACAAGAGAGAATGGAAAAGTGGCTTCTCTCTCATTTCTTCTCAGGGCATGTTGCCTTCAAGGAGGAACAGGCATGGTGACTGAGGGAGTGGCAGCCATCCTGGTTGGAGTCTGTCTGTGAAACTCCTCCAAGACTTGGAGCCCATCTCACCCCTCACCCTGGCTCTTCTAAGGGCTTGGCAGCCTTCATCATCCTCCCACCCAACACCAGAAGCTTGGTGAACAGAAGACAGTCTCTGAAGTTTGGAGGGGTTCCAGAATGAAACAAGTTGCCTTTAACTTCCCAGAAAAATGAGGCTTAATGCAATAGCCTAAGAATTTCACACAATGGCCACAAAGTGAGAAATGGATTGCCAAATTTAATTTGAAAGTTCACCCTGATGGAAGCCTTTGTTTCTCCTCCTAGCTCTGCCACTGGCCCATTGTGCAGTGCTGGGCCAGCCTGCTTCCCGCCCTGGGCTGCAGCCTCCACATCTGCTGAGCGGGAAAACGTGGCCTGTGAAATGAAAGTGAATCAGCATGGGAACTCCTGGAGTTGGAAGAACTGCACCTCACATTCTCCATTTCGGCTGCACGGATGACCAAGGAGCTCTAAAAAAAGTCCAGTTGTCCTAATCTCACCCCAGATCAACCCCATCAGAACTTTTAGGGGTGAGACTCGTGTATCAGTGACTGCTGAAATTCCCCAGATGTTCCCAGTGAGCAGTTCACAAAGGCAGTCACTGTTGTGAACAGGGTACAGTATGGTGCTGATGGCCAAAGCAAGCAAGACATTCACTGCACACAGTGGCTCCCTGAAATTCACAGGGTCAAAGGAATGATTCTGGAAGATTCCCTCTGGAATAAAAACCTTAAGCTTCTTTCTCCTTCTCATTGTTCTTCCACTCATAAGGCATCTGGCCACTCCTTCTTTGCTGTCCAATGTAAATCTGAAGCACGTGCAAATTCCTCTTAGTCCAAGACTCTTTGTCTACTAAACAGACCGTCACCTGTATGGCCACAAGCCTAGCCTGCAGCAGGGCTGTTCATCTTGAAATACGCTTCTTAGCAGAGAGGTCAGCTTCAGAGAGAAAAAGACAGGAAACACAAGAAAGGTGATTTTATTTAAAATGAGGAGAAATGTCATTTTTCCACCTGAGAGGTGACTGTGTGTCTTTGTCTGGCCAAGGGCAGGTCACAGGGCAGGGGGTGGAATGAAAGCTCGAGAGCAGACACGCTTGGTGCTGATTGTTCAGAGATTTTACTGGGGATTTTACTAACTCAGCTCAACACCTTTTCCTGGAGAATTTACTACACAGGGGTTTTAATCTTGGATTTGTAACGCATGAGTATTATCAGCAACATTTTTCAAGAAAATCCTCCTCTGACTTTGGGATTACTGAGGTCAGACCAGAGCCACACTTACCAAGGGGACCTCCACATCTGAAAACACTCCTGACTAATCTATCACTCTGAGGACTGAAGAGGACAAGGCGTAGTGCCCGTGCTAATCAAGTCAGCATGGGGCGCGAGGGTCAGCGGATTCGTCAGACATGCAAGAAACCATCTGTTGGGTCCCATTACTCGCCTCCCAGTCTAATTTCTATCAGCGGAGTGAGGATCCACGTGATTCTTTAGAGCTGAGTGAACAGAGGTCGAAGATTTGGAATGAAACTACAATCCAGAGTCTAAATGCATCTTCAGCGTCAGCTGATAGGTGATTCTACTTCTACTTGTGGCTAAAGAAATCCTCAGTGACTGGACTACATCCCAGAGGGAGTTGCGCCGATAACCCCAGGGCTGTGCTTCTCTGTCAGATGGAATCCCTGAGTTGCTCAAAGGAACAAAAAGGGCAGTCTCCTCCCATGATTTACGGCCTCAGAGACGTGACGGAGGCTCACCAGCCGTCAAAAGCACCTGGAGGATGGTGAGTTGAGTTGGTGTATATTTCCACATTCTTCAGATAAATTTTGCCATCATTGTTGCTGTTGTTGTTAGGTGCCACTCAAGGGAGAAAGAGTCCCAACAAGCTGAACTGACATAGTGACTGTAACAGTGACCTTGAGCATATTGGAAATTGTGAGGATGTTACAAGAAGGGGAAGGTCCAGGTCTGTTGTTCATGGCGTGGCTGTGAGTCATACTTGACTCGATGGCACCTTACAGCAGTAACAACATGACAGGAACCCACGGACAACAGCACTCAACCCTGTCTGACCTTGCCTCCTCCTCACAAAACTCTGCTTTTGCTCAAGTTCATTCTTGTACTCACTGTGTCACTCCATCTGAAGATGTTCTTCTCCTTTGCTGACTAAATTCACTAAGTCCTTTCAGGGAGCCCTGTGGTCTTGAGGGCAAAAAGTTACACTGCCAATTCAAAGGCGGGTGGTTCAAATCCACCAGCTGCTCCAAGAGAAGGATAGGTAATCTCCTCCTTTGCTCTGAAAACCCAATGGGAAAATAGTGATGAGTCAGTTCCCACAACTCCATGACAATGACTTGACTTGAAGTTCTTTTAAATAAGGATATTACTCTATATTTTTTGTGCATCAAGGCAAAAGGCAGTATACTACTTAGAATACATAAGAACAAAAAGGTAAAATGATGGAAAGTGTTTTATTTGTAATTTTAGATTATGAATCTTTATGGTAAAAGGGTCCTCCTTGACTACATTACCAGTGAAGTAAATTCTCCCAATTTATACAATGATCAATCACATAATTCACCTATAATTATTCATAGCATGAATAGTCACATTATACACCTATAATAATTGCAATGGGTGACTTGGTTCAGTGGCAGAATTCCTGCCTTCTATGCAGGAGATCAAGGTTCTAAGCCAGTGCTTTCCAAACACAGCTACTACCCTTTTGTGATTGGCGACATGCACATTGTTACAACACTGAACAGACTTTAGTCGAGCTTCTAGACTAAGATGTGCTAGAAGGAAAGGTCTGGCGATAAAATATTACCCAGTGAAAATTCTCAGGTCAAGTCAGATCTGCAGCTGATCCTGGAGATGCTGCAGGACCAGGTGGTATTCTGTTCATTGGGCATAAGGTCTTGGTACGTTGGGAACTGACTTGAATCAGAACTAACAACAACAAACTACTGTAGAAGATCAGCTCACTTATATCCGTGATCACTGCTTATGCTGCCCATTAAGAGCTACTATTTGGCTTAATGGTAAGGAATTGTGCTGCCAAAACAGAGGTGTGCAGTTCAAATCCATGAGCTGCTCCACAGGAGAAAGATGGACAGTCTCCTTCTGTGTGAGTTACAGCCTCTGAAAACCTGCTGGAAGGTCAATTACAGGTGGTTCCAACTTGACAGTACACAACAATAACAAATGCATCCGAGGGTTGATGAGTCTTTTGAAAGCATTTACTCTGCATTTGAACCCACTGGACATGTTCTATCACTGTATCCCATTTAACAAAAGGAAACGAGC
Organism: Elephantulus edwardii; assembly: GCF_000299155.1. Taxonomy (NCBI): domain Eukaryota; kingdom Metazoa; phylum Chordata; class Mammalia; order Macroscelidea; family Macroscelididae; genus Elephantulus; species Elephantulus edwardii. Next base: position 283,632 of record NW_006399868.1, read on the forward strand.
CATTGTATCTGATCAAGGTACTTTTCCCACGTGGTTCTCTTTGAACCCACCAGTGTGTGTTTGTCATTGCTTCTTACAGAGCTAAAGTAGCAAAAGTATAGAGAATCTTCCTGGCTGGAGTACCTGGGTGGTACAACTGAATAATGGATGCAGCAGCTAATGAAAAGGTTAGAGGTTCAAGTTCACCTAGAAACACCTCAAAAGAAAGCTCTAGTGATGTATTTCTCCCAAACCAGTGACTGAAACCCCCAAGGAGTAAAGTTCTACTCTGACACACGGGGTTGTCATGAGCTGGAATTAACTTGACAGCAACTGGTTAAAAAAAAATCTTTTTAGGTGTCATGGATTGAATTGTATCTCCTAAAAATACGTGCATACAATGGTACAGTGTGTAAACTGTGTAACGATCCCCCATGATCTGATAAACTAAAAGCTGTAAAAGGATTACAGGTGAAATTCAACTCCCCTTAATCCCAGCCTTGAGTTAATTACTGTATGATTGGTTTCCCTAGACGTCGACTGTAACATCTGTTTTCTTACAAAAGATAAAAGAAGAAAGCAAGCCACGATGAGATGATGGGACTTTAGTACCATCAAGAAAGGACAGTCATTATGGTTTTATACTGCATAAACCCATTATTGTTTCATGTTGTTTCATGAAATTCTTCTGTGTCTTCCAATTCCTTTCGATACAGTGACTCAGTATATTCCTTCCATCTTCTTTTAATACTTCCGGGATCATTTAACGTTCTGCCGAAAGCATCCTTGATTATAGCAACTCGAGGTTTGAATTTGTTCTTCAGTTCCTTGAGCTTAAGATATGCTGAGTGAGTTACAAACCCATTATTGTAGAAATATAAGGATAACTAGTAAAATGGGGATAAAAGTCCAAAAGGGGAAAGGGAGAAGAGCAGGGTGGAAGCATCGGTAGGATAGGAGAGTTTGTGGTCAGGTAGGGAGTGGTGGTGAAGGAATGAGGAAAGATCCAGTGGGGACCTGAAATGATGGGCTAATAGTAGACACAGACAAATGGTGATTAGTTTTAGAAAACACAGTGTATATGAATGATCGTATAAAACCCAATGTGAGTATACGACTGTGTGAAACACAGCATGCATGAATGGTACACAGTGTATATGAATTTTGTATGTAAACTAATATAAAATAAAAATCAATGGGAAGGGAAGAAAGGATTGTCAGGTGTGGAGTGCATCTTTAACACCAATACCCATTAATCTCCAAGGATCACTGGTTCTACAAATCAACAAAGAGAGTCTCCCCTAGAGCTCGCGTTCTGAATTGTACTTCTTGACTCCTAAACTGTTAAGAGTCTCACAAGTGTGCTTGTTAAATCTGGAACTTGTGGTATCTCTGATGGAGGAGCACAAGATAACTAGGGCACTGGGTAATCATACAAAGAGCCTCTTTAACACCTCCTTCTCTTTAACATCTCTCTCTCTTATTATCATTATTCTATCTATCTATCTATCTATCTATCTATCTATCTATCTATCTATCTAGCTAGCTAGCTAGCTATCTATCTATCTAGCTATCTACCTACCTACCTACCTACCTATCTACATACATACATACAGCCTGTGAAGACTTTGGGTTTGTTTTCAACTCCCACAAATGACATCTTGCATGAGCTAGAAGATCACTGCTCCACATCAGCACTGTGGGGGCAGCAAGTTCTCCATCAAGGGCTGGACACCTTTGGGACATTGTATTTCTGAGCCATTGTTCACAGCTCCAGCTTCATAAGCGAGCCCATTAGCAGCCCCAGAAAGTAGAGTGTGCGCCATCAAAAACACGGCTGGTCTGTTTTTCAGGACACACATGAATTCAAAGGAATGCCTGGTTTTGCAATCAGAAAACATAAACTGAAAATAGAAAAAGCAAGTCACGAGCAGTTCCTCGCCCAGGGAGAGATGGGCCAAAGTTGTCAGGACGAATTGTGTGGTTTTCATGAAACACGTTTCTCCCTTGTGCAAAGACCCAAACCACAAGGCCACTAGGAATACCCCGTTCCAAATGGCAGGGGCTGGCAGACTCGGGGTGGTGGACTGAACTGTAGTGGGAATGCTTTACTGTACAAGAAAGGAGGGTGGTCTGACCCGGCCATGGCTGAGGTCACCCAAAATGGAACTTAAGAAGTCGTGGAGCTGCCTGCCTATCTCATGGAGCTTCTGGTGAAGTAGTGTTCTCAACTCTCGCTGCCTGCCTCCTTCATTCCAAGCCCATAGGGCTGGGAGACAACAATACTGATGTGTCCTTCTCATTGGCCAACACTTGACATTTCAGAACAAATGATCTCTGGCCTGTGAGGTAACCATTTCAAGGCTGTGACAGAACATTGAGACCCAGCTGTGAACGTATGAGTTGCTCAGAGTTGAGCTGAGGCGAAGCGTCGGGGAAGGGGATGTGCACGGGGTAGGGGTGAGTGGGGGGGGGCAGTGGAAAAACAACGCCGCCATCACCACTGAAACATGCACTGGACTTCACTGGGTGGGTTGCTTTTTTTAAGGTTTAAAAATATATTTGTGATTGTTGGAACTCTGAACGTCTAGTGAGCACAACTTTCCAACGTCAGTGCACTCCAGGGACTAAGAGATCAAAATGCAGTTAGATTACTAATATTTTTCCCTTGTAAATGTTCTCTTTTTTGTTTGTTTTGGGTTTTTAAAACATTTTTATTTTCTATTGGTTTGCACTCAAAATTCATACACATTGTGTTTCACACTATTCTTCATTCACATTGTGTTTCATATAGTCTTCATTCGTTGTGTTTTGCAAAATGAATCACCATTAAACCGTACTCACCATTACCCCATCTTTTCAGACTCCCACCAGCTCTTTTGCATTTCCTTTACTCCCTCCCTCCACCTACCAAACTGTGTGACCACATGCTCTCTCCCTTGCCTACCTTCACCCCTCTGCTCCCCACATCTTCCTCCCTTTGGTCCCCATACACATATTAGTAGTTATCTATTTTTTTACAATAATGGTCTTATGCAATATTTGCACTTACGAGACTGAGTCAGTTCACTCAGCAAAATGCTCTCTAGTCTCTTCCAAGTTATGTAGTAATTTTCAAAATTGTTGCTCCTGAGTGCTGCATAGTACTCCATCATGTGACTGTATCACAATTCCCCAATCCATTTTATTATGGTTGGACATTTGGGCTGTTTCCATGTTCTTGCAATTCACAATAGCAATATCCCTGACTTCTAAGCAACAGGCATAAGGAGGTTTTAAAATATTGATAAGGAGGGAGTGGGCATTAAGTGGTGGACATTAGGATGGGATAAAGAGGTGGTAGACATAAAGATGCCCAAAGACTAAGGAGAGCCCTCAGCTTCCCACTGTGACAAATGCCCATCCCAGTTGTCTTGTTTCAAGCACAAGAAGCTTCTTAGGGTAACAAGGAGGAAAAAACCATCATCTTGAGATGAGATCAGACACCCATTTCTGCCACCAGCCATTGTGGGGACTCCAGGCAGTCGGGTCCTTTGCGGGCTGCCTCTGTGTAAAAACCTTGGACATTCCTGACTAGCTGGAGTTGAATTCAATTCTTTTAAGAGACCATCCATTCTTCGTGGATCGGTGCTTGTAACGCGCTCTCATTAACCAAAACTCATTGTGACCTTATGAACAACAGAGAAAAATTCTGCCCTATTCTTCACCACCTTCATGATTTCTGCCATGCTCACCCCCATTTTTACAGTCATTGTAATGATGCATCTTGTTGAAAGTCTTTCTCTCTTTTTCTCTTTCTCAGCGTGATGTCTTTTCTCAAGATTGGTCCTTCCTGACAACATGCCCAGAGTATGTGAGACCAAGTTTCATCATCCTCGTCTCTAAGGATTTAGAGGAAATTAGCATTTCCTCCAAGATAGATTTGTTTATTCGTGGATTAAGGAAAGGGTACTCAGCATTATTCACCATTTCAAGAACATGGAAACAGCCCAAATGTCCAACCATAATAAAATGGATTGAGAAATTGTGGTACATTCACACAATGGAATATTACGAAGCACTTATGAGCAATGATTTCCAAAATTACTACATAACTTGGGAGGGACTGGATAGCATTACATTGAGTGAACTAACTTATTATCTTAAGGACAAAAATCATATAAGACCATTATGGTAGAAATAGAAAGATAACTAGTAAAATGTGGCTGAGGATCCAAGGAGGGGGAAGAAGCAGAAGGGTGAAGATGGGCAAGGGGTAATCATAGGGTCGCACAATTTGATGAGAGAGGGAAGGGTGGGTAAAGGAAATGGGAAAGATCTGGTGGGGATCTGGAAATACGAGGCAATGGTGGACATAGTTCAAGGTTGATTAATTTTATAAAACAAAGCGAATCAGAATGATTGTATTAAACACAATGTGAATGAAGGACAGCGTGAGACACAATGTATATGAACTTTGTAAGCAAACAAACACAAAATATTTTTTTAAAAAGGTTGATCTCACACAAGAAGATAAATGCACGTCCATATTTATTGCAGCTTTGTTCACAATAGCAAAGAATTGGAAACAACCCAAGTGTCCATCAACAAATGAATGGAAGAGAAGCTGTGGTATATTCACACAATGGAATATTATGCAGCACTGAAAACCAAAGAACTCATGAAATATTATACAAAATGTGTGGCCATGGAGTGAAATAGCTCAGTCATAAAAAGACAAATACTATATAATGCCACTGTTATAAAACAGGACTGACATGGGGGTTGAGAGGAAACTAAGAATAGAAGGGATAAATAATGTATACGTCATTGAAACAGACAAGGGAGAGAACGGTATAAAAGGACTATATCATTAGGTATTATTGGTACGACAAGAGTCCAGAATAAGAGCTGCATAGAAAAGTAGTCTGGCGGGGGGAGGGGAACTGTATAACAATGAAAGAACTTTTTTCCAAAGAAAGAAGCGAACTGGGGAGGGGTGCAGGAAGGAAAATGAGCAACAATGAATGAATGGAAAACCAAGTTCTTTATACACTTTCATGAAAATCCCAATAAATAAAAACAAACAAACACAAAACAAGAAAAAAAGGTTAATCATGGCTAGATGGCTAGAAGCAAACACTTCCCAAGTATGGGTATGCATTAGTTGTACTGGAAAGTTAAAAAAACAAAAAAAAACCACCAAAACCCATTCAGTAGAACTATGGCGCCCATAGCTTTTCCCAGCCTCTAGTGTGTTTCTAATACGTTACTAAGGTTGACAGTGGTGTCACAACAGAAACCGAGTTTCTCTGTCACAGGGAGGAGGGAAGGCCAACTAATGGCACAGAATGTCACCTGATCCTGCTGCCTGCAGGGAGCTCTGGAGGTCTGCCACCTGGTGAGAAAGGGAGATGGGGGAGAAAGGGCTACAAAGGAGGATGAAGACTTACAGACAATGTGATCAGGGAGAGGGAATAAGCTCTGGAAAGGTGTGCCTTTTCTCCAGCTTCGAGTTCACATTCCTGAATGCAGATCAAACAGGAGGGGGTGTGTGAGATGTGAGGATTTCAGAGGTACTTGCAATTCTTAGATCCTGCAGTTCTAAAACCAATCACTAACACGTAGGTAACATCTAAGGTGCAAATATGGTGTGTGGCAGTGTATCAACCACAGCAGGGGAGACCCTAAGGGTATATGGTAGACAAGAGGGTGGGAAGCATTCTGTTTGTCTAATCTAAATACCAATCTATTTCCTTTTGCTATTTAAATTGGGATACCAGCTAAGAATACAGACTGCACCGTGGACTACCAGGAAGCAAGCAGATCTGTCTTGGGAGCACATCCTTGTAAGAAAGGATGACAAGAGTTAGTCTCACATTCTTTGGATACGGAGGAACCAGTCCCTGGAGAAGGACATCATGATATTAGAAGGTCAGTAAAAGAGAGGAAGACCATTCACAAGAAGGGTTAACACAGTGGTGGTCACAGTGGGCACAGACACAGCAGGGATTCTGAGAGCAGCCGAAGACCAATCGGCCTCATGTTTGATTCTGTTGTACAGAGTCAGTGAGGGGGAATCCAGGCCACAGCACCTACCGATGGTAACACCCCACAGCACCTACCGATGGTAACACCCCACAGCACCTACCAATGGTAACACCCCACAGCACCTACCAATGGTAACACCCCACAGCACCTACCGATGGTAACACCCCACAGCACCTACCGATGGTAACACCCCACAGCAACTACAAATAATGGTAACATGCCACAATACCTAACAGTGCTAACATTCCACAGCACCTACCAATGGTAACATTTCCTTTTATGCCCTGCTCTCTGAAGTTATGATCCCCAAAGCAATCAATGTGAAGAAAGTTCCATTTTATAGCGCTAATTGACTCAAAGAATCCTCAGTGACTTCTCTCCCCACTTTTTCTCATGGGGAAAAAGTGCAAACATGGTCCCCCACTGCCACAAATGATACAGTTGAGTTTCCTACATTTGAGGAAATCGCACCGTCACCACATCTGGGGTGCAATGGATGAACCTCGCCCTGGGGAAGCCACCTTCACAATAATGGTATCTCCCCTGCCCTGGAAATATCCAGTGTGTTCTTGAAGCAAGGCAAGGCACTCATTTTGTTGTTGTTGTTCATTTATTTTACACACACACACACACACACACACACCCTGATTTACTTAGAAAGTTCATATACATTTTCACTCTTAATGCATCTGTTTTGAATGTTCACATTTTCCTTTGAAGTAAAATGCTTCCGCTCTAGCCCTGGCCCACATCCAGATACACTGGTCTCGAAAACATTTCCATAACAAGTGTCCATCTTGGCCACCATTTTTGTAAATTACTACCTAACTTGGGAGGTACTGGAGAGCATTATGGTGAATGAACTAACTCAGTCCCACAAGGATAAATATTGTATAGAACCATTATTATAGAATGAGTATAAGGATCCAAGAGGGGTGGGAGAGGCTGGAAGCAGAGGGATGTGGATGTGTGGGGAGTGGGGGGGAGTAGTCATCATCGGGTTGTACAATCTGATGGGTGGAGAGGTGAGGGAAATTGAAAGAATTTATTTGAATTTGTATTCAAGTTTTGTAAATAAAATAGTAGAAAAAATAAAAAAGAATCATTTAACCACAAGGCAAATAAAATAAAGGCTCAACCTCTTATCTAAGGTCATACAGGCAGCAAATGGTGGGGTGAGGCCTGATCCTCTGGTCTGATCCCAGAATCTACGCTTTCCGTCTCTCTTCCATGTCCCCTTCATATGTACAAATGCATTAAATAATCAATAGGGCCTCCTTGTGGGATGTTGTTGCTGTGGTTGTTATATGCCAGTGAGTCGAATGCAACTCCCAGCGACCCTGTGAACAACAGCTCTGAACCTCGCTTGACCTTGTGCCATCCTCACGCTCTCCGACATTCTCAAGTTCATTGTTATAGACACTGTGTCAATTCATTTTGTGGAAGGTTTTCCTAATTCTCTGACCCTCTGTCTTTCCAAGTGTGATGTCTTTTTCCCAGGACTGGTCCCTTCTGACAACAGGCCCAAAGTACGGGAGACCAAGTTTCACCAGCCTTGCCTCTAGGGAGCTCCCTGACTGCACTTCTGCTCAAATAGACTTGTTTGTTCTTTTGGCAGTCCGTGGAATAGTCAACGTTCTTCTCCGATACCACAATTCAAAGACGTGCACAAAAATAGAACATATATCTATAGATATAGATATCTAGATAGATATAATATCTAGATATAGATAATATAGGTACAGGTATAGATAATATAGATATAGATAGAAATGTTATACGTTTGAATTGTTCAAGTCTTGTACTGGCTGTTTCTTCTTCCCTGAATTCCCTTCTCTGGGTATCGTGTCACTAACACCTCATCTCTTTCAGGACTTAATCGTCATCTTCTTGATGAGACTGCCCATGGCCCCAGGACTTCTCACTGCACCCTTCTCTGTCCACGTGCCTCCTGCTCCGTTCACTCTTCACAGTCCAGGCACAGCTCATGCTCCCCTTGGGTTGTGCTTATCGGTCTCTCCAGGAACCCTGAAAGCCATTGCACAGGGCTGGGGCTTTGCCTCTTTTGCTCACTCACTTATTCCCAGGACCCAGAACACTGTCCAATGTGGAACATGAGCCCCATGGATATTTGCTGAGTGGGCACAGAGAAGCAGGAAAGGGATGTATCATCTCAAGACATGCAGTTACGTTGGCAACCATCACTCGGGGTTTCCATAGTCACCCACATAGTGTGTGGCTTGGAGTTTCTGCTCTGTGGCCTTGAGCTCACAGGCTGTTGGCCCAACCCCCCTGGCATCCCCTCCCACTCATTCTGAATGCAGCCAGCACAGCCGTCCATCCATCCAGCAATGTACAAGCATGATAACAACCCAATTTGTCAACAATAGGCTGATAAATACCACAGAAGTGTCACAGACACTGCTCTTTCTGTCCCTCTGCCACCCAAGTCTTCATCTTTTGGAGATGACATTCACATTGTCCTTTGGAGGATAACCTCTTCCTCCCTCAGTTCAATGGAGTGGGGCGGATCTATGACCTACATCTGGGCAATCAGAAGGCTACAGCTCCTCTGCTCGCCGCCGCAGGATCGCAGACCCACAGCCACCTGGCTTAGTAAGAGTAAATGCCACAGTGAATGAATGGAAATCCAAAATCTCTGTAAATGTTCATTATTTTTTTTAAAAAAGGGTAAATGCCAGTCCTTTTGCATACAGCAACACAGGGAGTGGAGAGATGGGGCTCCAAGGGAAAAGAAATTGTGAGAAAGCAAAGCCACTGAAGAGTACAGTTAAGAGACTGAGTCCTAGGGGAGCTCTGCGGCCTAGTGGCAAGAAGCTGCAACTACAATCCCAGAGGCGCACGGTTCGAATCCAC
>NW_006399868.1:292787-308671 GCF_000299155.1 Elephantulus edwardii
AAATCAGATCTGACTGGTACAGGAGGAGATTGTCCCTCCTTCTCCGGCAGAGCATCTGGTGGATTTGAACCATGCACCTCTGGGATTGCAGTTCAACTTCTTGCCACTAGGCCACCAGAGCTTGCCCAAGCTGAGTTTCTTACATGCACAACTGAGAGGGCTGATAGGGAACAATGAGAGAGAGCAACACAATGATTCGCAGACATAAAGCACAGGGAGATGAGACACCCAACCAGCATGAAAGGCCACTGGGATAACCATCTCTGAGCGGTGGCTCCCAGGTCAGGTTCTCCAAGCCACACCAGGCACGGTGTCTAAGAGGAGCATCATTCAATTTACCTCGCTGGAACTCACTCCAAACAGCTCCTCTTCAGTCTCTTGGAGGAAAGGACATGGAGGAAAGCAACAATGGCCAAATGATCTCACGCTAGGGGGCACTCCTGCATCAGAGAGGCCAAGATCCTCAGGTCAACAAGTAACTTAACCAAGATGTTGTGGCTGTTGTTATGTGCCATTGGGTCACTTGCAACTCATATTGACCCAATCTACAATGCTGACCTATCCTGAGCCAGTGCCCCTGACTCCGACACACCTACACCACTGTTCCAGTTACTGTATTTTCATCCTTTTCATATGGGGTCTTCCTCTGTTGTGCTGTCCCTCCACCTTTCCAAGCATGATGTCCTTCTCCAAGAACTGGTCCCTCCTGGCCACGTACCCAAAGAATGTGAGATGGAGCTTCAAAATCCCAGCCTCCAAGGAGAAACTTGGTTGGACCCTCTCCCAGGCAGACAGACCTATTTTTTTCTCCTGGCAGTCTGTGGTATGTTGAATACTCTTCTCCAGCACAACTCAAGGGCATTAATTTATCTTCTGTCATCCTTAGTCATTGTCCAGCTGTCTGATACAGCAAGTAATTGCAAAGTCCATGGCCTGGATCTAGTCTCTAGACTGACATCATTGCTCTTCAGCACTTTGGAGAGGTCCTTGACAGCAGACTTTCCCAGTGCAATTTATCTTTTGATTTCCTCACTGCTGGTGCCAAGAGTGTTGATTGTGGAGCCAAGCAAACCGAAATTGTTAACAATCTCGATCTCTTCTCCATCTTTCATGGCACTGCCAATTGGTTCAGTGGTGAGAATCTTTGTCTTCTTCATGTTAAGCTTCAATCCATATTGAAAACTACAGTCCTTGTCCTTCTGCAGCAAACACTTTAGGTCCTCCTCAGTTTCAGCAAGTAAGGTTGTATCATCCACATACCGCAGGTTGTTAATAAGTCTTTCTCTAATTCTGATGAAACAATCTTTCATAAAGTTCATCCTCCCAAATGATTTGTTCTGCATACAAATGGAAAAGGTATGGAGAAAGGATGTATCCCTGATTCACTCCCTTCCTGATTTTGATCTATGCAGTGTTTCTTTGCTCTGTTCTGATGACTACCTCCTGGTCCAAGTATAGGTTTCGCGTAGGCACAATCAAGTGTTCTGAGATTCCCATTCTTCTCAAGGTTAGCCACAATTTGTTATGATCCACACAGTCAAATGCCTTTGCATAGTCAATGAAACACAGACAAACATTCTTCTGGTACTTTTGCTTTCAGGTAAGATCCATCTGACATTGATGATAATATCTTTAGTGCCACAGCCTCTTCTAAATCCAGCATGTATTTCTGATAGTTCTGTTAATGTATTGTCCCAGTAGGTTTTGGATAATCTTTAGCAGGATTTTGCTTATAGGTTTTATTAGTGATACTGTTTGATAATTTTCATATTCTATCAGATCATCACTTTTTGGGATAGCAGTACATATGGGTCTCTTCCAGTCAGTTAGCCAGGTAGTTGCCCTCCAGATTTCGTGGCACAATCCGGTGAGCACATTCAGGGCAACATCTATTAGTTAAAATATGTTAACTGGTATGCTGCCAATTCCTGGGGACTTGTTTTTGCCAATTATTTCAGAGCAGCTTCAACTTCCTCTTTCATCACCATTGCCTCTTGATCATAAGTTGTTTCATGAAATTCTTCTGTGTCAGTCAATTCTTTTTTGGTACAAGACCCTTAAAAGTACTGGGAGGGTTTTTAGATTAAGAAGACAATAGAAAATGTGTGACTGAAAAACTCTGGGGTAGTCAGCATTTATTCAGTATGCTGTTGCGTCCAGCACTGGGAAAATCACGTATTGCCCCACGGATTAAAGTAAATCTGGCTCGATGTTCCCCCCAAAATCTCACTGATAAGCCAAGGCCCAAGAAAAAGCTTTAAAGTCGAACACAAGGGAATGGAGAACTAAACCTCTGTGCTTGTGCCTGGGCTGAAAAGACAGTAGGAACCCTCATGACTTCAGTGTTAGAAACTTCTTTAGAGATGACACAGTCCAAGTTGTTCATCTCAGCGACGAGGAAACCAACCACAATTGCTTGGTGTGATGACGAAGAAGACCACTCAGGACCGGGCAGCAGGGGAGGGTCCCATATAGTCATAGATTCCTGGGGTGCAACTTGACAAGTGGGACTGGCTTTACAAAAAGAAGAGAGATGGAGCAAACTAGGATAAGGGTCACCAGGCAGCAGCCAGGCGTTGGTTCCTGAAGCTATGCTGATGTTTGAAAGTGGTGCTCAGCATTCTGTGCTTCAGTGATACCATGAATAAGACGAGCTGATGAAACAAGCCTCCCTCCTCCCCAAACATCTCTCAGTAATGCATACATTTAACAAGCACAAGGGCAGCGCTCTGCAAAATCCAATGTGGTAGACACACCCCACGGTGACAGGTGTAAAAAGCCATTTTGAAGTAAGAAAACACGATGCAAACGTGTTGTCAGACAAGGATAATAACATTTTTTTTAAACTGTTAATTCTCTGAGAACTTGGCATTGTATTTTCAATTGCCTCACGTGCATGTGAAAGTGGAGAGAAGGAGGCCGGAGGATTGATGTCTTTGGAACTGTGGAGTTGGTGAAGAGTCTTAAACATACTGTTGATCGCCAGAAGAACAAACATATCTCTTTCAAAGGACAATCAGAACATTTCTTGGAGGTTAGGATGCCAAGACTGTTTTACACGCTTTGGCCCATTATTGGGAGCAGTCAATCCTTGGAGAAGGACATCACACATGACAAAGGAAATGCTAAGTGAAAAAGAAGAAAATCTCCAATGTGATGCAATGAGAAAGTGGCCGAGACATGGGGTCCAAGCACAGCAGGGACTGAGGGTGGCACAGGACTGGACAGGGTTTCCTTCATTTGTAGACGAGGTCACTACCAATCAGATCCCACACAACAGCACCTACCAACAACAGCAGCATGACCTCCTCATTCTGGGGGCTAAGCTGTTGAGCAATTAATAAAACAAAACCCACAGCTCTTGTATCAATTCAATCCAGAGTGAGTCTCCATCAAGTGTCTGTGGTTGTAAATCTTTATAGGAGGAGATTGCCCATCTTTCTCTCTCATATAGGCTGAAGGATTTGAACTGCTGACCTTCCAGTTAGCTTGATACATTAACTTGCATTTGGACTGAGACGGTATGCACTCCACCCTCAAGGCTCCAATAATCAATTAGCTGCAAACAACCAAAGTGTAACTCCCCGACTTCTTAGACATGTAGTGCTGCTATAAGAGAAATTCCCAAAGTGAATGACTTTAACAAACAGAAATTTATTTTCTCACCATTTGGGAGTTGAGGAGGCTGAATTGAGAGAGCCAACTTGGGGAAGACTTTGTTCGCTGCCTCTGGAGGAAGGTCCTTTCCTCTTCAGCTGCTTCTGATTCTCTGAAGATTGCCATGTGCCTGGGCATTGCTTTCCCCATTTCTGTTCTTGCCTGTTTATTCTTTCACATCTCAAAGAGACTAGCTCAAGTGTCCCCTTCATGAATTCTGCCTCATTAACTACAAACTACCGCCAAATGAGAACAGAACTGCAGGCACAGAGGTTAATATTTCCAACATATCTTTTATGGGGATGCAATTCAACCCCTAATAAGAGCTTTGCTCTCACATTTCCTATCTGGGTCCAGTTTTCCCTCCAGAATCACTGTTCTGAGAATCATCACAGATCATTTTTTCCAAAAATACTGTCATTCCTCTAGTCCAAACTCAGGATTGCTCTTGGGTTTCATTATTTATTGCCTATAGCTTTAGTTTTTCCTCTTGTCCCTGAGCTCCTGCCCCTGATGAGGACGGAATATGTCTTTAGTATCATCTGTGCACTTCATTAAGCTGTATTCCCAGTCTCTGTTGGCTTCGTAATAAAGTTACCGAAGGACAGTCAGCCAGCGGTAACCCCTGAGGCAAAACCTTTGAGAAGTGCCTACGTTGTTAAGACACTGAGTAGCCAGGAGCACGAAGGGTAGCCAGTTGCTCTAAAGGCAGGCTGCTCTTCTAGGATTGAACATACACACACGCTCTAATAGCATGCAGATTTTTCTCTTTTGGAAAGAAAATCATCACATGCATAAAATACTATGTTGAAAATATTAGACATGTCTTATGGTATCAGCATTCCACTAGAAATCTGAGCCAGCCCATTAACGACCAATATTATAATTGAATGAGCTCCAAAACAGAGAGACTCGGCTTGACAAAGGACAAAGTTAACCATATGGAAGACGAGCATCCGTCACCCCAAGGGAGACATAACCTGTATGGCAAATAAAACCACCTGGACAAATGTGCCCGCAGAATTGTAGAAATGCAATAAATGCATGGAAAAACAATAAAGAAGTTCTTCTTAATAATTTGGGTCTGAATAATCTGAAGTGGTAAGGAGCTGCACTACTAACACAAAGGCACGTGGTTCGAATCCACGAGCTGCTCTGCGGGAGAAAGATGGGTAGTCTCCTCCCATGTGTTTTATTGTTTGTTGTTTGTGGCCGTCTCGTTACTGTCTGCCATTTTTCCCAGGTACTAGTGCCGGCCCCTCAGTACAAGCCCCCAACTCTCCAACTTCCACCAGACCTCCCTCGAAGCTTGTGGGCTTAGGGTCCTCTGTGTGTTTTACAGCCTCTGAAAACCCACTAGAGGTCTACTATGAACTGGTTTTGACTCAACATTATATTACAACAATAGTCTGAACTGCAGAGGGCCCTGGACACAATTGGGAGTTTCAATTCTGGAATAAATGCCTCAATTTGCTAAACTTCAAACTGAGTTCAAATATAGTCATTTACAAAATGGAAAATGGGTCCTCAGGAGGTACAGTCTTCGTGACAGGATGGGCAGGGGAAAGCCTGTCAGATGGCATCTCGGGAGCCTGTTAGTTTGGGTCTCAGTTTCAGGTGGGTAAACAGGTACCGTCTATGAGTGTATGATAGTACACTTGTGTTCAGAGTGTCGGGCTTTGTATTTATTCTAACTCCTCAAGCTGAGAACGTCCAAGATGCAAAATTTACAAGAAGCAGCTCAGTGGTGTAGTCTCCAGGGAGCTGCACTGGTAACCCCAAGGCTGCGTCTCCTGGTGGTTCACATTCCCCCCGTGAGTCCAGGGAGGAGGACGGGTAATCTCCTCCAATGCGATTCGCAGTCCCACTGAAGGGACAGCTAGGAGTTGAGGTCAACACAACGGCAGTGAGTTAATGAGTTCGGAGTCCAAATATGAAGGCACCCTGGCATGTCCTGCAAGGAGCTCTCGTGGTGTAGTTAGGTGTGTGCTGCACCGCTAACCAAAAGGTCCTTGGTTCAAACTCACCAGGTGCTCTGTGGGTGAAAGATGGGCATCTCCACTCATCAAGACTTACTGTCTCGGAAACCCAGTGGCAGTTCACCAAGAGCCTGAATAAACCAGATGGCAGTGGGTGTGCGGGACACTGCAGAATCCACAAAGTCAACACAAGTTAAATTTCAAAGGCAGGACCTTCAGGATTCCCACAGATTAAGAAAATTAAAAACTGCAAAACACAGATTAAAAATACTAGAGGATATCATATCACATAACATTGGAAGCAGAAGTGGCATCCACTTCCAAAATAGCATGCCTCTGGAAACTCTATGAGCTTTGATAAATGTCAACAGTTGTAGAGGGGCTTCAGTTTGTTCATAGTGTTGCTATGAGTCGTGCTCAACTCAAAGGCCATCAACAAAAACAACGAAGAACAATCAGTTTAAAATTTCACCTTGGTCATTTACTTAAAGAAATAATAGGTGGAAGTTAAACATGAACACTTACAAATAAATAAAGCTATTTGGAAACAAGGTAAATAGAATTCCCAAATGAAAGACAGGAGGGCCCTCTGTAAGATGGCATGACACAATCACCGTCACAGTGGCCTTGAGCATGGCGGAGACCACCGGGCTGGACAGGGACAGGGAGAGGTATCCATCTGGTGTTTACAGGGTGCTATGTGAGTCATAGCACATTTGACCTAACAACAACACTAAGATTAAAACTCCAAGGATGGTTATTGGCAAACTAGACACATCTAGAGACTAAATCAGCAATTTGAAGAAACATCCTATAACACAGCACAGAGACTAAAACCTGAAAGAGAGATTAGGAGACAGGAGATGGAATAAGATGGTCTAACTAGACACTTTAAAAAGAGGACAGGAAGAGTGCAGCAATGAATGAATGGAAATCCAAGGTCTCTGTAAATGTTCATTAAAATTATTAAAATTTTTTAAAAAAGAGGATAGAAAGAACTGATAGTCAAAATGTTAAGAGATGATAGAAGATAGTTCCTCAGATTGATGAAGGCAAACCCCCGTGATTCTGAAAGCACAACATATTTCAAACAGGGAAAGAGGGAGGGAAGTAGAGAAAGGAGGAATAAAAGGATGGAGAGAGGGAGAAAAGGAAGGAGGTACTTAGATACCAGAGAGAAAAAACAAAGACGGCTATTTTAAAGGCAGAGGGTAAAGATAGATTACTTCAAAGCAATGATCATTTGACTGACATTAGACTTGAAAGGCTACAAATGGAAGCCAGATGGCAGTGGACTAATAACTTCAAAGTGCTGCTAGGAAGGAACCATCAATCTAGAATTGTGTACACAGCCAAGCTGTCATTCAAGAAACAAGGCAAAATAATATTTTGTGGAAGCAATAAAGAGAAAGTTAAATGTCACTAGATGACATCACCCAAGGATTTACTAAAGATTATACACCGGCTTATCTCACTTTATTGTGCTCCACTTTATTGTGTCTTTTAAATATTGAAGGTTTGTGGTAACTGTGTGTTGAACAAGTCTGATCGGGGTCATTTTTCCAACAGCATCTACTCACTTTGTATTTCTGTGTCAAATTTTGGTCATACTAGCAACATTTTCACCTTTCTCCCATAATGTACTGCACACCTAATAAACCAGTACAGTGGACACATAATTTTTACAAGCATTAGAAATACAGAATTTAGTGTGACTTCTCCCTTGAAATAGTCTCTTTATCTTAGTGGTCTAAAACTGAGCCTGCAATATCTCTGAGGCATGTCTGTTGCTGTTGCTGATGTTGTTGCTGTGACCTGTCACATTGGGAGTGACCCACGGCTCATCCTCTCTCAGGTTTTCAGAGGCAGTAAATCACTTAGAGATTGCTCATTTTTCTCTGACAGAGCAGCTGATGGATTCGAACAACAGACCTTTGGATTGGCAGCATAATTCCTTTCCACTAAGCCATCAGTGCTCCCTAGAGGTAAGCCTGTGTCATCCTTCAGTTCAACTCACTGCTGTTGAGTTGGTTCTGACTAACGTAGTATCCCGTCCTCTTTCCAGGTCTATATGTCATAAGGAGAGGAGATTGCTTCTCTTTCTCCCAAGAAGCCACTGGTGGATAGGAACCACCAGAAACTCACTGTGGTCTAGGCCACCAAAGCTACGTCATCAAAGAAAGATCAATGCTGTAAAAATAGAGGGGAAAAGTAAATACAATGACAAAAATAGAAGGAAAAGTAAATACAATGACAAAAGTGAAGGGAAATAAAAATAATTAGCTGTTTTAAAAGCCCCAATAATAAAGGGTATTTATTTGGGGCGGAGAGGGCTAGAACAAAAATCTATCTACAATATTGATCAAAATTAAGGATCTAAGGTGATTAAAGGTTTAATCAGAGTTAAATATTCTAATAACAAGCTATTGTTCAAGAGCATAAAGTGTTTAGTAATTACAGACTGGAAAGTTTAAGAGCATTAATTTGCTAAAGCTGTTGTAAAGCAAATGAAATTTGGTAGCTAAAACCAGCAGGGATTTCTCTCATGTATTTCAAGAAGTTAGAAGCCTGAACTCCAGGTGTCAGAAGGGGGTGCTTGCAAAGGCTCCAGGACGGGGTCGGGCTATGGGGAATCCCTCCTTCCATCTATCTAGCTTCAGACATTGCAGTCCTATCTGGTGTTTTCATACTTGTGACTATATCATTCCTTTCTCTGCCTTCCACCCTCACATAATCTTCTCTGTCTCCTCTTTTTTTTTCTTTAAAAACTAATTATTGGATTTACAACTCCCTCCCATAAGTCCAGAATTATTTAATCAGTTGACTGTACTAATAACATCTGCAAAGACCTTAATTTCCAATAATAAAATATCCTGAGGTCCCAGGAAGACATGCATTTTGGGGGGACACTATGCAACTCACTGCTGTGACACTAAACACTGTGACAGTGACACTGATGTGTCAAATGTGATAATGGTTACCCATGGTGGACAGTGTTTGGTTGAACTCCCCAGTTAAAACAAGCTTGTAAACAGGAGTGGCATCTACTTCCTAAATAACTTGTCTCCGGAAATTCTGTGAATTTGTAGAAACAATGAAAGTTATACAAGTGTTCAGGTCTTTCATTCATAGGTTCACTATGAGTTGTCTACAACTCGATGGCACTTAAGAACAACAACACGCAACTCACAAATAAGCATCAATGCCTTTGAATTGTGTTGTTTGGGAAGAATACCAAGTATACCATGGACAGCAAAAACAGCAACAACAGCAACAACAACCCCAAAACCCAAACAAATAAGTCTTTCATGTTTGAGGAAGTGCAACCAAGGTGAGGCAAGGATGATGAAACGTCACCTCACATATTTTGAGCATATGTCTGGAGGGTCCAGTCCTTGGAAAAGAGAACATTCTGGGAAAAGTGGAGAATCAGCAAAAGACAGCCCTCAACACGATAAATGGACATGATGGCTACAACAACAGGTTTGAATGTAGCTGGTACACTGAGGAAGGCTCACGAAAGGACAACGTTCTGTTCACAAGGTCGCTGAGTCACAGTGCACTTATCTGCCCCTAACAACAGCATTCAATTCAGTATGATAGTGTGTGAGTGTTAAAACGTTAAAATCAAATCACTAAACAACTAAAACTTCCCAAAAGGAAAAGGAATGATATTTTTTTTCATTTAAAGGGAGAGAACGATATGAGCAAAGAAACATGAGTAGTATTAAAAATGAAACAAGGTAAAAATCCCTACATGGCAGAAACAATTTTAAAAACCTAAGAAATCACAATACGTTTCAAAATAGAGACTACAGTTCTAAAAGGAAACTCCAGTTATACTGTGCTTACCAAAGACACACATAATACATAATAATGCAGAAAAGATGTGTAGAAAGAAGGGAAAAGAGGACGGGGAAAGGCTAGACTAAACCCAGACAAAACTGATATTAGGTTAAAAATATTTGGGGTCAAGAGAATCCCTCTTATCTTGGCACTACGCGGGAAGGATAAAAGAATATTTTTGCACAAGTGTAACTCCAGATTGTGTGCCACATACACAGCAGTAAATGAATTTTGAAGTAGCCCAAGGACTCAGTGTCTCGAAATGAGGCCACCCATTTATTCTGAAGGAAAATAACCTTGGTTTTGGCCTCATGAGTTCCCACAGACAAATGTCCAAATGAGCATACTGTCAAAAAGCACAAAAACACAAAAGGAACCCAGCAAGATTGAGCATTATCACACGCAGAAAATAAGGAGAGATGAAACCAAGTTGCTCCCTGGAGGTAAGAATATTGAAACTCCATCTCACACACTTTAGGCATATTGCTAGAAGGACCAATCCTTGGAAAAAGACACCATGCTTGAAAGGGTGGAGGGACAACACAGAAGAGGAAGACCCTGGATGAGACAGATTGACACAGTAGCTGGGGTGATGGGGGTAGGTATGTCAGAATCAGTAAGACTGCTTCCCGACAGGGTAGGATTCAGAGCTGTTGTGCATAGAGTTGCTATGAGTCACAAGAGACTTTATGGCACAAAACAACAATAATATTTCAAAGAAAGAGAGGCCACTTTAAAAAATACAGCCAACATTTATAGAGAAACAAAACTGAGAATCTTAATCACAAAAAGACCCTCATTGAAGGACTTTCTGAAAGATGAACCTGGGGCACAAAGACTATCATCTCAGATGGAAGGTCTGAGATTCAAGAGGCAAGACACAACAAAGATACGGGTTAATCAATAGACTTATGTTTCACCCTGTTGTCAGGTGATGGAACATCTTAATTGCTTCCACTCTTTGACAATTACAACCGATATTGCTATAAATATTTGTGTGTAGGTCTTTATGTTGAAATATGTTTTCAACTCATTTAGATAGAAGTACAATGCTGCCTTGTATGGTAAGCCTATGTGTAGTTTTGTGAGAGCTATCGACATTTTCGTCAGGTCTTGAAACCATGCTGGTACTGTTGCTGCTTCTCTCTCCTTCATTCATAAGTGTATTTCAGCTCTATAATATGTGATGATGCTGTCTCTGATGTGAAGTCCATCCACACAGAACTGCCCCTACATGGTTTCCTGTGCTCTAAGCTTTAAGGGGCCAGATCACTAAGTCTTTGTCTTCAGAGTTATTGTTACGGTTCTGTGCCCTCATGAGTCAGAGCCCATTCATAGCTGATTTTCAGAGGCTGTAGGCTGCATGAGAGGACAATGCCCGTCTTTCTCCCTCAGAGCAGCTGGTAGAATAAAACTATGTGCCTTTAGGTTCACAGCATCCTTCCTAGGCCACCAGAGCTCCCTTCAGAGCCACTAGTGATTGGGTTTTTGAATTGTGGCTAAAAGCTTTGTGCTGAGTAGGGTTGTAAATATTCTCGAATTTTCTAAGGTGGTAGAATTATGAAATATTGGTATATTTAGAGTAACTCAGTTTTCTGTAATTTTCTGATTACCTTCTGTAATCTCTGCAACCTTGTCATTATACAATTACCTGAAACATCATACAGATTTTATGCCTAAAAAATAAAAGCATGAAAACAGTATACCATAAAAAAAAAGAAAGTAAAATTGTACATCCTGTTGGGAATCTGGTTTACAGTGGGTCTGTGTTGATGAAATGCTGACCCACTGACTTTCACCATCTGTCACACTGAGAATGAGGACCACAGTTTTACAGGAGCTAGGAATAGCATCCACTTCCTAAACAACATGCCTCCATGAACTTTGAAAAACAACCTTAGTTATAGAAAGGCTTCAGGTCTTCTGTTCATAGGGTCGCTATGAGTCGTGCTCGACTTGACTACAAACAAAAACAACAGGAGAACCTGAGAAAATCAGGTCCCAGAAGCATGCCTGTGTTAATCTATAATCAAACACTGGAGACTGCCATAACATTGCAATGGACTCTGAACTCTGTGGTCCTGGAGATGGGAGTATAAATGCCAGAAGGAATTGCTGAGCTGGTATTATCCAATAATAGAAGTAGTGACTAAAGCAAAAACGTGATGCTGAAGCTAGACTCTTCAAAAACAAAAACTCTTGGTAACACAATTTCCCACACTCTTTTCCTTTAATTCATATTTACATTTGGTTTCATTTCTGCCTAAAAATATCCATCATTTATTTAATAACAGGACAAACTCATTTTTAAGATGTTGACAATAAAATAGACTTCAAAATAATCCCCAAATATCACTCTCCTGTATATTATTTTAATAGTAGTATATTTAAAAGCATGGGAAATGTTCACCACATATGCTTATGTGGAAAACATAAGATTCAGAACAATATGTACCGTATGATCTCAATGACAAGAAATAAACACAGACACATACATACACATAGACACAACTACAGAAAAAGACCAAAAGAATATGCATTCAAATATCAATAATGTGATCTCTGATGGCTGTAGTCATGGTTATATTGGTTTGTTGGGTTTGTTTGGTTTGGTTTTGTGGGGTTTTTTTATTATTATACTTATTTATTTACAAAATTTGAATACATAGTTTTCCAGAACAGATTCTTCCAATTTCCCTCACCACCACCATTCATCAAATTGTACAATCCCATATCAATCCTCTCCTCTTTGTTTTTATAATTTTTTATAGTTTTGTTAATGTTCCAGTTTACTATGATGACCATTTTACTTTTAATTGGATTCAGTAATCATCCCACTTAACTCTGCAAGGTCTGTTCTTAACAACTGGTGTTATGGATGAGATTGTGTATGTCCCCTGTCACTCCCATTCCCAAAAATGTGTCAACCTTGCCAGATTCTGCTTTTCAGTATTGTGTCTGTTTGTCACCTAATTATCCTATGCATCTAGGCTCTATGATGCTAAGGATGCCGGATTAGGAACATTTATGTGAATACGGGGGGAAAATATCTACTGGACTAGGCTGCATTTTGAATTGATCTCTTTTGAGATTTAAAATAGATGAAAGAAATTAGCAGAGATAAGAGAAAACTCTGACCATCAAGAAGGAGGATCTAGCAGTAAAGTGTGTCCTGCAAATTCAGGGCCCTTGTGCTTAGAACCTGCTAGACCTAGAAGAAGATTGGTGACAAAGGCCTTCCCCTAAAGAAAGGAAGTTTTCCCCTGAATTCAGACTTCTAGCCTCCTAAACAGTGAAAGAATCTATTTTTGTGTGTGTGTTAGTGTCACCCATTTATGGTATTTCTGTTCTAGCAACATTAGATACCAAAGACAACTGGGTTGGCAGCCAACTTCCAGGTATTCATCTCTTGTCTTTAAACATCCTGGTAACTCTGTGCATGACTGAGACACCTCCATGAAATTTCCCAGAGAACGTGCTTTTAAAAGCCCATGTGGACAGCAATAAAGTTAGTTGCCAGCATCCACTGCTCAGACCCCAGGCTGAGTGGAGTAGAGGACAGAGCAAACTCAGGGCACCCTGGAACAGAGGCCAAACCTTTCATTCTGAGAAAAAACAAAGGTTTTAATCCTCTACCAAATGCCTCCATTCCCCTCAAATTCCTATGTGGAGATGGCACTTAACCTTCAGCTTGAATCATTTCCTGGGAACCTCTCAGTGTGATTTGGTTCAGAAAATCTCCAACACATAAAAGACACTTAATCCTTTTAGCGTAAGGGATACTCATTTTCAGAAAACTTCAACACTAGCTGCAGTGTGACTTCTTCTGAAATTACTATCCCATTTGGAATTTCAATGTTAACATTTCTGGTGCCCCATAAAAGCCCACCTAACATCCACAATCTCATGTCTCTCTAATTCCTCCTCTGCTGGCCTTTGACAGCCCTCCTTCTGAGCCACTGAGGATCACTGTTTATTATTAACTCCTTCATTTCAGAGCGGAGTTTAGGGCTGTTGTGCATAGGGTCGCTATGAGTCGCAGGCGACTCGACGGCACATAACAACAACAACATTGTCTCACAGGTATCATCTGAAAAGATACTGCATTTCTGCCCCACCCACCTGGCACCTGGGAGAAGGACTCTGGAGTCAGAATAAGGGTTGGTCTTGCGGCCCAGCATCAGGAACACATGAGCATAAGGCAGGAGAGATTCCATCCTTGTGCACGTGTGCCATGGGTGGTGGAAAGCTGCAGCAGGAGCTCAAGAACTACAACTCCCAGGTATCCTAACAAAGTGGATGAAGTGGTGACATTATGGGACAATGGGGCTGCTGAGGAACCTAGCCAGACCGTGGACTGCCAGAAAGAAGGGCCAACAAAGAGACAAGGCTTGTTGACTTTGACACAGCATCGGGGAAAACTAATTGCTCAAAACGGCCACTGTGGTTGGTGAAGAGGAGGATCAGCAAAGGCAGAGGCAGCCCTTGGCGAGACTGCCAGACGCAGCAGCCCCAACAGTGGATTCAAACACAGCACTGACCAAGACGATGACGCAGCACTGACCAACAACTGGATTTGTTCTGCGTCAGGCGGCGATGAGTCAGAGCAAATGTATTAGCGATGACAACAGCCTGAGACAACAGCAAGTGGGGTCAAGGGGACTTTTCAAAGTGTTTCTTAGAAATGAATCCTTTCCAGGTCATGGCCAGTTAACGCAATGGACATGGGAGGGGGTTGCTCAATGTCACGAGCTATAGTGATTGTAACTTATCCTATAGTGTTTCTGCAAGGGCATAAAAGAAACAGCCAGCTCCGGTGGCCTGGTGGCAAGAAACTGCACTGCAATCCTGAAGGCACGGGGTTCGAATCCACCAGTTGCTCTGTGATTAACTTCCTCTGCAAATCTGCTGGAGGATCAGCTATCGGTCAGTTCCAATTCAACAGCACACAACAACAACAACAAAAGCAGAAGCAGCCATCCCCAAGCACAGAAGGTAGAGGCCGCAGGTTGTCACCAATAACATCACCTTCCAGCTACTCATGAGTTGCCCCAGGAAGCAAATCCTGGGGCACAATCCACTGAAACACACTCAAAAGGAAAGAAAAAAACACAAAAAGCCCCAACATAATTGAGTAGTTTAAAGTAGGCAGGAGACAAGGCTTAAGTACTGATGGGCAAATGCTCGATGGCCGAGCATTGATCAAAGAGGAAGCAGCAAAAACTCCAGTGTATCTAATATTAACTAAGTTTTCCATTTTCATTTTTCTCCTGAGCACAAATTCTTTATTTCTGGTCAACCTGGCATAAAGTCCTGTATAGTCGAAACAAAAAGTGTTTCACTATGCAACAGAAGCTCACACAGAGTGATTTCTATTTGAACATGAGGGTCTGTGAGGAGGCAGGATGGCAGACGAGGACCAAGAGAAAAGACTCTTCTGCTACCAACTGGCTGTGTCTCCACTATAGTCCTTCAGACTCCGAGGGTCTCAGTCTCCACCTCTGAATGAAGAAGGATTTTTATCATAAGCCATTGGTTCTCCTCTGTTTGTAATGTTTGTATTTCCCATTAGACAATGTCACGTTGGAACTGTAAAATCTATGCACTCTCACCGACTATGGAAACCTGAGGACAAAGTCCGAGACAGCAGATTCTCATGCTCAGTCTAGGACTCTGGTCACCCACTGGGTGCAATGGGAGTGAAACCAAGGAAATAAATGCAGAGCTTCTGGACCAAACAAAGGCCAGGGTTGCGCGGACACAGGAAATGGGTTCCAAGGACCTGTTAGAAGGATGTGCATATAGTTTCCGTTAGTCGTGTTTCAGTAAAAGGCCACAGAGTAAATATTTCAGGCTTTACAAGCCCAAATGTTTACAACTACTCAACCCTGTCTGAATAGGAAAGTAGTCTGAGACAGGATGTAAAGGAATGAATGAGGCTATGTTCTAATAAAACTTTACTTATAAAAACAAGAAGCAGCTGGAATCAGCTGACACATCACTTGCCAACCCCTAAGATAAAGGATGAAGGAGAGAGTACAAATCTACCAGCTGCTCCGCAAGAAAAGGATGGACAATCTCCCGTGTGATTAACGACCTCAAAAACTTACTGGAGGTCAGCCCAGAGTCGCTTCAACCCAGTGGTAAACAACAAAGACAAAGGATGCGTCCAAACCCCTGACAAAAGGCAGGCAGGGCTACAGAAAGCCCAGAGACAACAGCCATGACCCAAAGCCTGTCCCCATAAGTAGTGATCACGCACAGCCTCTGCAGGGCTAACCCTCACACACAGACACAACCACCACACACAGACACAACCACCACATCCAGACACAACCACCGCATCCAGACACAACCACCACATCCAGACACAACCACCACACACAGACATAACCACCACAC